>NC_091128.1:26246418-26599543 GCF_040183065.1 Periplaneta americana
TATATTATGAAGTAAGAAAATACTAAATTACATTAAATTATACTAGATTATACAAAATAATCACATATATAATTTTGACACGCACAGAAAACCAACAAGCGAGAGAACATAATCAACTGTAGCATTATGACATAATATAACCTTACAATATGCTGTGACTTTTGGAATGCTGCTGCAATCTAACGGTAAAACGTCGCATAAGATATCCCTATTGTGCTCGCAATTATAAATATTTTCTTAGTAATAACTCTGAATTATATATTCTATAGAGTAAAAGTAGGTTAAATGTATACATAATGCGGGCGATGGAAGCTTACATATTATGATAAGGGGAGTTTCAGGGTCCCGTCCTTATAAATAATCGATTTTACTAGCAGTAGGAATGTCTGTGTGTCTACTTGCTTGCGTATTAGTCCCCCTTCGGGGGAGGGCACATACTGGGACTTGACTCGCACGGAGGCCGCTCAGGTGGACCCTTAATACAACCCAGGATGAAATGGTGTGCATATTCCTTAAAGACCTCCCCTCGCTACAATCCCTCTGCACGCTGCCACTGAACTCTCCTACAGCCTACACTCTCCCTCAACCCCGTTTCCAAGAGCTACCATGAACCCAGTAGAGAGCCTACGGTACGTAGCGCTAACATCAACAACGATATCCAAGGGATTCAAGTTCGACGACGGCCGACAGCCGACTTTACATCGGAGCAAGTGCGAAAAGTAGGAAAGAAACGGAGATGATGATGATGGTGATGATGATGATGATGATGATGAAAGAAGATAAGTTTATTATGAAGGCGAAATTAATCCGAACTTAACTAGCAATTCTGCTTCAATTGGTTGAGGGATAACCTGGGAAAAAAACTCATATAAATAACATCTCAACCAGGATTTGAACCCGAGTCCATTCGTTTTACGGCCATACTTGCTAATCATTGCTCCATGCGGTGGAGTAGTCATGATGTCTGTCCTACATAGTTGCAGCCGCCTTTATTTCTTAAGTAAATACTCTTGGTATTCATCCTTGTTAAAGGCTAAACTCCAGGTTCAATATGTGGATGAAAGATTTATTTTATTTTATTTTACTAGGTTATTTTACGACGCTTTATCAATATCATACGTCATTTAACGTTTGAATGAGATGAAAGTGATAATGCCGGTGGAATGAGTCCGGGGCTTAGTACCGAAAGTTAAACCTTATTTTATTTCAAGGAGTGCAGTTCAGTGGCTCCTTTGAACACCCACTTACAGATTTATGACTTCCTACATAATCACCTCTGAGAATTCTATCCTGTCCCCTCGTCCCAACATTGCACAGTTGCCAAAATCCTGGCGACCCTCGAAATGAGACTGACGGGATTCTTTGAATTCGGAAAAAATGCAGCAACTCTGCCTCCACGTGGATTTGACGGGAGTCTGTCAATTCTTCTGAACGAAGGTTGTGATTGGTTACTAACAGGAGAAGACAAGATTTTCGTCACAGTAAGGAAGACATTTATTTATGACAACCAATTAGTAGGGGCAGTAGAAGGTCTGTCGGAAAAGTCTTTTTCTATGAAACTGCACACCATGAAATAAAATAAGGTATACCCAGTATTTGCTCATATTGGGTTGAGGGAAAGCCCCGGAAAGAACCTCAAACAGGTAACTTGACCTGACCGGGAATCGAACCCGGGCCACCTAGTTTCGCGGCCAAACGCGCTAACCGTTACTCCACAGTGTGGACTGGACGAAAGGTGAGATTAATGCAGGAAATGAAGTCGAAATTCGAACCAGCCACCTTCTAGCTTACAACATAACGCCTTATAATTCCTATATAATTCTTAAATAAATTTTGTTATCCACCGAAGTATATCCAATTGTTCTGAGAAATAACTTTTCTTTATTTATTTTCGCCTTAACGACTGTGTTGTCGAAATTGTCCTGATTTAGAGTAATATTACAGAGATACAGGTAATACTTTTTTAACTTTCTCTAAGAGGCCAAGAGGGGAACATCCCTTTGCACCGCGACCTGAGGCCTCAGGTAATGCTTTACTGCACACCACAAATGCTTTCATAACTGCTGTTATGTAATGGTAAGGATAGCCTATGACTACTCTTTAGTGAACTCCTGAATTTCTAGATGTCGAGAAGAAAGTTGCTGTTCTCTTCTTAGCAGAGTTTTACGCCTTTGGCTAATTCCGATTTTAAACATCACTAACTTTTTCCTAATATTCCCAAGGATCTTTTCCGAACTCACTGACTGTAATTTTAATGCATTATTAAACGATGCAGTATTAGTTGAGATATCTAGCTTTGGTAAAATTTTGAGAGCGAAATAAATCCTATAATTAGCATTGAATCACCTGACAATTTCCTTACAGTTGGTGAAAATCTCGGAAAAAATTCAACCATGCAATAGTCTGGAAATTTACAAAGACCGAACACAGCCCTCATCAGGAGGTGGATGACAGCGTAGGGTTCCTAAGCAAAATAACGAATCAGACTTTATTGTCTTCATTTTCTATTATTTTTCAATCGTAAACGCTAAATCGTATCAATCTCCATCACTATCTTAGCTGTACAACAGTGGATCTACGCAATACGAAATACATATTTGCCACAATTGCCACTTGGCGGATAGGAGTGTCCCACTTGAAGCTATGCGACATGCATTCCCTCCATCTAATCTTACTCATTTAAATACTTTTTTTATCCGGTCGAGTAGACAGGAAATCCCTATCTAATAATTTTTTAGAATCCAGATAATTTAATTGTCACCCTCCAACCACACCCACACCACGAACAACCTTAAGTCATAAATTCAACCTATAATAAAACTCTTTCCTCGGGAATAGTGTTCCGCCGCCAGTCTTCAGGAAAGATGCGCCACCAATTCCTTCGTCGGATAGACTTCAAACTTCACACGATTTTTATTAGCACTATCGAAAGTTAAAAATTAAGGACCACCCTAACCCCCATTGACTTTTATGTATATCTGCATCGATACAAATAGCGATATATGCATCCGAGATCTGTATCGAGTATAAAGTCCCCATACACGTTGAGATCTGTATCGATATAAATAGCGATACATGCATCTGACATCTGTATAGAGAACAAGGCTGCACAATGAGACAGAATCATTTAGGCATCAGCGTAATGGCAGTTGCAATAGCATTGTCGGGCGTTTTAAGGCGCCGAAGAAGAACATCGAAGAAGTTATTCTTATTTGCACTTGTCAACAGGATATGTTATTGCAATTTCGCTAAGTTGTTTGAGTAGTCTTTCAACTTAGAATTACATAAACACGGATATAACTTATGCATACCGGTATTGGAGAATTTTAAACAAAACTCCCGATCTGCAGATAGTGTTCGTAATTTAAAATGAAACTTTAGACGCTACAGGATACTAGCACATAAACGTTGAAACAAGCAAATATTTGCATTGTTGTACCTTTCCGGTATCGGAGTTTCTCGACACTGATACAGGCAACGCTACTGGCTGATACTGATACACCGATACCGATGCTTGCAACATTATCGATACAGATGTCAATGTGTATTGAGGTCTGCACGGGCTCAGGTGAAGCCCTCGGAACTAGGCCCGGCCCGGCCCGTGAGTCGGACTCGGGTTGAAATTCACTTACGTATGCTTGACGGGCTCGGGCCCAAAGGAACAAAATCCTTTTTTATCTGCGATTTTTTTTAAGTTAGGTTTATTCTGAACATTATTCTGAAGCAGGAGAATTGTATCTATAATTGAATCCATACTTTACGGATCCGATCCATGATTTACTTTAAATGTTATTTTAACCGATCGTGCTTCATTTAATTTAGGATGTTCCCTGTTGTTATTATTATTATTATTATTAATTATTGTTAGTATTAATTATTAGTATTATTATTAATTGTATTTTTTATTAATTGTGTTTATTATTGTCTTTATTGCGTGTAATTAGTTACCACTGCCACCGGGTATATACCCATTGCAGTGTGAATAAATACATACATACATGCTTAGAAACAACTAAAAAAATTACGAATCAAATACACATTACAATACTTTCTTCATGATTATGGGTTTCATATCTGAGAAAACGTCTTCCAAGATATTAAATGGGCCTACTAAAATGTTAATTACTTTCCTTTGCGGTCTGGAAAATTTTGGGACTACAAAAATAAAAATTATGTAGTTTGTATTATGTGTCTTTCGTGTGTTTTAGTGACTAAGTGTGTATCTGTTATGTTAGTAATTACATACTTTATTTAGATTTTTACATTGACTGAGCAAATAAAATTATCATGCAACCGATTCAAAGTAGTTATTACGAAAATTCATTGGGTAAAGTTTATTGTTCAATTTCACGAAATTAGTAGATTGTTATAAATATTGAAGGGAATATTACGAGATAAATCATGAATGGTGTGAAATTGTTATTGTTAAATTTATACAAGAAATTTGACAAAAACTGTACAAGAACTTCTTACAAGCAAACATTGATTAAAAAATAATTCGAAGATTTTAATGCATGCACGATTAGATGTCTCCTGCTACCCATTTGGAACTGTAGACTACCGGTATCATAAGTTATTTTTTAGTTCGACTTCTATTTCATTGAAATTTAGAAATCTTCCCACTATTCGTGAGCTACCACAAGGGACAAAGAGTACTTAACCATATAAATGTTTACAAGTTCAGTGAACCATTAATTTTGTTTTGACAATGAAACTCGTACAGTATATAGCTGCAAATACATTTTGTGATTGGTGGAACTATACCTAGTTTTAGAGAGGCAAGTGTTACAAAAAAGTAAAGAATGCTAATGAACTTAGTTTCATTTCGAATATAGGTGATACTTCAGGAGAGCAGTTGATCCTTTCAATGCAGCTAAAGTTACAATCGGAATAATAGATGTAGGTATTCCAAGCCTCGTCTCGTTTCTGCTCTGTCTTATTTGTTTTATCTGGGAGATAGGGAGATTATTCTTTCTCATGGTCCTACTGGAGTGATCTCTCTTGCAGCTGTTCCTTACCCCTGTGGCCTCTGGTCTCTGCTTTATCTGCTGGTCTTCGGGTTTCGAGTCGGGCTCGCGTTGATAATTATGAACTAATCACGAGTTTCGTATCGGGTTCGGGTCCGATTAAGCTCGGATCGGACTGGATCGGGCCGGACTTAAGAATTTCGGCCCGTGCAGACCTCTAACGTGTATGAGTGTTTTATGATAACATATTCTGTCACTTTGCCAACGTTACAATTCGTGCCGTACTTGTATAGAAAATGACTTTCCATGCACAGGTACAACTTTGCCTTAACCGTTACATACTCTACTGCAGATAAAATTATTACCAATCCATCGAGGACTTTCATACCCTAACGGTGTTTGAGCTAATTTATAGACTTTTGCCTAACTGATAGTAGAAGAGTTCTCTGACGTGGTGTCAGCAGACCTCCAGAAGCTCATGTGGGGTTAGAGTCTGCGGTAGTAAATTGTCAAGCTGTGCCTTGACCTCTGCGTGCAACACGTCCGACAAAATTATATTGGACAAAGGGAACAGGTGTCTTCCATTGCTATTAAAAACATATGGGACAAAGGTATTGGGGACTGGCCATAGAGACATTTCCATACACAAACAACGCCAATGGGAAGGAATTCAGTATAAAACTGTAAATGTTTGCATAAAGCAGGGGGTGGGTTAGTTAAATATTGGAAATGTGTGACTCCTTCAAGCCACTGGAATTAGGAACCATATGCTGTGGTTATAATGCGACCCCATGACTTCGGTATCAACTCCCAAACGTGAAAGACACATATCGAATCCTAACAATATCCAAATGATGAACTACATTCATGCATATATAGAAATAATGATTTAGGAGGAATAGCAAATATTTTAGAGTATGTTAGTATGAACTATTCTGAGTAAAACAGGTTCATGTAGGCATATTATGTCCAATTTTCGATTTGTGTGGAAATACAGCTGTTTGAATGTTACGCATAACAAGCGTTATAAATGGCAAGAAGGTAAGACAAAATATGACCTAATGATTATTTTATATTGCTTATTTACAATGATATCAATATATTTCAATAATTCAATGCATTTTTCCGCTCTGTTGGCAACAGTAAGTGTTAATCCTTTGGGGTAGTCTTCTTGTTATTTTATGAGGGCAGTAATGTTTATGAGACGGACCAATTAGTTCCTTCTGTTTCTTTACACTTCGCCTTTCATCCACTCCCACAGACTAAAATCGACATGAGTAAAAGCTGTGGACATTAAGGCTAATGCATGTGACCACCGCGGCCGGTACATCGTTCGAGGATGTAAGATTTTAGTCACCTGACTACTAATATGTACCTGGGTACCGTCGTGCTGGAAGAACATACCCTTTCTTATAGCAAAGAGAAATAGAAACTGCTGTTTCCCTACTCGCATTATGAACAATGCTGCCAGCAGACCATCTCAGAAGAGCAACATATACTATTCCTTTGTAGGTATTCAATAGTACGTAGTCCTTTTTCATTCCTTCATACCATTTGTAGGGTTTGTTATGCATAATATTCAAATAGCTGTGGACCTGGTTGGCGAGTTGGTATAGCGCTGGCCTTCTATGCCCAAGGTTGCGGGTTCGATCCCGGGCCAGGTCGATGGCATTTAAGTGTGCTTAAATGCGACAGGCTCATGTTAGTAGATTTACTGGCATGTAAAAGAACTCCTGCGGGACAAAATTCCGGCACATTCGGCGACTCTGATATAACCTCTGCAGTTGCGAGCGTCGTTAAATAAAACAAAAAAGAATTCAAATATATATATATATATATATATATATATATATATATATATATATATATAGGGTGGAAGAGATATAACCCTCCACTTGAAAGGAGGGATAGATTAAATGAGAATAAACAAAAATCTGTTTTACCTTATGAGATTAAGTGTATGGTTAATCATTATCAAATATTCGTGGAAAAGGACCCTAAGTCACCAAGCGGTATGCTAGGGTTTTAGTTTTGTTATACGGTATACTACTTATCTTTACTGCTTATTTTTACAGAGATAATGGTGAAATATATATCTACAGTCTTTTAAAGCTAAAGTTTAGCAAGTCTATAAATTGTCTGTAGCAACAAGGTTTTTTGATCACTTCACATAGTGGAGTCCTGTATTCGATGTTTCAGTCCAGAAGATGTGTCTTTATTTGAAATGTCTTTGCTTCAATAATAGGACAGTCAAATAGAAGGTGTTTCACACTGTGAAGGTCTTCGCGGCAGGAGCATGTAGAGTCGATGTCTGCTGGAATGTTGAATCTGTCGAAGTAAGTTTCAAATTTCCCATGTCCAGAAAGAAACTGCGTTGTTACGAAAGTAGGTTTGAAGTGATGGCTTTTGAGTCGGTCGTGGATTGTCGGGAAGTAGGTGTCTCTTGTTAGTGATCCGGTTGTGTATGGTTAATTAAATAATTGCATCGAAAGTTTAAGCACGCTGCCAACATCGCAATGCGTAAGATTCCTCACAGAGGCATTGAATTCATTCAACGTGAGATGTAAACAAAAAGCTTCGTATTGCAAAATTAAGCGACTGCTTCGGTCCGGGTTTTTCTCGACCGAATTTAAAATCTCCTCTTCCCTGTCAACAATTTCGTCAGTCGTTATCGACCCCGTTTGCGAAATGTTGAAATTACGCCGCCCGTATCACGGATCAGCTGGCATCAAAACGGGGATTCAAAACGATCTGAGTCTCAAGGTCGATACACCTAAAAAGTGGGATCGGATCGACTTGATCTCGCATGAAAAGAGTATCATGTTCAAAACTATCTGAATACGCTAAGCGTGTGATCGATCGTCATTGGCTTGATGTATCTGCTTTTTACAAACAACGAGCTCAATTACATTTGTTTAAAAGGCGTGTTTTAACACATAATATTTTGTATTTTCTGAAAGCCATTTTTACCATTCTTCATTAACAGCCAGAATATTTAAATTTTCATGCGCCTTATTAAGAAAACTCATTAATGTTTATAGCTAAGGCCTACAGAGTGACCAACATGCTAACATGTCGATGACAACATAACTAGTTTCGAAATTACAGCTTCCGTATTTGTAACTCCTATATTCAGGCCGTTTTCAATACGTATTGAAAATTATGTGAAAACATGGACCGAGGACATCATATTCAATACGGAAACTTATTCAAAATCGATCTACAGTAGGCCTAATATCAGGTGTTAATGGAATTGTAAATGTGATAAGTCATTTGATTGCAAACTTTAATATTCTTTATATAATTTACGACTTTTAATTACTTAAATTGACAATGGTTGGTTTTAAATGAAATATATAGATTTACTTTAGCTTGGGTATGATTTATGTTGTTTAGTCAACTGTCCGAAGATAGCCTGAACCTCACAAGTGATACCAAGAAGGTACTACTTTTGAGGCAACAAGCTCAGTTGGTATAGAGCTGGCCTTCTATGCTCGAGGTTGCGGGTTCGATCCCGGCCCAGGTCGGTGGCAATGAAATGTGTTTGATTGCGACAGGCTCATGTCAGTAAAAAAATTCTGCGGGACAAAAATCCGGCACATCTGCGACGCTGATATAACCTCTGCAGTTCTGAGTTTCGTTAAATAAACCATAATTAAAAATAAAACAAGACCAGGAGATAATGAGGCAGGGTGGTCACTTCCTTTCCCCCTCCATTGCATACATCGCCGACTAGCTACATACTGTATTACACTAGTTAGACTTTAGATGTATACAAACAGTTGTTCTTCCTCTGACACAATATCGTCGAGTCAGATGTACTGCCTGATAGTAGATGCATCTATATATCAGCCAGAATCTCAATCAGATAATGGTATGCTTTATAGCAGCCATTATTTATATTTTAGTCTTTATTAATAAATACTAGGTTTATTGCATTTATTTATTTAGCCTATAGTTACACTTAATTTTACATGTTTTTATTGCTGTAAATATTGCAGTGTTATTGAATAATATATAGCATTATATATCACTGTCACCGGGAGCAAACCCAATTGCAATGCTAATAAATATACAGTGTGTTTCCGAGGTGATGTTACAAACTTTCAGGGATGATGGCGAAGGGCACATGTATCAATTTCAGATAAGGAACCCTGGTCTGGAAGTGACTGAGTCGAAAGTTGTTGTGTCAGTGGAAGTGTAATTTGGCACCACGTGCCCTGCTTCCCTTAACCTTTGGAACAGTTGTGGAAAGATGGTATGGGCCGGATGTCTCCTACGTGGGTACTGGTTCCAATATAATCTGTGAGCTTGTCTACTGTTCCCATTGGCTCATCCGTATTCGAAAATCTGGTCTGCTTATTCCGCTCTCGTGTACTCAATTTCACTAGGACTGATCGACTGGACACTGCAACTTGTACACATACACTGCTGTCTACAGACGTGCATATCAGGACCGACCATGTCCGTTACACATTACGCTGTCTGCATTGCTTTAGTGTAGTTTCCTGTCCCCATCCCTCAGACAGCGCACTGAATCGAATACTGTAAGCAGACAACGTAAACAACGTCAGATGAATACACTATGTGTAAGATGTACAGATAAATACACATAACTAAGGTGTACAGAGGAATAAAATTATTTCATTTCCACACAACTATTTTTATTTGTAACTTTCGACTCGGTCATTTCCGAATCAGGGTTCCTTATCTCAAATTGATACATGTGCCCTTCGCCATCATCCCTGAAAGTTTGTAACACCACATGGGAAACAACCTGTATATATACAGTACATACTGACACACTCGTTCCTTTAACGGGTTCGCTATCAGGATATGTTCTTTCCGAAATTTTTCCAATCTGTGTATGGAATCTCAGGTAATTCAATAGTGAATTTTCAGCCTCACCATTTTCCTACCTTCGACGTAGATACTTTTGGAATTAGTACAGTGTCAATAAGCAGCCGGTTTGAAATAATTATAATTAGTAAATCAGACAGCAATACTAGGGAATTATTTGATGTTACATTGTACCATGAGAAGCTACAGGTCTGTATTTATAACCTTAAACATAATTGCAATACAAGAATTGATTACACAGGCGTTCAACAGCGATTTATTTTTTAATTGCAGTACAGAAACAAACTCATCGCGAAAAGCAGAACAGCAAAAATATGTAACAATTTTGGAGAAGATAAGGAGTTACAATAATTATCAACAGAGCAGGTTAATATGGAAACGGAACAAAAATCAGAGGAAAATTATCGGAATTTATGAAATCTAGGCCTATTAAAACTTCCTTCTTAATAACTGTCAGATATCGCCGTTATTTGGTCCCAATTTAGCTGACTGACGTCTTGTGTTGCAATTGAGCCTTAAAGAGCTGGGTTCTCCTTTCATAAACTGAAATAAAAGTTAGCGAAAATGGATTACTTGTCAACGACCCCGATCACAATGATTCGGGTCGTTAGAGCCGCCACTGTAATTGCGGAATCAAAGAGGTCGGCGCGGCTGTCAACCGCCTAACCCTCCCAGTTACACTAGCAACCCCGCCCTCCCGCTCAAGATCTGTTAATTGAATTCCACTGCTTTGTAGTAGGGGAGGATGTACAATGCTATGGACGGTTGTTTTATATTTGCATATAGTAATCCCCTCTCCCCACACCCCCTTGAAGTCATCCTCCCACTTCTTTCTTCTTGATAATGATGTAGGTTTGTCTGTAATAATTGCATCCCATGAATAGAATTTGCATCCATTCCAGAAATCTGTGTGAAATAATGAAGTAGGGTTGAGGTGCAAACACATAGGAATAAAAAGTTGTCATATTTTTTTATTAAGCTTACAAAAAGTAAATATGAATTCTTATTTCCTTATTTAAATTACTCTTCGCTTTTATGTGACATCACAAGAAGCGATGACTTGTTTTTATAACACTAATGGAGTTTAGGAGACTTTCAGAATTAATTAAACAAAACAATAACAATTATGCTATCCCTTTTAGCCTTAAAAATAAATAAAAAGTGCTTTTGACAAGGCGCTTGTAAAATAATGACAATGAAACATCACAAGATTCTGAACAGGTAGCAAACTTCTCTGCAGCTGCTTTTATTACAAAGTTTTATTATTTTCAAAGCTACAAAGTGCAATATAAAGCAATTGTTTTCCCTCCTTCTCCACCTTAATCTTATGGGTAAGTAATGGAGACAGATATTCTCCTTATACTGTACGACACAAAGTTCCCTTGTAAATTTTTTAATTTGAAGAGAACACTTTCGATGGCAAATAAAAGCGATATGCAACAATAATAGATTATAAATGTTACGAAACTGTTGCAAATATTCGTAATTTATGAAGAAAAAAGTAAGTATTAGCATACCGATTTGTAAAACACACACACATACACACACACGCGAGCGCGAAATGCTCTGTGTGGAGTGAGACATACTATGGAGCAGAAACAAGGACATTAAGACGAAGAGAAGAGAAGCGACTAGAACCATTTGAAATGTGGATATGTGAAATAGAGACACAGAATAAAAAATGAAGGTGTTTGAAAGAATGAGTGAAGAAAGAATAATGCTGAAACTGATCAGGAAGAGGAAAACAAATTGGTTGGGTCACTGGCTAAGAAGACTCAGCTTACTGAAGGATGCGCTGGAAGGAATGATGAACGGAAGAAGAGATCGGTTCAAAATAAGATATCAGATCATAGACAATATGTATGTATGTATGTATGTATGTATGTATGTATGTATGTATGTATGTATGTATGTATGTATGTATGTATGTAAAATTTCAATAATGGTTTATTTAAATACGCTCGCAACTGCAGAGGTTATATCAGCGTCAACGGTGTGCCAGAATTTTCTTCCGCAGGAATTCTTCTACATACCAATAAATCTACTGACATGAACCTGTCGCATTTAAGCACACTTAAATGCCATCGACCTCGGCCGGGATCGAACCCGCAACTTCGAGCATATAAGGCCAACGCTATACCAACTACGCTACCGAGGGCGACTGTATGTATGTATGTATGTATGTATGATTGAAGGGAGCAATAGACTACATTGAAATAAGAAAAATTGTATGCGCTTTGTAATTAAGTGCATTGTAACTAATTAAAAAATAAGTTGAAAATCTCTATAATTTGGCAACAGCTTAATGCCGGTTAATGAGCTCGGTCTGAATAGTAGCATTCCGTCTCTTAGTCATTCCAGCAGAGTTTTCAAACTCTTAATTGTAGGAAATAACGATGCGCTATAATTTTGTTAGTTAATTTGGAACTGTTAAGGTGTAAATCATTCCTTACCAGTTTCTCTAATGCTGCGAGCGAAAATCAGAATTGTGCAGGTAATACTTATCGAATAAAGGAATGTTAACATTTAGATAATTTTTTAGAAGTGAATTAATTTGGGACTAATATGGTATTAGAATATTTTTTTCTATTCAAGCAATAAGTTTTTTAAATCTTTACTGCTTTGAATAGTTTTCCAGAAAAATGTACATTTTAAACTATATTTTATGAGATCTTGCAACGCTGCAACCAGCAGGCAGCACACATTAAGTTGTGTTGTGAACAACCCTTTACCTTCCTAGCCGATGATCATTGTAATATAAATTGTTTTTAAAATCGTTGAAAAAATACAGACGATATACCGTTTAATTCTGTGTTTAAACTCTGTTAGCGAACGGAGAATGAACGCTGTTTATTTCACGACGAATAAACTGTTGCAAAATTTTAGATTAACTCTACAACCTAAATTTAATTAAAAGTTCGGAGAATACAGACAATACGATACGCTTATTTCAAACTAAAGTAAAAAAAAAAAAAAAACAATATTTCTACACTCCCATTTCAATTGAATATTCTAGAGATTGTAAAGTACCTATAGCTAATGATAGATATTTCCTGTAATAAGAACAAAATTAAAATAAATTAAAACTGTAAAGGAAGAAGTAATAATACAATACTGTTATTTCACGTTAAACTAACGAACAAATTTCAAATATTAAGTTGGTGCATAATTTCGTAGCTATTTTTCTTACATTTATTAAACACATAAGATACAATAAGAGAAAGTTAGTCATCAACAATATATTCTCCTTCACTATTTAGAATAGACTGCCAACGCTGGAGTAGTTTCTCGATTCCACGTCTGCAGAAATAACGTTGTTTTGAGATAAAGAAGTCAAGCCATATTCGGAGCGCATTTACTTCCGGAAAGGGAATTCCTTGAAGGTTGTTAGAGAGAAACCAACCACCTGATTACCACCTAATATCACCACATATGTTGCCACTCGTCAGGTAGTAAAGTTGATTGAGTTGATCAGTGGGCGCAGTGGAAGCTAACCGCATGGGACAATCAATAAATTAGAATAATGAATGCTTGTGTACAATAACAAACAATGTAATTGACTGAATGAAATCTTTAGACATAATATAAATGAGAAGATGAAGTATCAGTAACAATAATGAAGTTAACATAAAAATTACAAATGATTACAAAGAAATCTGAAAATACCAAGGAAAATGTGTGTAACAAATTTGAATATTACAAAGAATTAAATGCTATCCCCCGTGCCATCTCTAGTATGTGATAAAATCAAAATTGGCATCATCCCCATACAAATATTTCAATCAATTTAACTGTGTTGCTACATAAATATCATAGGAAACATTCCATTCATGTTCCAACTTGACTGCACACAAATCCCTATTCGGGACGCCAATACAAGAACTGCCTTGATATAAAATTCAAACGGAGATAGAATATAAAGTCCATTATTATATGACAAATTACATATATAATAATAAAGAATATGAAAATAAAACATCAAACACACATTCGCACAACATACCAGCACATTAATAATAAATAAAGCAAAGAGAGAGAGAGGGAAAGAGAAACACTATTTCGAAAATGAAGAAGACCAATTTAACGTTACTCATTGATCTTGCCGGGAGACTGAAACCCTTGCCCAAGTCCAAGGTCAGTGTAACAGAGCTTTACTCCTCCGAAATGCCAGACATCATGTTCGATCCTTAATTGCAAATGCTTTGAAAAAAAAAGTCTTGGACAGTAGAAGAGGAAGTTTTTTGCCTTGCTACTAATGCCTCCTCTAGACGTATTGACATCATAGCGTATTCCCAGGCTACCAAGAAAGTTTATATAATTGATCCTACCATAAGGATTGAAACGGGGAGTAGCCAGCCTGAGAATGTTAATCGAGAAAAGATCGACATTTATCTGCCAACAGTTTATTACTTCAAAGCAAAATACCAGCTTGAAAACATTGAGGTGATTGGTCTTTTTATTGGTGCTCGTGGTGTGATTCCAAAGTTCCTTCAAAGCTTCAGGAAGACTTTTGAACTACCACTGACACTTACTACTGACATAACTTAAGTTTTGAAATGCTGTTGCCAAATTCTGAGTCATCATATTCACTCTGTTTTATTTCTCTTTCTTCACTTTATAATTCATATATGTTTATTTTAATTTTCTGTCAACAAATTTATGTAAACATTTAATATTTTAAAATTCATGTAGGAGAGTATACCGAGTCCTTCTGGGCTACCTCCAATGGGAGGCAGATAACAATTTAAAATTAATATGATAGCAATAACTCTTATCAATCGCAGAATTCTCAAATGAACCACCAAATATAGAATATGACGTCAAATTCTGGCGATCAAAATCCCTTCCGGAATATTCCACGAGTAGCAATTTAGATTTTGATTGGTGTCGTTACTATACCCGGAAGTAAACTCGCTACGCAAACACAAACGTCTAAACAAACCTTCCTCAATGGTGAAAAACGCTATCGTAAGCCGCTTCTAAATTAACAAAACAGAACAGGCTAATGAATAACAAATATAAAGGAACAATCTTGCCTGCATACATCGCCGCCCGAATGGAACTTTCAAAATCCGTACAATCACGACACGACTATCCTGAATACTCCAATGTTCAAGCACAAGGCGATGTCTACTAACAATTCAATGTCGTCGCAACGAAACAAGTTTCCCAAGTGAGTTAGTAAAACTGCGAACAGCTATAAGGAAAACAATTTCTCCTCCCCCTCTCCAGCGTAACCTATAACGCGGCGAGACAGGAAATATGAAGGGAAATATGCACGAAAAGAGGGCGCTGATTGCAAGATGGCGTCGAGGCGAAATGAAAACGTGCTGCAGTAGACTATAAGCACGGTAGAGACGTGGATACACGGATCAAGAAATCGGAGAAGATGAAAATCTGAGGGCGCAAGATCAGGTGAATAAGGTGGGTGCGAAATGACTTTCCAACCCAACTCCTGGATAGTGTTTTGTGTCAGGTTAGCAGAGAGCGGACGGGTGGTCGTTATCGTGGACTTGCATCACTTCACACAGTCCTGTTGGTCGTTTTTCTTGGATTGAGTGTGCAAAACGTCTCAGTTGTGGCAATAAATACCGGCAGTGATGGTTACACCTCGGGGAAGCAATTCGTAGTACAGCACACCCTCTCACGTTCACCAGCTGCATAACATTATCTTTTGTGGATATGCTCTGGCCTTTGTACTAGGTGTTTCTTTTTTTGTTCGGGCACAAACATTCCTTGCTTTTACTTATGTTAGCATGAAGACACCATTTCTCGTCACCAGTAACGATATTGGATAGGAATGTTCCATGTTGTTCACGAGCCAATCAAAGTAAAGATCCACATATTGCCTCCCGCTGTTTTTTGTGTTTTTGGCTTAGAGCATGCGGTACCCATACACCTGATTTTTTAATCTTGCCCATTGAATTCAAATGTCGCATGATGGTGGAATGGTCACAATTCATCACATTTGCCAGTTCTCGGATGTACTGACGTGGTTCATTGTGGATTAATGTGTTTAAATGGTCTCCATCAAACCCCGAAAGTCTCTCTGAACGTGGATTGTCACTAATGTCACAACGACCCGCCTTAAAACGAGAAAACTATTTTCTTGCTATGCTCTCTCCGATAGCATTGTCTCCACACACGACACAAACGTTTCTGGACGCCTCCGCTGTTTTCGCCCCTCTATTGAACTCAAAAGAAGTATATGTCGGAAATGTTCCACTTTCTCCACTTGACACTCCATTTTATTGCGTCCACGGCTCCACTTACTATCTGCAAAAATGAAAACTTCGATATGTAAAATCAAGCACGTCAACTGAGCTTCTAATAAAAAAAAAATTGGCAATCGATAAATAAACCCATGGCAACCGAAGTACCAACTTATGCACCAACCCAATAGTAATATTATGAAACAAGTTTATAAAATTATAGTTTACTGTATGAGTTAAGGGGGTGACGGGTGAAATTTTGGTAATTTTCAATAAAAAATTGCATTTTCGTTTTCTTTTAAGAATGAATGAGCATTGGTCTATGGATAGTTTCCTTTGTTAATAAGAACGCTATAATTATTTAGTACGCAATTTAATATGATACTGGTAATTTTGACTCAAAATAAAACTTTAACTTGGTGAAGATTTAATACCACAATACAGTAACACGCTTTGAAAAAAAAATGGATGTCCCTTTTGTATCCGTACTCTACAAATATAACACAGGTTGAGGGACGGCAGACATTTTACGAGAAGCATTGTCTACAAATAAGTATTTTCTGCTTGAACTGAGCGAAATATTGGTCCTATATTTTTATCATGAATTTGTTGTTTTTATAGCAAATTATATGTATAAATTTATATCCAATGTTCCATTCATATTCAGCGGGCACTTACTAGTAAATCAATAGGCGCCATTGGTCCATATGTTATGTCGAGGATTCGCACTTCGAGCGTGTGTTCGAATGCAGTTTGGACCCATTATCTAGTGGGGTTAATTCTGAGAACTTCTCGGAACTAGTAAATGATTGTCGTGTGATCCTAAATGATTCCGGGGTTTATCTATAAAACATGAACTTCCTATCACCAATTCCATCGACTCTAGATAATTGGCAGTTGATACAGTGTGGTTACACGACCGATTAAAATAGATAAATCTGAACTGGAATTCTCTCTCTTTCTGTCTCTTACACGTGTTCATACACAGGAATTAGGTGTATTTTCCTCGCCTCTGTCTTAATTATGTTGCTTGAACAGTAGCAAAATACAGTTCCAAACAAATGCATTGTTTATACGCAAACCATACTTTATAACGAAGTAAGAACAGCATGATTACGAACACGAAAATGAGCAGGAATAATGAGGGGGATTATGGGAAAGAGAAGGTTGACAATAATTAGGAAATAACTAGTTAGAAGAGAAGGAGAGACACAAGTACTCGTAAATGATGCCTGGAGGGTGGTATGACACAGTGCCAATGATTGAGGGTTAGAATTAGATTCATAATAAGTAACACGAGAAGGAGCGGAGAGTTATTAGCTGTTGGGATGTTGATGATGATGACTCTGATGAAAATGACAGTGAGGATTACAATAATGATGATGAAGAATGAAAGAAGAATGAGTGGCAGGGAAATTGAGGCTTGGTAATGGATTATGAAAGAAGAATGTAGTGAATCCCTCGAAATTTGACATTCTAATACTATAAAGTCTCTACAATCCAAGTTGGAGAGAAATGCATAAAAATAATTCTGTACGTTATAAAATTTCAACTTCATCGGTGATTTTGTTAAATTATTATTATTCATATATAAAACAGGAGATAAACAAAATGTTGAAAACTATAGACGGATTAGTATCCTCAACACATGTTATAAGATATTTAGTAGGATTTTAAATGGAACTTAAAAAAAAAACATGCTGAAACTTTCCTTCTGGAGTGTCAAAATGGCTTTAGAAAAGGGGGATCATGTGTAGATCCATTATTTAGTATCAAACTATTGTTAGAAAAAAGAAGAGAATTTAATTTAGAAACCCGTATAGCTTTTATTGATATTGAGAAATCTTTTGATTAAGTCCGAAGAGACGTTTTCTTCGACATATTACAAGATAAAAATATTCCAAATTTGCTATTACAAAAATATAATAAAAATCTACACAGACAGCAAAATAAGTGTCAAAATAAATAACTGCATATATCCGAAAGGAAATTAGTTAATAATGGAGTTCGACAAGGTTGTCCAATATCACCAACTTTATTTAATATTTATATAAATGAAATTATTTTAAAATGGAATCAAATCTACACATCAGGAATCAAAATAACCAGTGCTCTAACAATAAATATCTTACTCTATGCCGATGATCAAGTCATAATTTTCAATTCAGAGGATAATTTACAAAGAGGATTATATACAATAAATAAAATATTAAAAGATTTTGGGATGGACATTTCAGCACAAAAATCAAAAGTAATGGCATTTTTAGGACAATACCCAGTTAGAAGTAAGATAATACACAATAACCAATGCCTCGAACAAGTACAAAATTTCAATTATCTGGGTTGTGAAATATCTTATCAAAATGAAAAAGATGTGAACAAGAAAATTACCAAATTTACATAAATTCTATGAATGATAACAATACATTAAAAGCTAAATTAGCACAAAAATCTACAAGAATAAAAATATATAATACACTAGCATTACCCTCCCTTTTATACGGAAGCGAGATTTGGACATTAAAGAAAAAAGACATGAACAGAATCAAAGCAACGGAAATGAAATTTTTCAGGACAGCAGGATATACTCTTTTAGACCGAAAAAGGAATGAAGAAATATTAGAACAATTACAAGTAGAGTCAGTAGAAGAAAAAAATCAGCAGATACCAATTCAATTGGTTAGATCATGTAAGAAGAATAGAAAATTCAAGAATCTCAAAAATTATGAAGCATTATAAACCTAGAGGACATCGTCGACCAGGAAGACCTTTAAGAAGACTGCTAGATGGGACCGAAACAGGTCTACAGAGGCCTAATTCCAGAAGGATGATGATGATGATTATTATCCTAGGTTAATGTCAATTATCACCTTGATGTATTCTAATACGAAGAATGTATCAGGCGCTCAACGCACAAAATGGCCATACCCACAAAATTATATTTCCATTTTACTTCTGTAACAGTGTGGGAAATGCAAGACACAAATGAGAATGCTGATATATCATGGAAAAATTGGGAATTATGATTAGGCCGATTTAAACTTTGAAGAGAACTGTAACTTATGAGGATCTCTTTAAAGTAATAAACTCAATATGCAAATTCTGTGCGTTGGGTCATTTGTGCGCTGAGCGCCTCATATTTGCATTACAAGAAGTCATAATTTGATATGGAGTAAATTATAAAATGCGAACCAGTAACTAAACAAAAAGGAATTATGAATAATTCCCAGGAATAATTTTCCTTCAACTTATTCAAGTCAGCTTTAAAGAGAGCTATACCTGAAAGCCAGATTTGTATAATAGCTGGTACTGTTCGTTAACAGAAAATCACAAAATTAAGTCCTACGTTCTGTCAACCCACTTGCGATATATGGATAAAAGGTAATTGAGCCGTGATCTAGTATAGTTTCTGGGTCGGTAGAGCATTGATGCGCTCAGCCAAAGATCTTGGGTTCGATACCATGCCCTGGAACAACTTTTCCCTTGAAATTATTCAAGTCACCTTTACAGGGAGCTATATCTGAAAGCTAGTTTTGTTTAAAAAAGGATTATGTTATGTAGTACCGATACAGAAGCTAAAGAATAGGCGAGAAGTGGGTACAGTGAGACAGGGAGAACAGGGAGGCATTTTTTATTAGATAGTAAATTTTGATGTTGAGATGTTGGTAACCGTGGAGTTGTATGTTGCATGAGTAAAGTAACAGTATTTTCATACTCGATTTGATTGTAGTTATAAATGTGAGTGATGAAAAAATAATTCGTAAGTTTTCACTCTAGAAGTAAAATTTTGCTTGTGTTTAATGAAGGTTATATTGGATATGCAAATACTATGGTATTTGAGATTGTGTTTGGCAGAGTTTCGTCTTTCTTGTTTTAATTCTGAAGTGATGGCGTTATTTTTAAATTAACTATGCGTAAAGGGAACAGTGAGACATGCCATTGAAGGGTGCACTGAGACGTCTCACTGTTCCCATGTGCCAATGATTTGTAAAAACAAACTGTATTTATGTTACTTTCACCAGTAACTAACATTCAAAATGAACATACTAAAAACCAATTTAGGAACTGTAGCTGCAAATAATGGACACATTACATTTTAATGGTTTCATAAATAAAAAATTACTCATAAAATTTAAGAAAATGTTAAAAAATAATCAAGAATTTCATTAAATTCGTATAATTATAAGCTTTGTTGTCACCAAAAATTCATTTCATTTTTTCGCAAAAGTTTGAAAAATTCACTTTTCCAAATGTTCCAGATGTTTCAATGGTTTCGAAGTCAGGCATCAAAATGATTCTAAATAAGCCTACAGAACATGTCAAGATAAAGAGACAGCAAGCTTTTCTTTCTTTTGAAATAAATGTAAATTATTTCAATGTCCGTTAATAGACACTGTGGTGTCTCACTGTGCCCTCCTGAATGGGAACAGTGAGACATTGCATTATTTTGACAAACACGTATTGTATATTATGTCCTTTACCTATTAACATTTTTGTTTATGTATTATTATACTCCATGTTTTAATGTCTATTTCTATTGCACTTGATTTTAAAAGTACTTGAATTATCACTTGCATACATATGTCTTAATAATTTGTGTCTCACTGTACCCACTACTCCCCTACCTTTATAATCGAAAGAAAAGCAATTGGAATATTTGTTATGTTACAAGCAAAGTGAAAGGAAATTTAAAAAAATAAAGTATAATGTTTACAAATTAGTAATTATTACATATTTATCATATATTATTTGTACTATTTAGTTCTAGTTGGGTGAAAGGTGCGGCCTGAAGGCCTTAACTCTACCAGATGAATAAATAAATAATAATAAACAATTATTCTACAGAGGAGTAAGGAAAATAGAACGGATAGAAGTAGAAAAGGGCATAAATCCCATGAAGTCGTAATTAAACATTATAAATCTGTCAATGAAAGAATCTCATCGGTATTATTAGCAACACAGAACATAAATTATATTTAAATATATTCACGTCATATGCACTTGAAGAATTATAAGGTAAATAATGTAAAAGAAGTATTTTACAAAACATGTACGAAAGCATTAACACTGGTACGCGAACCATTAATCAAACTATTGCTATTCTGGAAGATGCGAATGCAAGATTAGGGAATTACATAATGCCTGGTGTGTAACAAGGATTCAACAATAGCTGTGGAGTATTTTACTTCAATTCAGTACAATTAATCAAGTCAGAAATCTTAATACCATTTTTGAATATAAGATACGATATAAAGCTAACGAATTGAATAGATCATAAATGAAATATTATTACGTCATTAGAGATATACACTTTAACTGTGCAGAAAAGTTGCGTTTTTAAGCTCTTAAATTCAGCTAACATAGGATATTGTGAAAGCTAATATTATAAAAATATTAGAAAGTGCCTTGTGTTGCATTATATGGAACAGAAATATAGACATTAAGACGAAGAGAAGAGAAACGAATAGAAGCATGTCAACTGTGGATATAGAAAAGAATGTAGCGTGTCAAAAGGGCAGACAGAATAAGAAATAAAGCTAGGTTGGAAAGAGTTTCTTAATGACAAAATAATGCTGAAAATTATCAGGAAGAGATAAAGAAATTGGCTGGTTCACTGACTGAGAAGAAACTGCCTTCTGAAGGATTCACTGGAAGGAATGGCGAACGGGAGAAGAGTTCCGGGTAGAAGAAGATATCATAATATGATACACGGCATTAAGATAAATTAATATATGCGGAGACAAAGGGGAAGGCAAAAAATGGAAAGATAGGAGCAAGCTCGGTTTACAGTGAAAGATCTACCCTTGGGTAGAACACTATGAGTGTGTGTGTATATATATATATATATATATATATATATATATATATATATATATATATATATATATAGAGAGAGAGAGAGAGTAAATAATAAACTTTTAGGAGATAAAATTAGACAGTACCTATATAAAATGTTACATTATGTTACCAAAAATATCGAATGATGAAATTAATGAAAAAGTGAGAAATTAAACAAATTATTATTTCATATGCGTCAGAAGCAGCATTCGGTAAAAGGAAAAGAAATATCTTAAGATAACCATAAAAACAAACATCTCGTTCCTTAATAACATGTGTTAAAAAAAACTTTGTGGAAAAATTAGAGCCTTTTAATAACACAAACGTTTATATTTAGTTCAAATTAAAAAATGAAAGTAAGCACCATGGATTGTATTCCTATGTGATATAGTGTTGAAAGTTATGTAATCTAGGTTTATAAAAAGACAAACTAAATTTACAGCACATATACAAGAAATGAAGTTAATCTTGCTATAAGAATCAATAAAGGACATTTCTGGAAATAATATACCAATAGATCATAAAGATGTTTTTATGGAACTCAAAGACGAATACTTAAAATGATTAATAACAAGAAAAAATATATTAATGAATATATAACATCAAAAATATAAGATCAAATTTGAATAACCTAATTTGAAGAATTATATTCAATTTATAATAAGTATTATAGAAATAAAATGCGATAGTTAAGTATTGAAGTGAGTAATGAAGCTATTAATTAATATGTAAAATTATAAGGACAATAAAGTCTCCTGAAACAGATCATAAAATAATGATATCATTAGACATTATAATAATGTTAATTGCAGAACTGTAAAAATTATAAGCAGATTTTAACACCTCAAGCACCAACAGAATTAACCCTTAAGTAGTCGCGTGGGAGTTGTTTTGACCCCCAAAGGAAATCGAAAAAATTAAGGCCCTTAATGACTTTTATGTAAATAGCTTTACTAATACTATTAATTTATAAGTTGTTGAACATTTCTTCCCTAAAAAAACACAAAAAGTTGAGTGGAATTATACAGAAAATAACACAATTGCAAATCCTGCAAAATGTTCATGGATGTTAATAGAGTAAAACATGAATTTATATTACATAAATTATTAAGATATTATAGTCCAAATAATGTAATCAAAACTTCAAGATTAATAACCCTTGTGGAGGAATTCACACATATTCGTCAATTTTCCTATCTTCTAGGCATTCTATGCATATATGTTCATATGACTTTCGCACATAATTTTCCTGGATGCGAGACAAAAATTGTTTTATTTTCTTTGTTTCTCGGAAAAAAACACTACACTTGGACGTCGGGGATTCTCCTCTATTTCTTTCGTCTGTGGGGGGGGGGCGTCGATTTTTAGCAATTTTAGTAGCACTAGCTCGAGGATGTCTTGGAATGTGGCTAGTCATTGCTCTCTTCGCTATTTGTTGTTTGGCCAATTCATAGCCAATTTCTCTAAAAAATATATTTCCTAAGATTTGTAGTGTGAGGGCTGTTGTGAATAAATATGGCTTAGGCACTGATGTAATTCGTTACTTTTCTATCTGAAAGAAACGCGGTTTACCTGAATTAGGGCTATTCAATATACTGTATAAATTAAATAAATAATTAATGAAATAGAAAGAAATAAAAGGACATAAAATAAACATATTCTCACCTCATAAGTATGCAGATGAATAGTTTCATCTTGTATTGATTGTTCCGATAAGCTGACTAATAAGTAATGAAAATTCAATTAGACCATCTCTGCTTATCATCAATAAAATAATAATAGTAATACAGATAAGCAGAGACGGTCTAATTGAATTTTCATTACTTATGCCGATGAAGGCGTCAAAACTCTCTCAGCTGAAAATCTTATTGCCACAAAAAGTTATACTATCAGTTGCTTGGGGGTCGTCTGACTCAGTGACAAATCAACACGTCTAACTCACCCAAGATAACTGTTAGACTAACATCAATGGCAATGACCGAAAGGTATCTTTGTTTTAGGAAGGTATGGAAATAATGAACAGTATGGCCAACGTAATAATGAAAATACAGCTAAATTTAAATACCCATGGGTCAATTTGACCCCCACGCGACTACATAAGGATTAAAGACAAGGATTCTAATTACAGCGTTTAAGAGAAGATTAAAACATTGAGCAGATAAATACAAAGGAATCAACTTTTCTTTCTTCTTCTGTTTAATCTCCTCCTTTTCTACCGAATTTCGAACTAATGCGATGTAGGGGAAGGTATATTAACTTCGTATATTCGTTACCGAAAGGTATGATGAAATTGATGAATAAAAATAACATAAGTGATCCTTCTGAGAAAAGAACGACAGGAATTCAGAAGAGGGTATTTACTTACAGATCCAATCATGTTGAATACATTGCAGAAAAAGCAATGGAATATAATAAATCTGCATTCAAATGCTTTACCGATAGAAAAAAAAAGTCTACAATCAGTGATTTTGGAAAATACAGAGGAAAATAATATTACTAACAGGCTTATAATATTAAATAAATACATATACTGTATGACAATAATATTACTAAAACTAGATCAAACGGTAATTTTTATACAAAATAGTGTTAAATGAATAAATATGACAGGAAGGCTGAATCCATGATTGTTAATATAATGAAATGAAATTACAAAACCAACATCGGAAATAATAAAATTACTGTTGTCTGCTACGGGGTTGATGCTATGCCCATCTCTGACAACGAAGATAATGAAATGTTATAGTATTTTACATCATTTCATGATTTGTAGTAAGTAATTCGATATGAAGATATCAGTTAGCAAATTAAAAACAAAGGGAAACAGTAAACACCCCTCCTATCTAATAAGTTAATTATTAGAGATGTCTGGTTAATTAATTGAACATGTGAGTTCAAAATAACTTGGGATATAAATAACAAAATAATGGAACATCGCATTTAAATGTACAAAAGAGGTCTTTTTATACATTGTTTAAATAGCACAATTCGTAGAACAGAACAGAACAGAACCAGAGACCCAAGTTATAAATTCTTAGTAAGAACAATATTAACAAATGCTTATGAGACAAGAGCGGAAGCATAAAAATTCAAACAAATACTGGAGGCAACAGAGAAAAACAAAATAACAGGCAGGAGAAGACTAGACAAAATGAAAAGTGAAACCACCAGACAGCAGTGACAAATTTAACGAATATGAGAATATAATAACTGATGAAGATGGGATTGCAACAGTCATATGGTAATGGTAGGATATGGAACTGTGAAAATAATTAAGGACAGTTTACAAGTAAGAAAATAAAGACCAAGAAGGCCGAAAGGAAAAAGGAGGCTGGATTCAGACATTGTTTAAAAAGCAGGCAAGAGAACAGTAGAGACGGCAGCAATGCAGTTTCTAAGATAAATTGGCTTCAACCTCAAAGATTACTTAGACAATGATCCTTTTCTAAAAAAAATAGATCTACATAATTTTAATATCAATTATAGACTAAAGGAGAATAGAAGATATCAACGGGAAAACATTTTACGTGTGGTAGGCGTATATACCCAATACAGATAAACAGTGGGGACACGCGATATTGCAAGACTTAAGACAGACAATGGGAAAAGACTGCGGGGAGGAACCATCCAAAGGACCCAAGTTGAATTTCAGGATGCTGTATTGGGTAAGGACCAGAACGAAGACGAAAATGACATTAGTGTAATTCTAATGAACATTTTCAGTGAAATTAATTTAAAATTTGCTGAAATTTAAATAAAATACTCTAAATTACAGTAAATATGTTATCTATACTAATAATAATAAATCTGTAATCGAAATTTTTCTGGTAATTTTCACTTTTACAAAAACAATTGGTGTTAACATATATAATTAACCATCATGAAACCGAAAATCGATTTTTGAAATTTTTGTATGTTTGTCTATCTGTCTGTCTCTCTCTCTCTGTCTGTCTGTATGCATGTTTGTTAGCTTTTCACGCGATAATGACTGAACCGATTTATATGAATATTGGAATTAAAATTAAGTTCGTTGTCACTTAAGATTTTAGGTTGCATGGCATTCCAAATTCTTATAAGGGGGCTTGAATTAAACAAATCGCAATGTCTCCCTTATTAATGATTTTCATGAAAAATGTTATATAGATTTTTTTCTAGTCGGAAGACAAAACACATTTATTCGTTCCATGGCACTGGTAGTAAATAGGAGAACGTGAATTCTTACATGTTCGAAAGAAAGAAATATAATTACACAGATGAGATTTTATTATTTACTGTATCATTATTTTAAGTTATTTGATACAGAAAATATCTGAAAATCGATAAATGTGTCACATAGGAGTTATTGCAGGAACAACGACGATGGCTATAATGAAATTAAAACAAATGTCTCCGTCTGTTTAAGGTGGCCTTGATGTTTATCAACATTAATTTACAGAGAAGTTTGTGTGTTTGTATGAAGTAATCTCAGAGGCTAATTAACTAATTTGGATAATTCCTTCACTATTTGAAATTTGTAGTTTCTCTAGATCATACCTGCACAAACAGCGCTCAACGAGCTCGCGCGCTCCTTCGGAGCGGGACAACCGTTTTTACCTCTCTCCGAAACGGAGAGGAAGATACGTCAGAATGACATAGATATGCTATAGGTAGAGGAGAGGGAAACTACCACTCAGCTATCTAGTGGAGTGCAGTGTGTAGGCCTATTCTCAGTAACTGTTACACGTTGCTTACCTACTGCTACAGTACAGTATGGAGGAATCTAAAAGACGGAACATAACATTTAACAATTTACAGCTGGAACTTATTGATCTTCAATGTGACCTAAGGGCTAAAGACCGCTTGAGTAATACTACTAGCCTGGTTGAGTTTTACAAGACTAAACATTAGCAATATTATCCACGACTACACAGGCTGGACGTGAAAATTATTTCTATGTTTGGCTCAACATTTATATTTCTGAGCAACTGTTTTCTATAATCAACTTTAATAAAGGCAGAAATCGAACATCTGTAATTGATGTTTCATTACGATCAGTAAACTACTGTTCCTTTCAGCTACCAACAGCATAAAACCTGATATGTACTGATAAATAAAAATATAACGAAATCATATTATACACTTAAGTAGCTATAGAATTTCTATTCTTTCTGTAAAATAAACATTTCTTTATTAATTAATGATAGTTCAAGATAGTTTTGCAAACACTGAACGGGAATTCATTTCATAAACAGTCGTAATAGTACTTCCTTTTGTGTATATTTTGTACGAGATCACCCCTTCTTCCAGTCCAGAGATACAGATACAGAGCGCAGATAATATCTGCATTCCGCTCAAGAGCTGTGAGCCGGCTCGGAGAGCGCAAACCTTGAGCAGGCCTGCTCTAGATGGATGAAATACTACATATGAGGCCTGAGGTAAGATTAAAATAGATCTTTAAGCACAGAAAACTTGATATTCTGTCGAAATATTGTGTAACTTGATTGTAGAAACTTCATTTGGTCCACATAAAATACTATAATTTTATACACTTAAGTTTCTTTTCGTTCACAGAACATAATAATTAAGAGTTTTGTCGTAAAGATAAGTATTTTTACTGGACCAAAAATACAGCCCAAAAAAATTAGCATTTTATCTTAGAGCTCACTGGAGCTGAGTTATTTTAAAAGGTGTCACGAAATGGCGTACCTGCGCTCATAATTTACCCATATCCGTTTCCTGTGTTTCTTAAAATAATATTTATATAGGATACCTTATTTTTTGTTTGAATAAACAATGATATACAACCGAGCGAGTTGGCTCAGACGGTAGTGTTTGAGACACGCATTCGGGATGACCCGGGCTCAAACCTCGTGGCAAACTAATCTGACTGGATTTTTTCATGATTTCCCTTAGTCATAAAGGCAAATGGCGGATTGAAAAGATACATGCCATGATTAATCACCGCCTCAGTTACCAATACTAAAAACATTAATCAAACTCTATAATGAGTTACATGAAAACAAGCCATCTACAACACCCAATAGAAACAGGAACTCAACAAGAGTAACAACAGCCTTCTGACATACCCACACATTCTAAACACGCGAATTGACAACAGATGTTAAGGCGTGAATACAATAAAGTTAACAATAAAAAAGATACACAGTAAGGTTAACATAAAAATTATCTTCATACACAATCCACTCTATTAATTTGGAGACTAATTTAGAAAAATGTTAAACGAATTATCTTTGCACCAAAAGCGGATGTTCTGTGAACCAAATGATCATATTTTAATTATTTGCGTGTAATAACAATTAAGAAACATGTTAAAGGAATTATCATTGCACCAAATGAGTGGTCTCTGGACCAAAATGATCTCATATTAATTATTTAAATACAATTTAAATTAAGTAACATATTAAACGATTTATCCTCATATCAAACACCAATGTTCCCAAGACAAAATGTCATATTTTAATTATGTAATTACTTTCTGTTTATTTCTAACAAGTGCAGCGGAGCGCACGAGTACGGCTAGTAACTATAATATAACTCTAACCTAATGGTCAAAATTATATCATTCCCACCTCCCTCGTCTCGCAACTTAATATTTATACTATAAATCCCGCTTACGACATGACTCGTGATCGGCCTGGGTGGTGCAGTCGGTAGAGTGCTGGCCTTCTCTCCCGAATTTGCAGGTTCGATCCCAGCCCAGGTCGATGGCATTTAAGTGTACTCATGTAAGTAGATTTACTGGCATGTGAAAGAACTCCTGCGGGACAAAATTGCGGTACATCAGCGACGCTTTCAGACCTATAAACTCAGCAGTTCAAAGCGTCGTTAAATAAAACGTAATTAATTAACTAACAAGACTTGTCAATAACAACACAATTTTCCTCGTCCCTTGGATAACGTCTCAACCAAGTTGAAGTACATTTCAAATTTTTATAAACGGTGAAAGGCGTAAGCTTGGTGCTAGGACAACAATTTGCATTGGTAGAATAGAAAGATGAAGAAAAATAACTTATTTACGATGAAAGAGTAATGGAACGGAGAAAAATTCTCTCCGGCGCCGGGATTTGAACCCGGGTTTTCAGCTCTACGTGCTGACGCTTTATCCACTAAGCCACACCGGATTCTACCCCGGCGTCGGAAGAATTGTCTCTGATTAAGTTCCAACTCTTGGGTTCCCTCTGGTGGCCTCCCTCTGCACTACGTCATAGATATCTATGAATCTAGGACCGATGTCCACAGATGTAGTGCAGAGGGCGGCCACCAGAGGGAACCCAAGAGTTGGAACTTAATCAGAGACAATTCTTCCGACGCCGGGGTAGAATCCGGTGTGGCTTAGTGGATAAAGCGTCAGCACGTAGAGCTGAAAACCCGGGTTCAAATCCCGGCGCCGGAGAGAATTTTTCTCTGTTCCATTACTCTTTCATCGTATGATGACGCAGAATATCTGCATGGAAATACCATATGTACTTCGGTACACTAAAATAATATATATAACTTATTTACTTTCTTACTTACTTACTTACTTACTGGCTTTTAAGGAACCCGGAGGTTCATTGCCGCTCTCACACAAGCCCGCCATTGGCCCCTATCCTGAGCAAGATTAATCCATTCTCTATCATCTTATCCCATCTCCCTCAAATCCATTTTAATATTATCTTTCCATCTACGTCTCGGCCTCCCTAAAGGTATTTTTCCCTCCGGTCTCCCAACTAACACTCTATATGCATTTCTGGATTCGCTCAGTAGAAAGATAACAGATGAGGAAAATAAATAATTAAACGAAAGAGGATGAAAGTTATGAGAAAAACGCAGTAAGATTGTACGGCATGAAATAGAATCAAGAAAATGAGAAAAGGGATAAGGGAGAGGGAAAATATGAAGAAGAGGAAGAGACAATAATATGAATATTACATCAAATCTCTAAAAATGTGGACTTTCCTAAAAAAAATTGTTTTCTGGAAACGTGTTTAATCATTGCACAGATTCCACTGAAAGTGGGATTGCTCCCACAACGTTACAAGCTTCTTGCTTTCTTTTGATACTTTTTTCGTAATGTTTACACAGGTTTTAATGTTATTTGAATGTAGGAAGCTTGTGTCCTCCCCTCTTTTTTTAATCCTGGTAATGCGCATTCTAGTCAGCGTAACAGAAATTAATTCCGTTTTATGCTCTAACTGTAATATAAAAACAACATTTAATACTACATAAACCGGCTGCATTTTAGATAAACCTTCCTGGACTTCCCCACACCCGTTGGAATTAAAAATCATACGTCAGCGAGCGGAAAAACCGCATTGATGTTGACTCTAAATAAAGATTTTTTTATATGACGCTAGAATCTTTGCTGTTTCACTTAGTGTCCATAACTACACGACCACAGACTCCTCCTCAAAATGTAATATACAGGATGCAAAAGGATATAAGAACAAACATTTTGAGGTCGTAGTGGTATAACGTTAACCGTATTTTGTGAAAGAAAACGAGGCGGAAGCGCTTCCTTACCCCACAACAGACGGTTAAAGTGATCGTGTTATTTGTCACATAGTCTATGACAGCCGTGGCGAGAAACGTGACTCGCGAGACATTGTGGTTCGCAGTGATAGCTGTGCATTTCGCTTGCTTCTAACCTCCGCCAACTCCCACCCTCTCACTCACTGGAGTCAAACTCCGTCCCATTTGTATTTGTCTCTGACCTACGAGTGGCATATCTCTCTCGAAACCATGTACGAAAGTTCCAAGTAGGATGGGAGGACGCATTTTTTTGCTGTCAATATGATGAGCATATTAAATGTATGATTTGTTCACAAGTATGACGAGGAAAACAACGGTTGTATAACATAAAACGGCATTATACTACATGTTACTGTTGAAACATTAACAGGTTAAGTGTTATTGTTGTTGTTGTTGTTATCATCATCATCATCATCATCATCATCATCAATCATCATCTCACTACGTCGACCCTTTTTCAGCAGATGTACGAATAATGCGGTTAGCTCTTCAATTTGAACTCTCACTGGTTTACTATGTGATGTCAAATGACAAATGTTGAACTTTTAAATCTTTGCCAAAAAATAAATATCCGAAGCTTCGTTCTTTCGCTTGCTCTGTTGAAGCCATGTTCGCTACAACTTACATTTGTGAAAAATTATTTTCAACAATTAAAGTAGCAAAAACCAAATTTTGATCACGACTGACAGACAAATACCTTCGTGATCAACTACGACTGGCAGTAAGTGGCATAATTCCTGATTTCGAAACTTTGTCGCAGAGACATTCTGAAGACAGTTAATTTTAGGTTGTGATATTGTTCATTTATTGTTCATTTCTTTCGTCGTTACACGTACTAAACATTAGTTTGTAGCGTTGTATTGTATAAAATTATATTTAAGTGCTTGACGTAAGAAAAATGAAAATCCGTTAATAAGTCAGACAGTTGCTTCACTTCCCCTTCGGGTGTCCGTCTCCCCCCATAAGTGCTATGCACCTTGTCGATTACACAGCGGCTCGGCGCACGATTACATTTTCGCCACCGCTGGTCTATGATGACCATGGAAGTAAGAACACGGATACAATAAACCCAATGAAGGTCGTGAAGAATGATTCAGCCAATAATGGCTTGGGTTTACGAAAGTTTTAACCGGGACAGGTCCAGATACTGTGTCACGCTTTGGCCCATTATGAGTGCGCGTTATGTATGCTATGATTATCCAAGTTCGACAGGTGCTCTGGATGTCATTCGTGAATCCGATGCTGGCAGGTAGCCCATCGATAGAGCCAGATCTCGTTTCGCAGACGAATAGGCTAATAACCCTAAAGGCCCGGAACTCCAAGCTCTGTCTTTATCGGGTGTCAGGTAGGCCATCCTGCCTCAGTCCTCATAGAGCCAGATCCCTTCCGCACACGTAGTCTGATAAATCCCAGAGACTCGGAGCTCCAAGTCCTTCCTACATTAGCATCAGAAATCCATAGTACAGCTAACAATTGAACCCAGCCTATTTTTAATATTGCAGATGATAGATGAAATGAGTGGCGTTAGAGAATTTGGTGAAATGACAGGAAAACGGAATTACTCCAAGAAAAACTCTCTGCAACATCTACTTTCTCCACCACATTCGCTCACGAGCTGGCTGCTAGCACTTGAGCCATAGAGGCGGTATTCAGCTTATTACTGAAAAAAAAAACGTTAGTTTGATTTCTTTTTTCACCAAAAATTTTTAAGATCTAATTTAACCTATGTACAAAATCGCAATTTTAGGAAGTAATGCTTCATGAGCACTGGAATATATGTATGTAACGCCCCATTGGTATCTAGAACATTCTGAACATCACTGAAATGATTTATATATGCATTTCAGTAACCTGTAATACAAAAGATTTTTGAAAGAGTAATGGAACGGAGAAAAATTCTCTCCGGCGCCGGGATTTGAACCCGGGTTTTCAGCTCTACGTGCTGATGCTTTTATCCACTAAGCCACACCAGATACAACTCCGACGCCGGTTAGAATCGTCTCAGATTAAGCTCCAACTCTTGGGTTCCCTCTAGTGGCCGCCCTCTGCACTACGTCATAGATGTCTATGAACGCAGGACCGAAGTCCACACATGTGGATTCGATTCTAACCGGCGTCGGAGTTGTATCCGGTGTGGCTTAGTGGATAAAAACATCAGCACGTAGAGCTGAAAACCCGGGTTCAAATCCCGGCGCCAGAGAGAATTTTTCTCCGTTCCATTACTCTTTCATCGTATGATGACGCAGAATATCTGCATGGAAGTATCATATGTACTTCGGTACATTAAAATAAAAGATTTTTCTTTTAAGAATATTATGAAAGTTGTAGGCATATTTTTGTATAACAAAATTCTCAGCCACCGGTGTAGCTTAGTCGGCTAAGGTTCTTGCCTGCCGATCAGGAGTTGCGCTCGAGCGTGGGTTCGATTCTCGCTTTGATTACCTAGTTGGGTTTTTCCGACATTTCCCCTACCGTAAAGCGAATATGAGATAATATATGGCGAATCCTCGGCCTCATCTCGTCAAATGCTATTTCGGTATTACCAATCCCAATGACGGTAAATAAGCTAGTTGGCCTAGTTAATACATAGTGATTAAAAACCAACTAAGAAAAAAATTATCTTCGATAATATTTGATGAAGAGAAATGCTCTTAATCCACATTCATTATAAAAAGTAATTGTTCCCGTAAATCAAAGAAGCTTTGTAGAAAAGTTGGCGTGTTCAGTTAATGACTTTGTTTTAATTATTTGAACTGGTGACTTTAAAATATTTTTAATTATACATACATAGATTGAACAGTAATTATGTACATTGAAATGGTGAATATAAGCGATGTATATTACAGGCGCTCGGTTCAAGTTTGTCGAGTATGGTGAAGTTTGATATTCTCTGATGTTCGCTCTGCAGAAGGAGGACTGTTTATTCCACCTTGTTAGGAAATATTCGCTGTCCTCCGCTCCCATCCCTTCATGTTTTAATCGTTTAAGGATTTTAACACAATCTTGCTTAATTTTTCATTTAATGTCTTGTTTGCCTCTCTCATGTTCGAACATTGCAAGAAACTAGCAGACATCATTCTACACTGCAGAACAATTTCATATAAATTATAGCAAATCTAGTTTTCACATATGGCTCCCTGTGAAGTTGATTTAAATCATTTTAAGGGAAGATTTGTTCCGGTGCCGGGTATCGAACCCGGGACCTTTGGCTAAGCGCACGAACGCTCTACCGAATGAGCCGCCCAGGAACTCTACCAGACATCGACTCAATTTCCCTTGGAATTATTGAAATCTGCTTCAGAGTGAGCCATACCTGAAAGCTAGATTTGCATAATACTCGTCACTGGTCGTTAACAAAAAAACCACAATTTAAGTCACAAAGAGTTTGTGTACATTCAATGTTGGATGTTTGACGGTTTGTCAGTCCATTTTGAGGTATTTGGATATGAAGGGAACAATTGAATCGGTGTCTGGTAGAGTTTCTGGGTGGCTCAGTCGGTAGAGCGTTGGTGCGCTTAGCCAAAGATCCTGGTTCGATACCCGGCTCCGGAACAATGTTTCCCTTGAAATTATTCATTACCACTTTCGTTAGAAATATGGCAACATTTCTCTTGAGAACAGGTCTATAATATCTTCATACAAACGATCATGATATATTTTATTAGGCGAAGACAAGCAATTTCTAACCATAAACCTCTATCTTACTGATTGAGGTTCTGGCTGATATGTACAGTACATTTCGTCACGTGAATGCAAGCACTGCGTAACTCGAAATTTGCGTTTTTTAGTTACCTCTTTTATAGCATAGCAAAAATCGCACAAAATATAATGCAAGAGCTAGGCAACTTATAGAAGAATATCAGCGATATCTATTTTCCAATATAACTAATAGGTAAATGAAAACGAGATATATTCCTTAGTGCAATAAATAAGTAAATAGGCAATGTCATAAAATATGAAAAATCAAGTTACCTAGTTCTTGCATTCAGGTGACGATTTAGTATGAGGCAGTATATCTCACTTGACGATAAGTGTCAGAGGAAGATCAATATTGTTGTATACATCTTAAATCTGATTAGTGGAATATACTACTAGTAAGCGATGTATGCAATGGAGGGGGAAAGAAAGTGGTACTCTACCCCATTGTCTCTTGGCTTAATTGCTTCAAGAGTGGTACATTATTGGTATCACTTGTGAGGTTCAGATCTCTCTTCGGATAGTTGACTAAACAACAACAAACCTGTATCTGGAAATGTCATCTTTCGTTTCTAGAGATCTCCGAATTTGACAGTGCACTGCTTCTCTAAATAGGCAACACACTACACATTCTGTATTTTTTATGCCTACAATAACTTTTCGGTAAAATCGTGAATTGCTTGTTTGGTAACGGAATCTTCCACATCGAAAGCAAAAATTAAAATGCTATTTTATAACATTACTAGCGGCTTGTCCAGCAAATGCTGCAAACTAAGTTCATTAGAAGTTCAAATTAAAAATTTTAAAATTTATTTCCAATGAAGAATAGCAGACATTTTTAAAGTTATTTTCTTCCATAATAGTGAAACATACTCCCTCTGAATGCTTTTTATGCCAAATACAGTTCCTAGAAAACCTATCTATCTTCAGTTCTTGAGTTTAAATGCGAAAACGCAAGTAACAATGTCAGGATGATGAGGAAATTTTTCATGTGGGAGTAATGCACTAGCTATTTCAGGTCATTGCGGATTATAGGTGAGAGTTAAGAAAATTTCAGGTTCGATTAAACCAAAGAAATATGAAATTAATTTTGATTTAGTTTTAAGACGCAGCTAAAATAGGAAGCATGACTCATTACTACCTAGGAAAATTAGAGAATCTCACATATAAATATCTACATCATACTGCCATTAAATATATGAAAAAACCCACATCATTTGACTAATAACTATAAAAATATTTCATTTTTAATTACAATATTGTTACCTTACGTAAGTTTTATAGATTTCAGTAACAATATAGCCTATATAGCTGTTACTCAGTAAATTATAGAAATAAAGATCTAATTTAAAATATTCTTTCTTTGTGTCTACTTACTGTCTATAAAACCTCAAAAGGTTTCACTTTCATATCATCAATATAGCATTAATGTGTGTAATTAGTGTCATTAACTATAATAATATTTCATTTTTAATGGTAATAAACTCATCAAACATTCTTAAAGTTTTGTAGTCCTTAATATACAATACACAGCAGTACTCGGAAAATTACAGACCAGAGAATCAGACCTATAAATTATTTTTATACGCCATCTGGAATCTAAATATGTCAGCAGTCCTGCAGATCATGGCCTTCGTGTAATATTGTTTATTGTAGTGTGTGTTTTGTTTTATTCTGAAAAGCTATATTTCTCAAAACTAACGACAGATGGATTTTGGAAAATAGGAAAATGATGTAGGAAAATTGACATTTCACTGAAAAGTACTATTTTTTTTTTAAACTTTGGGTTCCAAGCTTCAAAATGAGGAGTCATTTATAAAAATCCGTTCAGCCGTTTTCCCGTAATTTCCATTACCAGTTCAAATTATATATAGATTTTGTTTTTGTATTACTGCTAATTGTATTCTTTAATATAAGAAACTGTAAGCATATGAATTCTTTCGTCTTCTGCATTCGATTAGACGAAAACAAGGTCTAACTAATCCACACGTTAATCTCAGCTACCAGTCTGATTAAGGGGTATTACCTTGTTGGCTTCAATACCCTTCAGCGATATATCTAAACACGAGTTTATGTTTATAATTTCTTGTTTCTAACCCATCTACTATGTCCCAAAGTTTGTCGGTCGAACTTTTCTGCACTCTGTATAATTTATACGAACATCTGAACGGGGACGTAACACGTTGAGGCAGCTCTGCAGAGTAATATTAGACCGGCTTTTGCACTAAGGACTGAGTAATGTTTCAACGGCAGATAGCAGCACCTATATCCGGTGATACGGAAAGATAAGCGTAGTTTAATACAATCCAACGGAGCAAAGTGGAGAAAGGCTAATAAACAATGTTAATGGTTTCTGTGGGCCAGAATGTAACGGACTTTGTGAATATATGTGAAACTGCATTCATATGCACGCGGGGCGTGTTATATTCAAGACGCTTAAATAAATAAGCAGTGCAAGAGATAGTAGATATTTCAATAGAGTAAAATAACTTTTCAGTGGCGGCTCGTGAAACAACAAGGAGGAGTCAAAGTCAGATTCTTACCATATATAAAACACAGATACAATGTTGCTCATTTTTCTGGTAGGCACCATGTCAGAATATTTAGACACCATCACAGCAGAATCCTGTGGTTATTTAATGTATGAAAATTTCGCCTTAGGGATCCAGTGGAGATTATATTCTGCCAAATATGGTGTGATGCAATAGTTTCCCGTTGCTATCGCAAAAAAAAATGGTGTTATTTTGGTTTCCATACATGTGGTGGAATGATGGATGGAAAACAGAAATATGGAGAATAAATCTGTCTTGTAAGACATAAATGTACCTGAACCTTGGCACAACTTGAAATAGATTCTCTATGCAGGATGGAAGTGAAATAATCCTGCGAATAGCTCATGTTGCATGTAACGAAAAATCGTAATATCATACTGGTGGAAAGTCCATAGTTTTCTCAGAAAAAAAAAATGTTTTCTTTTTTCCACAAATGTTTAACATCCTCTTATTCAGTAACTATTGCGAGTAGGATTGTGATTTCGTTCATATCGATAGAAAATCCAATAAAGCATCTTTTATCCTTCTGGTGTATTTCATTAGCGTGGATGGTTTTCCTGTAAATTTAAGGGGAGGCAGAAGTGAATATTTCAAAATCCACAACATTTATCAGATTTGTTTGAATATGATCACGGATACTAAGTATGATATTAGAAATGGAAATACCAAGTTTCAACTTTCTAAGTACAATAGCTCTGTAAATATTAATAACTCTATAAAACTTTGTATCGTTTGATATAAAATGCTGCATGCACCATATTGTAAGAAATTTTCAATATTTCTTTTTATTTATATGTTGAGAGAAGGTATATAAATAATGATAAGTATTCGTTTATTATGGGAATATTATAGTAATACAGTTACCTTGGTTTTAATTTCATACTTTTAATGGCACAAAATCAAAAACTAACATCGGAATACGAAAATAAAGATAATAAAAATGAAAAAAAAAAAAAAAAAAAAACAAATTTTCATGTTTTCTTCAGTTTTGTTCGAAAATTTCACCTCTGCCTCCCCTTAATTTAAAAATCACTAATTTGAAGCCCTGACCGATGCGACCAGCTCTCAACATTGTAGCCAGAAAGGAAGATGATGGAAGATAGTTGACTAAGTCAGAGAGACCTGAGTTCATCGACTTCTTACATCTGTATTACGAGAAGAAAGATCAGTGTGTTAGCGGTGATGTTGCCAGACTGCTGAAACTTCCAGCTCAGCTTTCTAATTAACCGTGCATTTAATCACAAAACGTAATATAAGTATACTATCAATTTTAGTTCACCCTATCGTTCCTTTCAATCTGCAGGATTATTTCACTTAGACACATTTAACTCACAGATAAGTACTTTTCCCTTCTGGAATCATGTGTTTAAGTATGAGAAAGGATAATGGTTTAGTATAACTCCAATTTGTCAGTGAATCTTAATATATTTTCTTATTATGTGCGAGTAGTAGAGCAGTTAAATGGATGGATGGATGGATGGATGGATGGATGGATGGATGGATGGATAGATGGATGGAAGGGTAGCTAGGCAGGCAGACATACAAATGGTTACACAGATAAAGAAGCCACTTTTTTGTCTAACTTATAAAATAAAACACACTTTTTGCGAATTTCCAATCAGCGAAAATTCTCGTTCAAGATTTTTCAACATTGAGATTCTTAGTCAAATGAAAAATGAAAATCGTTCTGAAACTTTTTCCTTGTGACATTCAGTTTTCGGGATACAATCAGGGACAAATAGGTACCACATTCTCAACGATACACTTCTAATCAAGACACACTATGCACAAGAGAACTATGTTGAATTATGCGGAATTTTGTTATCTTTGGGTGAATGTGACTTTGTTAAAAACATAAAATTTACTCTGTCACACGTTAAAAGTGTTAAAATTGTTAAAAAGGTATTTACCTTCGACAGACGGCCCGTTTCGACGCTATGTGTCGTCGTCTTCAGTGTCTCTTGATCCACTGGTGATCTTGACTCTGCGATGTGCAGTTGTCGATGGTAGGGGTGGGGGTGTGTTGTTCCTATGGTGGGGGTTGGCTGTCTGTATGCTATGACGTACTATGACGTCAAACAATGTGTGCGTATTGAACTGTAGTTGTGTGTTAAGTATATATTGTGGGTGTGCTATTGTATTTTTATATATTTCGTACTGTTCTAAGATGTTTAACTGTGAACTTTTTGGTGTGATGTGTAAAATTTCCATATCTGTTTCTATATTATTGTAGTCATGATTATTGTCGATAATGTGATCTGCATAATTTGATGTAATGTAAGGTTTGGTTATAGCTTTAATATGTTCGTTGTATCTTGTATGAAAGGATCTTCCTGTCTGTAAAAATGTAGGCAACTATTGCATTTTATTTTGTAAACTCCAGTTGAATTATATATATTTGAATGTTTAGTGTGGTTATTTAAGTATTTCTGTGTTGTATTATTTGTTTTGTATGCAATTTTGTACTTTAGTTTTCTGAATGAAGTTGCAATTTTGTGGTTATTGGTATTGTGATATGTTAATGTTATGTATTTATTCTCGCGTGGTGTTTGTGTTGGCTTGTTCTGCTTTTGTTTTGCCTTTTTTATTAGTGTGTCTATTATGTTAGGGTTGTATCCATTGTCTTGTGCTATATATTTTATTGTGTTTAATTCTTCAGTGTAGTTGTCATTGTTCATTGGTATATTAATTAATCTGTGTGTTATTGTACGGAAAGCTGCATGTTTATGTTGTATGGGATGATTTGATGAATTGTGTATATGTGTTGTGGTTGTAGTGGGTTTCCTGTATATTTTGAATTCGTGTCTGTTATTTGTTTTGGTTATGGTGATGTCTAAGAATTTTATAGCTTGCTTATGTTCCATTTCTACTGTATTACTTTAATTTGGGGTGTATTTTGTTGAGTTGTTGATGTAGGTTTTCTATTTGTCTTTTGTTTCCATTATATAAGACTATTATGTCATCTACATATTGATGCCAGTACATTATTTTCTCTGCGTGTTTGTTGTTGTTGGTATTTAGTATGCAGTACACTGAAGAATTAAACACAATAAAATATATAGCACAAGACAATGGATACAATCCTAACATAATAGACACACTAATAAAAAAGGCAAAACAAAAACAGAACAAACCAACACAATCAGCACGCGAGAATAAATACATAACATTAACATATCACAATACCAATACCCACAAAATTGCAACTTCATTCAGAAAACTAAAGTACAAAATTGCATACAAAACAAATAATACAACACAGAAATACTTAAATAACCACACTAAACATTCAAATATATATAATTCAACTGGAGTTTACAAATTAAAATGCAATAGTTGCCCACATTTTTACATAGGACAGACAAGAAGATCCTTTCATACAAGATACAACGAACATATTAAAGCTATAACCAAACCTTACATTACATCAAATTATGCAGATCACATTATCGACAATAATCATGACTACAATAATATAGAAACAGATATGGAAATTTTACACATCACACCATAAAGTTCACAGTTAAACATCCCAGAACAGTACGAAATATATAAGAATACAATATATACTTAACACACAACTACAGTTCAATACGCACACATTGTTTGACGTCATAGTTCGTCATAGCATACAGACAGCCAACCCCCACCATAGGAACAACACACCCCCACCCTTACCATCGACAACTGCACATCGCAGAGTCAAGATCACCAGTGGATCAAGAGACACTGAAGACGACGACACATAGCGTCGAAACGGGCCGTCTGTCGAAGGTAAATACCTTTTTAACAATTTTGACACTTTTAACGTGTGACAGAGTAAAAAAAGTCATATTCTAAGTTGACGTTTTTCACATTTATTGATTGATTGATTGATTGATTGATTGATTGATTGATTGATTTCACGGGGCTTTATCCGGGATGGATCCTTGCAATTAGATCGTTTAGGCCCATTGCACGCCTTATACGCAATGATTGTCTAAGTCCGACGGATGGCCCGGATGGTATTCGTGAATCCAACACTGACAGGCGAGCCATCCTTTCAAGGCGCTGAAGGTAAGGCTCTATCCGCTACTCACTAGCCCGAACCCATAGTCTGGAGTCCCAAGCCCTTAGGGCCGTATTCATAGACATTTTTAGCGCGGGCTTTCGGTGGATGATCAGCGTTTTTCGTATTCATAAACCAGTGTTAGCGATAGGATATGATTTGAATTCTGTACAAGTAACTAGTGGATAGCCGGGGCTAGCTTAGTACGCTCGTAGCGCGTGCTGCGAAATGTCTATGAATAGCACCCTTAGAGTCTAGATGAGCAACGGAAACCCGTATTGACCTCAGATATTATCCAGCCTAATTTTACTATTCCAGATGATAGGTGAAATGAGGGGAAGTGGAGAGTATTGGTGTAATGAAAGATGGAAACGGGAGTACCCCGAGAAAGTCCTCTAAATCATTTGTTTTGCCCAACACAAACTCCACCCAGACCAGACAGGGCACCGAACCTGGAACGCCTGAATAGAAAGTGAGCATGCTAACCACTTACGTGGCCGACGTTTTCCACACTAACGGTTAAACGTTACAATTCCACGGAAGTAGATTAGGACACGGGAGGCCTGTACAGAGTGGAAGTGAAATGACTTTTCAGATTGAAAGGGACAATAGGGTACACGTAACTGAATAGAAAACCTATAATACGTTTTGTGATTAAATGCATGGTTAATTAGAAAATTAAGTTGGAAGTTTCAGCAGTCCGGCAACATCGTCGCTAACACACTCTACTCGTGATACAGATGTAAGAGGTCAACGAACTTTGTGTGCCTAGGACTCTAGGTAGATGAGCTGCTCTCTGCCAAGACGTTCCCACTTGCTCGCATTGTGCAATGACTTGAATTTAGAGGATTTAAAAATTAAATTTACAGGAAAACCGTGCCTGATATTGAAATATGCCAGAGGGATAAATTATTCTTTGTTAGATTTTCTATCGATATGGACAAAAATCACGATCCTGCTCGTAATAGTTACCGAATAAGAGATTGTTAAATATTTGAAAAAGAAGAACTTTTTTTCTGAGAAAACTATTAACTTTCCACCAATATGATATTATAGTTTTTGTTACATACATCATGAGCTATTCGCTCTGAAAATCTGCAAGATTATTTCACTTTCACTCTGTAATATGGGAGCGAGATATGATTCCATTGTTTTTCTTGCGAAGACGTCTCAAAGATCGTGTTTATGAAGTCAATCCAAGGAATATCGAATATCGAGTGGCAAGGTTTCTTTTAACGCTCATAACAGCCGATGTAAAAATGTTGCAAAGTATTCGACTAAATGTTATGCAGTGAATTGCTTTCTGTCTTGAAATATACAAAAGCCGTTTTGAAAACATTTTTAACCACAGATCGTCCAGTTTAAGCTCCCTTTGATGAAAGTAAGTTTTTTAAACTACTGTATTTTAGCAATGAATCAAGCTATGCGGAAGTTGTGCGTGTCCTTACCCACTCTATATAGGCCTACATGCACATGTTCATTGATCATTCGATTTTCGCTTTGCTTACTATATACTTCTTGCAACACAGAATATAAAATATTCGATATGCAATCCAGTGAAGCCTGTAATGCAATTCAATACCAACTGTCCTTATTTTATTTCATGCCTCAATCAGTTTCCCTTCTGAATTGTGTTGCCAAAACGAGTACCGTAGAAAGAATTTGGAATGTGAAACAGAATTGTGGGCACGATGTAGATAATGCACTTTCAGAAGTAGTTCTTTCCAAATTTGAAACAAGGCGATAGGATTGCTTCAGATGTATTCAAGACTTGTGAATTGTGTCCTTGATGCCTAGGCTTACAAACTTTTACTTTTCTAATTTATATGAGAGGTTTGGAATTTATTTAAGATTTTTTCCATATTCTTACTGCGATATTTTATCTTAAGAAGTTGAATTCCTTTTATTTTATCACCACCATCTTCTTCTGCTTCTTCTTCTTCTTGCAATTAAGGTTTAGACCAGCGGTCGTGAAGAGAGTGCACGCTCGTGCTAGCGTCTCTTACCCTCGAGCCCTCTAGTGCATTTATGGGAGCGGACGGGTAAGCAATATTTCAGTGGCGGCTTTTCGTTCGTACCATAAATTACGTAACTCAGTGGAATTCAATAGTACTAATAGTGTAATGAAGCATCCAATGTTTATATGTGTATTTAAGTACGCATATTTTACATAGTTAATAAATGATCAGGATTTCCGTTTTTAATGCCAAATAACTTAAAAAAAAAAGTCACCTCTGAAATTGTGGAGTCCAGTCAAAGGAGGAGACAAGCCAAAAATCCTTGTATTTCACTGGAATGTGAGGAAATAATTTCCCTGGACTAAATTCTATGACAACATATTATTCTAATGGTGGGTTATATTTAAAATGTGTAAAATTTCGAATTTATGAGCACACACGGCACAATATTTAAATTTATGTAAATATTCTAATTGTAGTTTATTCTCTTATCTGACTGGGTCCCTCAATTCTGAAAAAAAAAAAATATATATATATATATATCATTAGGAGAAACCTAATATATGAAGTATAGGAAGAAGTTTTGAAAGAAATTTATGTATGCAAATCTAGTCTTTCAGATGAGGCTCCCTGTAAAGCAGATTTGAATAATTTCAAGGGAAAAATTCCGGCCCCGGAACAATTTTTCCCTTGAAATTGTTGAAATTTATGTACTTATAAAACCAAGTACATAAATTTTTGGGTTTGGAAGATGAATCGAACAAATTTCAATCTATGTGATCTTCTTCTTTTAAACGCATAAAATAATCGATCATTATTACGATTTTATTGTCAGTTGATATCAGGTCGCAATTGAGAATAGCAATGTATGGAAAACAAACTATGTACGTCGTGGCGAACTGTTAGAGACTGTCGACAGTTCTACAAAGACCGAAACAGTCTTGTTCAGTATCAGACGGTCCGAGACGAAACTTGTCTCGTCCAAGACACGATGTCCGATGCAGTATTCTGCGGGCCTAGGGAAACAATCTCTGAGTACCTTACTACAAATTAAACATCTTGCTGCATTTCAAAACTCTGTAAAACAAAATGCTTCCTCCCATGAAGAATTGAACAACGTAGGGGTGGAAGACCTACGTAAATCACTATTTGAACTTTCTGCCATCGTGTACGTACACAAACTACTCACAAGTGTCTAGTGCTTACTACTCTAGTCTCCACTGATCGTCCGTATCACCTAAGGCCAGATTCCTCCCTCTTCCTCCCACGAAGAATGCACGGATGTGCAGGCTTCCCTGCTCTCTATACCCAATACCCATTTCAGCGAGTGCTGACGACCACTGGTTTAGACTATCAAATCTGTTTCGGTTTCACACTTTCTTCCCATTTATCTCTAAGTCGTCTTCCGTCTCTGCAGCCTGACGGTGGTACTTAACACTGGTCCAACGTAACAGTTTGCATGTCTGATCATGAAACAAGCAGGCCCGGGTTCAGATTCTGGGTGGAACTGTTTACCTAGTTGATGATTCTTCCGAGGTTTTCCCTCAACCAATTGAAGCAGAAAAGCTGGATAAGTTTCGATCTTGGAGCTCGGACTCATTTCGCTATTATAATTACATTTACACCTTTTCATTACTATCTCCATATCTTCCCCATACTTCGAACTTGCTCCGATGCAGAGTCTGCTGCGGACCGTCACCGAACTCAGACCCCATTGTCTGTTTTCATTAGTTGGTGATGATAGTGCTATGTACCGTGATCTCTCACCTGGGCTTATTGGGCTCACGGTAGCTCGTGGGACCGGAGTTGAGGGATTGTGTTATTGCCTATGCGGAATGATAAATGGATTCTATAGGTTGTATGGGAGTTCGGAGGTGGCCCGCAGAGCACCTGTAGCGCGTGGGGGGCCTTGGAAATGCTCACTATTAAATTTCGCTTCGAGTTGTACAATGAGTCCGCTGAAGCAGCATACTTAAGAGGGTAGTCTCCAGTCTGTGCTCCTCTCCTGAATGGACACGTCGATATAAGAGGAAAACTTGTTTATGTATAATTCTGCACCACAAACATAGACGTGTTCTACATATTATAATTATGGACCGTATTTGTCCCAGGGCGTACGGAGGTAAGTTTAGTTGTTCATAGACTATATTGAAGCGATGTCATGTTTCGTGCGCGGCACAGGTACTATTACAGAACACTTGCATCTTGTTTGCGCTGCAGTTGACGTTCTATTCACTATTCAAATCTACAGTAGACCCCACAGACTATTCACAATGCATTCTAATGATAAAATGTTATGGTTTATTTAACGACGCTCGAAATTCTGCAGAGGTTATATTAGCGTCGCCGGATGTGCCGGAATTTTGTCCCACAGGAGTTCTTTTACATGCCAGTAAATCTACTGACATGAGCCTGTCGCATTTAAGCACACTTAAATTGCCATCGACCTGGCCCGGGATCGAACCCGCAACCTTGGGCATAGAAGGCCAGCGCTATACCAACTCGCCAACCAGGTCGACTCTAGTGATAAATTATGACACTACGATCCTCACAATTTAAAATATTTATTAATTAATTTAATTTATTTATTTTACTGTTAGAGTTAAGATCTTAGACCTACTCTTGCACTCAACCAGCGTAAATATACATAGAAAATATTATAAATAACATAAATACAGGAAACAATGTAATAATAAAAATAATAACAATAATAATAATAATAATAATAATAATAATTTTGATAATAGTAAGAGCGAAATGTAGATGAATTCAGTTACATGTAAGTATAAGAGTTAAACAATTAGATTTAATATGATATATCCGGGTTCACAGTGAGAAGGGTCGCCTTCCGGATCCTAGTTATCTTCTGTCCTCCCAATCACCGTCTTGTAACTCTCTCTGTGACATAGCATTATTAACTCCTTTAATCCATGTATCTCGCGGTCGCCCTCTTCTTCTTCTTCTTCTTCTTCTTCTTCTCCCATTTGGAACCCATTTCAAGATAGTTTTCGGCAGTCTTTCATTTTCCATCCGCTTAATATGTCCGTGCCAAATTAATTGTCTTCTTTGTATTTCTTAGACGACTGGTTTTTCTTTATGCATAAGTCTTCTAATATATTCGTTCTTGACCCTATCTAATCTTGACTTCATGGCTGATCTTCTAAGGACATCCATTTCAGTAGATAACAGCTTAGAATTTAGAATTAAATAAGATAATTTGGACCAAAGAAATTATTAACATAATGAAGGAAAACTGATATACCGGTATTGAAAATAAAAATAATATTCTGCAGAAGTAATATATAAAGAAAGATCATATTCTAGAGATGAAAAGCACTTTTTGATAATCGAGTCTTCAAAGTAGTCAATGTTTGACAGCTCCTTTACACTATACACACTAGAATACGCTATGTTTACTATTTGCACTATTCTAAAATATGTAGGCTTACATTGATCGAACATAGTTACACTATTATACACTATTTAGAAAATAAGTAGGCTATTGTATTATTAAATAAAATACCTTGCATTACAATACATTGTAAATATTAGTGAAATTTCTAAAGTGGTCCATGTTTTGTTCCCTCCAACTTGACCAAATAGAAGTCACGAGAGCAGGCAGCCAAATACGTCGCTGGCATATGCAAGCACCTTGTCCACTTAAAAACTGCAATAATACTTAAACTTATTGTCCCGTAGGATGAAGTACGGCCCCTAATTATAACTTTATATCAACGGTGCCCACTTGGAACCCATGAGTGAATTTTCCCTCAAACTGTAGTTTTACCGATCCCACCGCATTGGGCAACTAGGGAGCTGCACTCGTGTTCGTATTTCTAAACGACAGAGCAGTGACGGACGGCTTTGTCGTCTTCAGCATCAAGAAGTAGGCCTAACTTTTATGTCGAACGGGAAGAAGAATACTCCTTTATTCTAGAGTGTTATAGTATTAAGTACCTTATTTGCAAATAACTTTAATCATATATCTCCTGTTATAACATAGCAAGAGATTTCAATAAATTCCACCATAATAACTATGGTAAACATAATAATACATGTATGTAAACAGCAACGTTAAACTGCAAGTTATTGTTGTGCGCATTATGGGGAAATCACATTGTATTCTGTTTTATAATGTAATGCTATGTAGGATTGTTTATTTCCAGGCGATGCCAAATCAAGGAAACTTAAAAATTTGAAACCACAAGCTTATTATGTTTCTAATATTGATAATGTTGTCAAGCTTTCGCATAGAAATGCGGAAATTTTTCGAAAAAAAAATAAAGTAATTTAGAGAAGAAGAATTTAACAAGACTTCTTCATAATAGCGGCTGGGGAAGTATGGCGTCATTTGGTAGATATATTTAAATATGTGAGTCTTCTGCGAAACACTGTAACAAGGCGTGTCGAAGAAATGGGATGTGATTTGGAAAATCAATTAAAATAAAAATATAAAATCCCTGGCTCAACACGAATTAAAAATGAAACTAGTTGCATTTCAGAGTTTCACGGCCATAAAGTGCAGTGAAAAAGAAGGTTGGGGATTGTTTATATCTTTTGCCTTGCCATAGATATCAAATATATGCAGACGGCGTTCAGTTGTACAGGGACATCATTTTATTTTTACTAACATTTTTAATATTAACCTGTCTATACCTTTAGAGAACCGGAAACCCCGCTTGCTCCCCCCTCCAAGACTGGAGTTCGATGATACTGGCGTATAACACAAATAGGAAGGAAGAAAAGTAGTTCATCCATTTACGTAAACTAGGAAATATCGCGATTTTGAATTTGATAATTTTCATTAGGTTTTTCTTTAATGAAAGTATAGTACTGTATTAAGAATAAGTGTTTTTACTCACGAACTGAGTTATCCATGCGAACGTATTCATTATGCGGTGTATATTATACTGTCTACAGCACATTAGCGTACAATATAGAGAAAGAAGTTAAATTGAAAAATAATCATAATATGAATATTTAAACACAATTCTGAAAATGGTGGCCGTTCATTTCGATACAGGCTTCAGTTCTTTTGTGCATATTATCGCACTATAAACTATTGCATCTAATTCCAATTGCCAGTTTCGTCCTTCGTACTAGTAACTCATGTTGAAATAATTCTGTACCTACTCTATGAAAAATTCAATCTTCACTTCTGCCCGACCCGCACAGATAAAATTACTCAGACATGCTATCTACTGTCCGTCCAAGTGGTTATGCCGCAGGATTGTAGAAAGGGAGGAAATCACGTGACAGTTAATTACTTAACGAGGCCCTTTTATTTAAGTTAAATTAAACATCTGCATAATATTACGTAAACGCCCAATCCCTAACAGAAATTAATGTTTTCAGAAAAGAGCTAAGACAGCCCAGCTTTTACAGAGGGGCGAGCAGAAGCAGGTGGGGGAAATCGGGATGCGACGTAGGCAAACGGACAGTACCTGTGCGAAAATATGATTCAATATTGAAAGCTCTTTCGTCACTGGAAAACGCGAACATATTTCTGGAAAGTACTATACTCAGTAACTCAGTACTGCTTACTATCTGCCGTCTTGTCTCTGTGTGGAGTTGGAACTTCATTAGTAGAAGGGGTGGGAGTGAAGTACATTCAAAAACTCAGGTACAATAAAAATTGAAGTAAAAATAAAATGATGTCCCTGTATATTTCAACCCATCCCGATGCACTAAATGACAACATTAATAGTTTTAATGAAAATCTTGATTCCATCTCTTCCTGGTCTCAACAAATTGTACTTAACCTAAACGCATGTAAATCACAGACTATTCTGTTCGCGAACCGTACATTAATTCCTGATGTCAACAACCTGAATATTCCACCTGTGAAACTGAATAAAACAATCATCTCTTTACCGTAAAGAACCTCGGAGTGCATTTCGAATCTAATCTCAATTGGGATACACATATTACATGCATTCTCTATTCTCTTGTATCATTATCCATCTCAATTAAAACAGACGCTGGTACAGACACTCATTCTACCTCACTTCGTTTTGTTCAGTGATCTCAGAATTGATTTCGCTCAGAAACTACAGCGTGTTCATAACGCGTGCGTCCGCTTCATTTGTAATGTTCGATTCTGTGATCATATCTCACCTTCTTTCGAAAAGTTATCATGACTTAGGTTGCATGAGAGGAGAAATCTGTACTCAATTTCTCTCTTATATCGAATTATGCACACTTCATCCCCCTCTTATTTATTTGCCCGTTTTCATACTCTCGCTATCATAATATTAATATTCGATCGCAATGCGATAACACGCTAGAAATTCCACTTCACACATCATCTCTGTATTCCTCATCTTTCACTGTTGCGACTCGTCACTAGAACTCTTTGCCGCCTGAAGTCAAGGGCTGCAGAACATTGAAATCTTTCAAATACAAGTTAGAAAATTATCTTATGACGAGTTGCCAAACTAACTCACCATTATGACAAGTGTTGTATTGCATGTTTCCACGTAATCACATTTTTTTATATATTCTAGTGATATTATTTTAACTTACTTTATCTTTTTGTTTTCATATTTCCCGATAATGGTATATCTATAATGTGATAACTTGTGCTATATTTATAATAATAATTTTCCTTACTGTTGTACCTAAAAATATTGTATTCATTGCAAGCTTTGAACTTCACTATTTTATTACTACTACCACTATTATTATTATTATTATTATTATTATTATTATTATTATTATTATTATTATTATTGTAATAAATGTTCTAGACTTTCTTTATTGGCATCAGGTGTAATGGCAATATTTTGTTCTATGTACATTAATTTGTGAACAAACATTTTCAAAACTGAACTATTTTAAGAATAAATATCGCAACATGTTAAGTGACAATAGTTTGAGGCTTTGCATTTCTTCTTTTGAAACAAATATTTATGAACTGGTAAAAAGTAAAACATGGCATAAATTCAATTCAATAAAGTTAAGGTAGATTAAAAACAGAGGCAAAAATATATGTGGCCTATTATTGTCTTTTCATAAATCATGAATGACATTGCAATCCGCAGATCTGCCACTGATTGGAAGGAATTAGTACAGACCTTTTTAAATATGTAGTGTGCTTGAACGTATCATTCTCATGCAGTAAGTAGGAGGAAGTGAGTTCAGCCTCCCCTCTTCTGACAGTATTTGGACGCCCGTTGTTCTTGCGATAACCTCTATGTGCAAAATATAAAAATTTTCTGTAGGAAGAAAAAAAATCACATTTATTCATCCTATGGCAGCCGTACATAGGAGACTGTGAATTCTTACATTTTCGAAACAAAGAAATATAATATTACATATGAAGATTCCACTGCAAGAATGATGGATGTCACTTTCTTCTCGAAAATGAACCAAGACTGTCAATGCATAGCTTAAGACACAGAGAATGTACATAGAGAGTTACATGGCATTAACACTGATTGTCACTGTCCAGTAATAATCGGATTTTCACAGTTAAGCTTTGAGCGCTAAGCATTTCAAACTTTCAATCGCTTCTCCTGCAAAATGTATTCCAAATGACATCCATCATTCTTGCAGTGGACTCTTCATAAAGGAGAGTTTATTATTTGCTGTATCGCTATTTAAGTTATTTAATAAAGCAAAAATATGAAAATCGATAAATATGTCACATAGGGTTATTGCAGGAACAACTACGATATATTCTGCACCACAAATATGGGAGTGTTTTCAAAACATTATAACTTAAAATTGAGACACCTTTTCAAAAGAGATTACAGCTTTATCTATGATTCTGCACCACAAAATATGGAAGTGCGTTTTCGAGAGTTTATAACCTACCTTAAAATTGAGACACAAGGTTAAAAACGATATCTTGACGACGTTATTCAGTACATTATATGAAAACACGCCGAACATAAATCTATAGAGATGTATTGAAAGGAAAGTAAATCGTCCGACCTTAATTAGGAATGACCAAGAGGATCAGAAATTTATTAGCAAATGAATTGAAGGTGAATATTGTTGTAAAATAAATTGTAATATAAATAAGACAGGCTCATGTCAATAAATTTACTATCATGTAAAAGATCTCCTGCGGAACAAAATTCCGGTACACCGGAGACGCTGATATAGCTTCGGCAATTGCGAGTGTCGTTAAATAAAACATATTATTTTAATTGTAATAATTAAACATCGTTGATATCAATTATTATAAAATAAAATCTTGAAAGGTAACCTTCAATTTAAACTTACAAATAAGAGATTTTAGTGAAAATTAGCATATGGCATTCCTTAATTTAAAGTTCTCAGTGGTTTAAAGGAAATTATACAATTTGTAGTGAATCTTTAAGAATTTGACTCATGATTTTTTCAATTTGAAAATATGGGATTGGTAGTTTTTTTTAGAAAATTATATGTAAATATTGGTAAAAAAACGCCGAGCACCAAAAAGTTAACTTATAATTGACCAATTGAAGAGAGGGATATTATATTTAACACTAAGGTAGGGAATACAAGGCTCATAAATTGCTCTCTTTTCATGATCGACGTAATGAGCTTGGTTCAGATCTGTCTCCATGCGTATAGTTGGATCTATGATAATAGACTTTTGTTGTTGTCTGTTTAATGCTATTATGTCCGCTCTTCTGTGAAACTCTTCTTCAGAAAGGCAGTTGACCTCTTCATGAACTCCCCAACCCTTGTTGCGAAGAAGAGAGGCGTCAGATCCCGACAAAAGCCCAACGCGTGGCCGAGGGTTTCTTTCTTGTTGCAGCCAGGTTGACGGCAACGGATCGTCTGAGAGCTCTACCAGGAACGGATTGCACTGCAGTAAGGTTGCAGGACATCTTGATTTAGGTAATAATTTAAAAACCATATTGCGACATAGTTGTTACCAATCAACATGTCAAGGAAAACATAAAATATGTCAAGAAAAATAATGTAATACATTTCAAACAATAGTGTCAGCAGATTACACAACCGCACAAGAAACATGCGGTAATAAGGTAATTTAACAGAGTAATGAATATGACTGGGAAATAAGGTAATACATTCGTGTCACGACTTTTATAATTCTGTATCTTGCATAAAAATCATTTATTGCAACCTCTGAATTAAGATACCCACCTGTGGATGTGAATTTGTTTCTAACTGCGCCATATTTTACCCGTTTGTGTTACTCGCATGGAATTCAATGTAAATGGCATACATTACACTCCACATACGGACTGGGAAAACTTTATTCGTAAAGTGCCATAGGTAAAAGAGAAACGGGACAAGATGAGCTTGTTTATAAAGAGATTCCTGGAGGTCGGTACAGCATTCCAATATCTCGCCGTCTCCCTGTGTTCTTTATAATGCAGAACCAATAACAGCTCTACTTGAGGGAGAGAAGCACGGAAGAGTCCAGAGAGAGAGGAATGGATTTTGTTGTAATATATACATATTAATTTCATACCTGTATATCGCGTGACCGCGTATTAATTGTGACATTGAAATGAACTTTGAAAAACTCATAAATCAATATGACTTACATTTTAATACAAAGTTCAGTTTATTTTGAAATTATTCTGTATTTCAATCGTTGATATCCCTGATGGTGCACGCAGTCACTCAGTCGGAGGTTAAAAATCATTGTCGTAACTCCGAGCTTTTGCTAGACCATGGACAGGCCAATAAAAGTAAATACTAAAACCAAAACAAAATTCGAATCGGTCTTCACGGTTTCTTGGAAGTTACTCATAAACCAACCTGAGTCAGTTTTACAGCTTTTCGACACGAGGAGAATACTTGTCTAGATTACTAGAAAAGTCCCCGTAATTATTTCGATGGTGTTGCCTATAATTTACCCTCAATATATTGTACATCATGAGACAGAGAGCCTTCGACTTTCTATATATAAGTATGTTTCCTCTAATTTTGTTAGTAACATCTGAATATCACGTTTCGAAGGTACACTTGGACCAATAAAAGTGTTCCGAAATGCCATTCAGCACGCTTTAAAGAAACTCGGTTACTAATATTTGCAAACAAGGGCCGCACACTCTTCGATAGTGTAAATTCTTGAGCTCAATAATATATTCAACGCTAATTGAAACATGAACGAAATGAGACCACATGAACAAACCAAATCAAGTACAGAAAAATAGGATCCGATATATACAAGTTTCACGTCTTTATGTGTATATAATTTCAATAGCACACTAAATATTTTGTAGTAACTTTCTTGCGAAAATTTTTGGGCCTCTAGTGAGTGAATCATTCGGTACAAAGTTTAAAAATTATATTATGTTATATTAGGAAGAATATAATGATTAGAATAAAGAGTTTTTAATGTAAACGCTTATAGAATGATCATACTTTGATGACCATAAAGTGACATACAAGTGAATATCTTTACTTCCAAACGAGTTCATAAATATCTTGATGGATAGGGTGTTTCCGAGGTGGTGTTACAAGCTTTCAGGGATGATGGCGAAGGGCACATGTATCAATTTGAGATAAGGAACACTAGTCCGGAAATGATCAAGTCGAAAGTTACAAGCAAAAATAGTTGTGTGGAAATGAAATAATTTTATTCCTCCGTACACCTTATTTATGTGTATTTTTCTGTACATCTTACACATACTGTATTCATCTGACGTTGTTTAGATTGTCTACTTACAGTATTCCATTCAGTGCGCTGTCTGAGGGATGGGGACAGGAAACTACGCTAAAGCAATGCAGATAGCGTAATGTGTAACGGACATGGTCGGTCCTGATATGCACGTCTGTAGACAGTAGTGTATGTGTACAAGTTGCAGTGTCCAGTCGATCAGTCCTAGTGAAATGGAGGAGTGCACGAGAACGGAATATGTAGACCTGATTTTTGAATAAGGATGAGCTAATGGGAACAGTAGACAAGCTCACAGATTATATTGGGTACCAGTACCCACGTAGGAGACATCCGGCCTATGTCATCTCTCCACGACTGTTCCAAAGGTTAAGGGAAGAAGGGCACGTGGTGTCAAATTACAATTCCATCTCCACACAACTATATTTGCTTATAACTTTCGACTCAGTCATTTCCGGACCATGGTTCCTTAACTCTAATTGATACATGTGCCCTTCGCCATCTTCCCTGAAAGTTTGTAACACCACCTCGGAAACAACCTGTATAAGGTGCTCAACGCACAAAACTTGTGTAACGTATTTATTGCTTTAAGGAGCTCCTCATATTGTACTCTTAAAAATGTAAATAGGCCTAATCGTAATTCTCAGTTTTTCCATGAGATTTCAGTACAATTTTCATTTGTGTTTCGCATTTCGTGCACTGTCACAAAGAGATAAAGTGGAAATATAATTTCGTGGGTTGGACAATTTGTGCTCTGAGCACATCATGTAAGTAGCCTATAGAGATGCATATCGTGCGGGACATAAGCAATCCTAAACACTTTAGCCCAAATACTTTTCTTATGCATCCATGGTAGAATGAGTTATGTCAAGCGTCAAATCGGTATACGTACGAATGGTGATGGTCTGCCGTACCTTAGAGTGCTACAGTGTCTATCAGTCTTATTCGTACAGATGAAAATATGTAACAACTTTGGTGATAAAAGACACATGAAATGAAGGTATTGCATTTCTCTTTGAAAATTCTGTTCAGTAGCATTATGAATACAAATAAAACAAAAAGTAAATTCCATATATACTATAAACACGTAAAAAAAGGAAATTTAACAAAATATATAATTTCTCTACCTGTCATTTGTATTCGTACAGTTAGTAACAAAATTAAATAACTCATAAATAACATAAACAATTACGTTTAATACCTAGTTGCATATCCTCTGGCTTTGATCACTGCCTGACACCTTCTCTGCATGGAATTTACCAACGTTTTCATTGCTGCATTGAAATTTCGCCATTCTTCCAGCACAACAGTTTTGAGGTGTTCTTTGGACGAAATTGTATTTTTATGTATATTTTCCTTAAGTTTGGACCACAAATGCTTGATGGGATTCAGATCGGGTGATTGAGGAGGAGTATGGAGTTGTTTCGGGACGTTCCATATCAACCAGTGTTTGTTCATTTCGGCCGTATGTTTGCTGTCGTTGTCTTGTTGGAAAATGTAGACAGACGGCAAATCCATTTTATTGCACTTTCCTTGACATTATTTTTCAAGATGTTGTTATAGACTACATTGTCCATAATTGCATCAATTAAGTCGATGTTACTCACGCCTTTCGAAGACTTATAGCACCAAATCATTATGACGCCACCTCCATGTTTCACAGTGGGAAGATTGTTATCCACTTTATCGGCCTCATTCTTCTTTTTCCAAACTCTATGGGCACCATCGGATCCAAAAACATTAATCTAGGTCTCATCACTATCCCAAAATTCTTGCTCCTAATTTACATGAACTTTAGAAAGTTTAATTCTTAAAGCTCGATTTTTTCTACTTAAAAAGGGCCTTTTTCTATCCTTCTACCATGAAATCCATATATATATATATATATATATATATATATATATATATATATATAATACACGTCGCACTGTTGTTACACTAACAGACTTCCTGGTGGTTTTTCTCATGAGAGAAGGTGGTTTCGGCACACTTAACCGTGGATTTGATTTTATCTGTCTTATTTTAAACTTTTTCCCCCTCTCATTTAGTATTTTTTTCTTTTGGTTTTCTTTTCTATTTTGCAGTAAATCCACGGTATCTGAATTTATTAACCACGTATTGTATCGTGGAATGACTTTTTATTTACTATATTGGCTATTTTCCGTAAAGAATAACCTTTAAGAGCCAGTCTAACTGCCGTCTTCTTTAGCTCAGCACTGAGTTCCTTCGACTTGCCCATTTTGAACAGAACTGACTGCTGAAGCAAAACAAACCCTAGAGCACGCGGTAATGCACACTCGCTGTTACCATTAAGACACGGCACCCCGAATAAATCAAAATTACTCAAGTGTACGAATATAAATGACATACGGTTTTACTTTCAAAGTAATGTATTTATTAATATTTTTGTTAATTAGAGCTTACAATAAAAACTGGTTGTAAATTAAAGTTCTAAGAAATGGTTTTAAAGCATGGTACACTACTATTAGTATATGAGTATAATTATTTTGTACATAATGTTGTCTTATTAGTTTAAATTAGATATGTACTGTCACTTTTTCCCTCAGGAAAGAAAGAATCTGAGTGGCTCTTGCATCTTATGTGGGTCTATGACTCATCCAGAATCGACCACCACTGTCCTCTACTAATCTTTGTTCAAAGCAGGAGCAACAGTCATCAACAGAGCCCAGATTTATGGCAAAATGCTTTTTTTATAGGTGACCATGAGAAAAATTTAAGTGAACAGGCATGGTATTCATGAAGGTTATGAGAAGGTTTTATTTTTTATTTTTTATTTTTTGTACTTTGCTGCCTATTTTGTATTATACTTCCTTTTTCTGTCTTTTCGCACTCGATATCTTTTTTTTTTTTTTCAAATTTTATATTATTGTAGTTTAGTGCTCGTTTCCCAGGAATTAGAAGTTATTTTTTATTCCTACGCAATTTTTGTAAAGAATATCTTGTGGTAGAGTCTATTTTGTGAAGGAAATGCTCTAACATTTTGTTAAAGTTTAAGTAGATCGCTACCTGATCGTCGTAAATTTTCACTATAACACAGATTTAAAACATTATTGAGAAATTTCTGACGGCATCTTCTTTATTAAACTCGATAAGGGTTAGGCTTTCCTTTCACAATATACAGATCACACACTCATAGTATGCTCATTGTTAATACAAAAATATTGAGAAGAAAAGTCAGTTGTTTTAATCTTGCAATTAAACTTCAGTTAACAATTTGACACCATGCGACAAGTGAGCATTTTAACTGAACTGAATAATAATTGAATTGAACAAATTTGTTGAAAGGCTTGGAGGTCATATTTCATCAATAGATGGAAGAATTTGACTCTGTATATTGTGTGAAAATCTGTAAACCACGAGAAGAAGTATATTGTGACACAACATACTGCAATATTTTCTGCTGTAACGAAGATGGCCAACCAGAAGAAAGGAGCGTCGATTTCCTCAATTTACCATAGTGGACGCAAACGCTCTTTTTCTGTTCTGTAAACTATATTATATCACAAACGACAAAATTACAGTAGCCTATTGATAATCAGAAGACACACATTGTAGCCATATGCAACAAATGATAAACAGCATTAAAAAGGATGTCACTAGTACTTTTATGATTTTTCTTTGCTAATAAAGCAATATTACTTACTTACTTACAAATGGCTTTTAAGGAAAACGAAGGTTCATTGCCGCCCTCACATAAGCCCGCCAGCGGTCCCTATCCTGTGCAAGATTAATCCAGTCTCTATCATCATACCCCACCTCCCTCAAATCCATTTTAATATTATTCTCCCATCTACGTCTCGGCCTCCCTAAAGGTCTTTTTCCCTCCAGTCCAATATTACTATTTAAAAATATAAATACTATTTTACTATCTACATTGCATATTTTGTAAGTGATTTCTGCCTGTTTTTTTCACCTTCTTTAATTTGAACATCTGGTCTGTACTCATCACTATCGGACGATCGAGTCGGCGTCACACAAACACAAGTGGTTCCGTATTTTTGTAAAAAAAACTAAAATTGAAATAAATCCGTGGCGCGGCACCCCATTTAGGGCCAATGCCTACCAGGTGTTAGCTTCCTTCATGTCCACATGCCTCAATAGAAATGAACGATCTTCCAACTAGTATAGGGAGTGAAGTGTGTTTAGTACGTTCAGACTCCGAGCTGTAATAGTTGACTTTCGAACCCGGATTTCGCTAGTCAGTGTAGCTTCCGAATTTATCACTATGCAGGATGAGTACCGGACCCATACACTAGCCGAAATTTCATCAGAAATTTTTTCCCTCAAGAGGACTCGATTCAGATCTGATTCCGTATAAGTAGTCTAAGACATAATGCTTGAACCACGCGACCACAGAGTTCAAACATAGTTTTCGAAAGGATATGAAAAGGAATTGTGGACAATTTTAATTCGTAATGCGCTTGTCAGCCCTCATGTATACAGAGTGTTCAAATGCCCTTTCTAAAGAATTGTTCTTTGAAACTGTGATTATTGATACAATGCTTTATTTATCTTTGTAATTAGGCTTTTGGGTAATCCACCGTGTTCTGGAACTTGACATTTCCAAAGTTTCGGAACTACATATAGGTTCCAGTCGTCCGGATTAGCCGGGCGTAATAACGAGTCCAACAGAGTAGGGATCTCTCTGGTCTTACCATGATTATGGAATCTGTATGTAGTTCCGAAACGCTGGAATTCTCAAATTCCAGGACACGGTGGAATACTCAAAAGTCTAATTCCAATCATAGTCACCGTGAAAGTCTAAAAACTCATATCCTATATTTGTCGTTTATTTTATGTACAATCCTTTATTTTCAGTGAGATGGGAACATCAATAACCTAAAAAAGACAAATATTCATAGATTTAATGACGAAATTGCCAAAGTCACTAAATGAAGCTGGGTATTTGGAAAAAGAACCTGAAACGGAGACGAAAAAACAATACAGAAAGATAAAGCCAAGATTAAAGAAAATGTTTTATCCTCTTTTGTTTTTATAAAAAAAAAAATTTAAAGTGGAATTTCTTTCGCAGTAAAAGGCATGAGAAATAATAAAGTAAGATTACATAGAAGTTTTTTAGCCATCGGCGTGGCTCAGTCGGTTAAGGCGCTTACCTGCCCGTCTAAAGTTGCGCTCGGGCGCGGGTTCGATCCCCGCTTGGGCTGATTGCCTGGTTGGTTTTTTCCGAGGTTTTCCCCAACCGTAAGGTGAATGCCAGGTAATCTATGGCGAATCCTCGGTCTCATCTCGCCAAATACCATTTCGCTATCATCAATCTCATCGACGCTAAATAACCTCGTAGTTGATACAGCGTCGTTAAATAACCAACTAAAAAAAACTACATAGAAGTTTTGATTTGTATGTTTGAAATATATCAGCTACTTTGTTTTTGTGAAATTTTAACATTAATAATATTTATTCATTCTTTATCATAGTGCTATGTGAGGTTGTAGTTATTTTTATTTGGAGAAAAGATAGTTGATCAGAATCATTAAATGGCTTGAACGTTTCCCTTATGCCGTTTTTTCACTTACCTTACTCTGTTGTATACCCGTCTTCCGTGTCGCACGATGCGCTGTACTAGTTGTTTCCCTCTTCTAAATCTGTACCGTTCCATCTTTTCCATATACGGAGTACATGCTTACGATGCCTTTTATGAACTGTTCGGCATTTAGAACAAACAGCTGTGTGGGCCTCTCATACAGTGCCAGCGTGATCCTTACCTGGATTTATTTTCGCGTACACATTCCACATCAAATCAAGAAGTTTCCTTCGTGCTCTGCTTACATTTATTTTATTGGATTATTTTACGACTCTGTATCAACATCTCACGTTATTTAGCGTCTGAATGAAATGAGGGTGGTAATGCCGGTGAAATGAGTCCGGGGTCAATCACTGAAAGTTACCCAGCACTTCCTCCTATTGGGTTGAGAAAAACCCCGGAAAAACCTCAACCAGATAACTTGCCCCAACCGGGATTCGAACCCGGGCCACCTGGTTTCGCGGCCAGACACATTGACCGTTACTCCAAAGGTGTGGACCTCTGCTTACATATCTTGCATATACGAAATTTAGGTCACCTTGGTTTATGTTTTTTATTAACCAAGTCCACGCATTCCGCGCTTGTGCACTTTTGTGTTTGTTTGTCTGTCTGTCTGTTTGATTATTCTGATAGAGTTAAGGCCATGAGGCCTTCTCTTCCATAATTCCAGAAGTGAAATATACATTGAAACAAGAGAAATAGCAAAAGTAGTAAAATTAATGGTAGACCTAATACTTAAATACAGTGCGTTCATTTTATGTAAGCTCCTTAATGTGCATGATAACGATTTTATACAGTACGTTCGTAGCTCGGCCGGACCGTTCCGCGGCGGCCTTGGACTGGGTGAAGATTGGCGCGCCTGCCGCCAGAGTAGCGCTGTAGCTACCGCTGACGCGCCAGACAGTCGAGTTGGATCTGTCGTGAGGGAAAGACGTCTGTGCGCGTGTTGTGAGTAAAATTGTGTTGTCTCGTGGTGATAAATTGTCTATTAATAATGGTTGAGTACACTTTAGAACAACGTATTTTTTTCTATGATGCGTATGTGAAATACTCTTCTGCAAGAAAGTGCCGAGGACTTGAACATCGGTTTACAGGTGTTCGAATTCCTATCAGGTAAACTATTCATGACCTTGTCAATAAAGTGAGACGTACAGGATCTTTTTTGAACAAGAAACGTGTTCAACAACGCCGTGTACTGACAGAAGAGAAGCTTAATGACGTAAGGGCCCGGTTAGAGCACTCACCCCGCAAATCACTGCGACGTTTAGCACAAGAGGTTAACATTTCCAAGACGTCAGCTTTTGTGGCAACGAAACTTCTGAAACGTAAGCCGTACAGGGTAACTGTAGTGTTTTACAACCACAAGATCCTGTAAGTAGGGTTAATTATTGCAATTGATTTGTGCAGTCCGTTCATAATGGCGACGTGGACCCACTCTTAACGTTCTTCACTGATGAAGCGTGGTTTCATCTTTATGGTCACATTTCTACTCGGAACAATAGATACTGGGCTACCGAAAATCCCCATATTATACATGAAGTTCCTTACCACGCTGCAAAGATTGGCGTTTGGTGTGCAGTGAGTGCGAGTAGAATTATCGGTCTCATATTTTTTGACTCGACAGTAGATTCACACGTCTATGTAACTTCAATTTTAAATATTTTTTTCGTAACTAACAAGAAATGAACGATTGAGTAGCTGGTTTCAGCAGGATTCAGCTACAGCGCACACCGCTGCGAATTCTATAGCGAAGTGTGTTTGGTGACAGAATAATTAGTCGAAAATTGTGGCCAACTCGTTCCCCTGACCTATCTCCATGCGATTTTTATTTATGGGGAACGTTAAAGAATAAAGTGCACGCATCACATCCGCACACGTTACAAGAATTGATGGACAATATCACGAGAGAAATACAGGCAATCAGTCAACATGAACTTTTGCGAGTGAACCAGAATTGTTTTCGGAGATATAAGGAATGTGTTCGAGTTGAAGGTCATCACTTTCAACATCTGTTGTGATGCAGTTAAACCTAATGTTAGTAGAATAGTTAGTATTCCGTACTCATGGCTTGCCGGTCGTTTACGTGTAACTCTGGCGGCAGGCGCGCCAATCTTCACCCAGTCCAAGGCCGCACCGGAACGGTCAGGCCGATCTACGAACGCACTGTATAAAATCGTTATCGTGCACATTAAGGAGCTTACATATAATGAAATATTGACTAAACATGATACATAATTAAGTAATTACGAGTACAATTTATATCCTAATTCTACTTTATAATAGGCATAAATGACAATTTATATAAACATACAGAATATCCTATAAAAACAGCTAACATTCACGGATCAATTCCATGTAGAACTAAGTAGACTAATTGTTCATTCTCAATACAGAATATCCTATAAAAACAGCTAACACTCACGAATCAATTCCATGTAGAACTAAGTAGGATAATTGTTCATTCTCAATTTAAATTGATTAATTGTTCGGCAATCCCTGACATGACGAGGTAAGGAGTTCCTTAGGCGACAAACTGACACGGTAAAAGAGGATGAATAGAAAGAGGTACATTTACGAGGAATGGATAATAAAGCCTGATGTTGATTCCGCAATCTTGTAAGTTATTCAAAGTGAGTTCTCATATATTTTGAAGTAGAAGTGTACAATATTCTAAATATATCTCACAGCCAAGATGATCCTGTCGCGAGTTGCACGTGTAATGCATAGCTGACAATGTACATATTTCGTCTAAACGATTAGTGATATTAGTCCCTGTTTTGTTTCACTTTATAAATTTATACAAGAGAACGAAAACATGGAGCAAAGTAAGTTCAAAAACGACAGATGGGTCTACCAAACCGCTTCATAGCGCAGTGGTAAATCGTCTAACTACAAATCGAAAGGTTATCGGATCAAGTCCCGGCGACTGCATATGTGGTAAGTTAAAATAAAAATGTATAGTGAAGTGAAATATAAGATATGCATAAATAAAAGTAGTCGACACATGTGGAGTAACGGTTAGCACGTCTGGCCGCGAAACCAGGAGGCTCGTATTCGAATGTCGGTCGGATTGAGTTAGGTGGCACAGAAATAGCACAGTCCCCAAAACTAGTCGATAAAATTGCCCAAAATATCAACAAGACACCAAAAACGACACTTACCGAACCAGTAAAATGAAAACTAAATAAAGTTATTTCACAAAACAGTGGCTATTTACATTTATATGGAATAAGAGATATGCTTTTTGATAAAAAAAATATCTCACATAAGATAATATACCGTATTTTCGTTTTGCTCAAATCACGTCGTGTGATGTTGAGCGGAGTTTTTCGCAGTACAAAAATTGTTTCACAGAAAAGAGGAGAAAACGACATTTCACACACTTATAATGACAATTGTGATTCAGTGGAACGCTGTAAACATCAACTAAGAAAATAGAAATGAAAATAAACTACAGTGTCAATAGAGATCGGCTATAATACGTACATTTTATGCTATACCTTGTGTATCAGTTATGTTCTTCACTCCATGTTGTATATAACTTATTGTAGGCTATATATCGTAGGCCTACATCAAATATTCCAATTCTCATTTTAATTTGTTTTAAAAATAAGGTAAATCACCAACAAAATATTATTTTGCTGGCGTGTACAATCTAAGTATTGTTTACGTTGTATGCTACAGTGCCTGTCCTTCCAACCCCCAATTGTCCACCCACTGACTCTGACGGCCTCTGAATTCACTATCTATGTTACCCTTGTCATAGTGACCTGTTTTTTTCGGGTAGTAAATTTCTAAATCTGTTGATAACAAAATACAGTAAACTAAGAATCAAATGAAGTAATATGAAGTACAAACTAAAAAGAAATTTATTTAAAATGTACAGTTTGTTAAATATAGTAATATATTAATACTTACTTACTTACTTACTGGCTTTTAAGGAACCCGAAGGTTCATTGACGCCGTCACATAAGCCCGCCATTGGTCCCTATCCTGAGCAAGATTAATCCAGTCCCTACCATCATATCCCACCTCCCTCAAATCCATTTATAATATTATTTTCCCACCTACGTCTAGGCCTCCCCAAAGGTCTTTTTCCCTCCGGCCTTCCAACTAACACTCTATATGCATTTATGGATTCGCCCATACGTGCTACATTGTCCTACCCATCTCATACATCTGGATTTTATGTTCCTAATTATGTCAGGTGAAGTATGCAATGCGTGCAGCTCTGCGTTGTGTAACTTTCTCCATTCTCCTGTAGTTTCATCCCTCTTAGCCCCAAATATACCCTTAATCTCTGTTCCTCCTTCAAAGTGAGAGTCCAAGTTTCACAACCATACAGAACAACCGGTAATATAACTGTTTTATAAATTCTAACTTTCAGATTTTTTGACACAAGACTAGATGACAAAAGCTTCTCAACCGAATAATAACAAGCATTTCCCATAATTATTCTGCGTTTAATTTCCTCCCGAGTGTAATTTATATTTGTTACTGTTGCTCCAAGATATTTGAATTTTTCCACCTCTTCGAAGGATAAATCTCCAATTTTTATAGTTCCATTTCGTAGAATATTCTGGTCACGAGACATAATCATATACTTAGTCTTTTCAGGATTTACTTCCAACCCTGTCGCTTTACTTGCTTCAACTAGAATTTCCGCGTTTTCCCTAATCATTTGTCGATTTTCTCCTAACGTATTCACGTCATCGGCATTGACAAGAATCTGAAGTAACCCGTTCAATTTCAAACCCTCTGTGTTATCCTGAACTTTTCTAATGGCATATTCTAGAGCGAAGTTAAAAGGTAAAGGTGATAGTGCATCGCTCTGCTTTAGCCCGCAGTGAATTGGAAAAGCATCAGATAGAAACTGGCCTATACGGACTCTGCTGTAAGTTTCACTAAGACACATTTTAATTAATCGAACTAGTTTCTTGGGAATACCAAATTCAATAAGATTATTATATAAAACTTCTCTCTTAACCAAGTCATACGCCTTTTTGAAATATATGAATAACTGATTTATACTCCCTTATACTCCTATTTTTTCTCCAATATCTGTCGGATACAAAAAAATCTTATCAATAGTCGATCTATTACGCCTAAAATCACACTGATGATCCCCAGTAATTTCATCTACATATGGAGTTAATCTTCTCAAAAGGATATTCCACAAAATTTTGTACGACGTCAACAAAAGTGATATTCCTCGAAAGTTACCACAGTTAATCTTGTCCCCCTTCTTAAAAATAGGTACGATTATGGACTCCTTCTATTGTTTTGGTACAGTTTCCTTTTCCCAAATTGCAAGTAGAAGTTTATAAATTTCGTTAGATAATGTGCTTCCACCCTCTTATATTAATTCTGCTGGAATTTGAACGATACCTGGAGACTTGTAGTTTTTCAGATTTTCTATAACAATTTCGACTTCAGAAAGTGTGGGTTCCGGTATAAATGGCTCAGATGTTTGTATTTAAATTTTGTCCCGATCATTTCTATTTGGCCTATGTATATTTAGTAGTTGCCCAAAATAGTTTTTCCATCTGTTCAGGATTGAATGAAAGTCTGCAAGTAAGTCACCATTCTTATCCTTGGTGACGTTTACCCTTGCCTGATATCCGTTTTTAAATTCCTTTATACCCTTATATAAATCTCGAATGTATTTATTTTTACTATTTGTTTCTACCTCATTCAGTTTTTCTTTCAAGTAATCTCTCTTTTTATTCCTAAGTGTACGACTTGCTTCCCGTCTTTCATTGAAATAATTACCTCTATTCTCCACAATTGGATCCAGTCAGAATTTAAATTTTACCTGTTTCCTTCTATCTACTACAATGGAACAATCTTCATCAAACCATGGTTCCTTTTTCTTAGTTTCATAATAACTTATGCTCTGCGCAGCTGCAATTTTGATATTATCTCGGATATTGTTCCACACGCTATTAACATCTAGCACTTCCCCAGCTTTGTCAGCAGTTGCTGAAGCAGCAAACCTATTTAAATTTCAACCTGATAACGTTGCTTTGTTTCCTCGTCCTTTAATTTCAGAATATTGAATCTACTAATATTAGCTTGTTGCTCTACTCGCTTGGCTACTGATAGTCTTTCTCTTAATTCTCCAACTACCAAATAATGGTCAGAATTACAGTCTGCCCCCCTGAAAGTTCGAATGTCTACTATACTAGTGTGCCTTCTTTTATCTATCAAGATGTGATCTATCTGGTTACGTGTCATTCCGTCTGGAGAAGTCCATGTATATTTATGTATATCCTTATGGGGGAATGTTATACTCTTGACAATAAAATTTTTTCATGTGGCAAAGTTGACTAACCTAACTCCATTGTCATTACTAGTTATGTGAAAGCTCTCTTTTCCAATAGTCGGTTTAGAAATATCCTCCAGTCCTACTTTAGCATTGAAATCCCCCCATACAATTTTCATGTTTTATCTAGGTAACTGATCAAAATTTTGTTCCAATTCCTCATAGAATCTATCCTTTATATGGTCGCCTTTCTCTTCTGTAGGGGCATGAGCATTTATAACTGCGTTATCGCACCATCTACCTTTAAGTACTAAATACAATAACCTGTCACTGATAAATTCGACCTTTTTTACTGCTGATTTTATTCTTTTATTTACAAAGAATCCTGTTCCTAATTGGTGATTATCGTTTCCTTCCCCATAATACAATAAGTAATCACCTATTTGTGAAATGCCATTCCCATCTAACCTAACCTCTTGTACTCCCACGAAGTCTATTCTATATCTAGCTAATTCTTTTGCTACTAATGTTACCCCTCCTGTTCTGTAAAGACTAATTACGTTCCATGTACCAAATCTTATAATCTTTTTCCTTTGCTGTGGTCGTGCCGGAGAATCAGTCCCATTCCGAGGCTTACTGTTAGGTTTCGTAACAAGCAGTTTTTTACGGTGATGGGTTGTTAGCCCTTCGCCCAGCCCCTAAGCTGGAGGACCACCCCTAATCGGCTGTCCACGACTGCTTATTCAATATATTCGCAGCTACACTCCATATCTGGAGGCCGTCTCCTCTATCCGCAACCTGAGGACGCGCCATGCCGTGGTGATTGGGACCCACAATACTAATATTAATACTAATTTAAATTACATGTACTAAATATCTCCTCTTTCTAATTAGGATTTATACGGTACAATTTTTAATGTAGATACCGGTACATCAAAATCAAGTCATTATACATTTTAGTCCATAATTAAGGCTGTATTTTTACCCAATATTTTGTCATTTCAAATAATATTAGGCCTACTTATTTCTACTGTAAGTTCTTTGTTTGTGGAAGAAATTTCATAATGCAAATATTTAAAATTTGTTCCAATTGAAATTCGTTCTTGACATCGCAATTACTTCATGTAGTTCCAAATATCCCAGCTTTAGTGCTAGTACGCACGAAACTTTGAACCAGACAAGGTTTCGTGCTTGTAAAATGAAGTACCGTCGGCATCACAATTAAACAAGAAACTTATGGAATATGTATGATAAGAACTTTCTTGTTTTAAATTTTAACGTGCCTTGTTAACATGTTTCGACATATTTTGGGTCATCTTCAGAACTCTTGAGAACTCTGAAGATGACCCAAAATAGGTCGAAATATTTTAACAAGGTACCTTAAAATTTAACACAAAGTTTTTATCATACATATTCCGAAGTGATACAGTATTAAACATTGTGTAATCAAGATGTATATGAAACTTACTTAAAATGTAGAGCATGTTAAATATAGTAATATATTAATACTAATTTAAACAAGCCCTAGCCTGTTCTCCCTCCTCCGTCCAACATTTCGCTACCAGTCAACCTGTATCTCCTCCATCGGGACCTGAGCTTCAAAGCCTAATGACGATATGTATGTATATTTGTATGTGCGTCCTTGTGTATGTATCCTGTGTTATATACCTATGTATATATACAGGGACATCATTTTATATTTACTTCAATTTTTATTGTACCTGAGTTTTTAAATGTACTTCACTCCCACCCCTTCTACTAATGAAGTTCAACCGTCCTCCACACAGATCCAAGAACACATATACAGTCATAGTAGTCTTACGGTCATAGTAAACAGTACGTTCCAAAAATATGTTCGCGTTTTCCAGTGACGAAAGAGCTTTCAATATTGAATCATTTTCGCATAGGTACACTCGTCGTATTTGTCTACGTAGTATCCCGGTTCCCCCAACAAATTTTATTCGCCAGCTAGTCGCTGGGCTGTCTTAGCTCTTTTCTGAGAACATTAATTTCTGTTAGGAATTGGACGTCTACGTAATATTATATAACTGTTTAAAATAACTTAAAAAAAAAGGGCCTCGTTAAGTAATTAACTCTCATGTGTTTTCCTCCCTTTCTACGACTCTACAACATAACCACTTGGATGGACAGTACATAGTATGTCTCAGTAATTTTATCTTTTCGGATCGGGTAGAAGTGAAGATTGAATTTACAGTACGTAAGGTACTCTTTTATAGAGTAGATACAGAGTTATTTCAACATGAGTTACTAGTACGAAGAACGAAACTGGTAATTGGGATTATGTACAATAGTCTATAGTATGATAATGTGCACATTAGAACTGAAGCCTGTATCGAAATAAACGGCCACCATTAAAAAAATGCGTTTAAATATCCATATTATGATTATTATTCAATTTAACTTCATTCTCTATATTGTACGCTAATGTGCTGTAGACAGTATAATATACACTGCATAATGAATACGTCCACATGGACAGCTCATTTCGTGAGTAAAAACACTCATTGTTAATACTGTATTGTATTTTGATTAAACGAAAATCTAATGAAAATGATAAAACTCAAAAGCGCACTATTTCCTACTTTACGTAAATGAACTACTTTTCTTCCCTCCTCTACCTAGTAAAGTGATTTGTTTGTATATTACGCCAGTATCATTGAATTCCAGTCGTGGAAGGAGGTAGCAAACGGCGTTGATCCAGAGGTATAGGCAAGTTAATATTAAAAATTTAGTAAAAATAAAATGATGTCCCTGTATATATGTGAATTCATACCTGCATGTAAGAAGAAAATTAATTTAGCGAGCAAGGTGACACCTTGATAATGCACTAGACTCTCATTCGGGAGGTCCCACATTCAAACTTCGGGGCCGGTCAATCTGACTAGGTTTCTTCATGGTTTTCCTAGTCACTGAAACAAAATGGCAGGTTGTTAATTTCCGTATGACGAACTCCAAACGCTCATTTATAGTTACACAACGTAAGGCCGAAATAATGCCTAGAAGGCGATTACGCAAATGGCTCTTTCAATACACTTCATAGAAGCAAGTGGCATAGGAAGGCGACAACAAAACTAAGGCCACTTGTCTGGAAAAAGTGAACTAAAGTGAGCTGAAGGTGTGGATAATATTAGTATAATATTATTGAAGAAAATATTGGACATAATACTGCCGACATTAACACATATATTCAACTCCTCACTCATAACTTCTATCTACCCGAACCTCTGGAAGAAAGCCTTTATCCGTCCGATCCTCAAAATTAAAACCCCATTATGTGCAAATAATTTCCTTCCAATTAGTATCCTACGTGCTCTATCAAAAGCTCTGGAACGTATTGTTCACAAACAACTAATGAACTATCTAACCGAACATGCCTTACTGGACGAATACCAGTCCGGGTTCAGAAATGGGCATAGTACGACTACAGCATTACTAAATGTGAATGAGGATATACGTGAAGCCACGGATGAACGTAAATAACATTACTGACATTACTAGACTTCAGTAAGGCATTTGATACAGTAGACACGGACCTTCTATTACGTAAATTAAGATTTCTGAATCTTTCGGAAAGCCCTGTTACTTGGTTTGAATCCTACCTTTGCGAACGTCAACAATACGTCATTGTAAGCGATTATTTTTCTAAATGGTGTATCGTGAAATCTGGAATTCAACAAGGACCTTTACTCTTCATGACTTATACAGGAACATCATTTTATTTTTACTAACATTTTTAATATTAACCTGTCTAAACCTTTAGAGAACCGGAAACACCGCTTGCTCCCCCCTCCAAGACTGGACTTCGATGATACTGGCGTAAAACACAAATCACTCTACTAGGTATAGGAAGGAAGAAAAGTAGTTCATCCATTTATGTAAACTAGGAAATATCGCGATTTTGAGTTTGATAATTTTCATTAGGTTTTTCTTTAATCAAAGTACAGTACTGTATTAAGAATAAGTGTTTTTACTCACGAACTGAGTTATCCATGCGAACGTATTCATTATGCAGTGTATATTATACTGTCTACAGCACATTAGCGTACAGTATAGAGAAAGAAGTTAAATTGAAAAATAATCATAATATGAATATTTAAACACAATTTTGAAAATGGTGGCCGTTCATTTCGATACAGGCTTCAGTTCTTTTGTGCATATTATCGCTCTATAAACTATTGCATCTAATTCCAATTGCCAGTTTCGTCCTTCGTACTAGTAACTCTTGTTGACATAATTCTGTACCTACTCTACGTACTGTAAATTCAATCTTCACTTCTGTCCGACCCGAAAATATAAAATTACTGAGACATGCTATCTACTGTCCGTCCAAGTGGTTATGCTGCAGGATTGTAGAAAGGGAGGAAATCACGTGACAGTTAATTACTTAACGAGGCCCTTTTATTTAAGTTAAATTAAAGAGCTGTATAATATTACGTAAACTTCCAATTCCTAAGGGAAATTAATGTTTTCAGAAAAGAGCTAAGACAGCCCAGCTATTAGAGAGGGGCGAGCAGAAGCAGGTGGGGGACATCGGGATGCGACGTAGGCAAACGGACAGTAACTGTGCGAAAATAAGATTCAATATTGAAAGCTCTTTCGTCACTGGAAAACGCGAACACATTTCTGGAACGTACTATACTCAGTAACTCAGTACTGCTTACTATCTGCGGTCTTGGTTCTGTGTGGAGTTGGAACTTCCTTAGTAGAAGGGGTGGGAGTGAAGTACATTCAAAAACTCAGGTACAATAAAAGTTGAAGTAAAAATAAAATAATGTTCCTGTATTAATGACGTGACTAAAATGATAAAACACTGCAGATACCATATGTATACTGACGACTTGCAAATTTATTTGCATTTCCTCCCTGGAAACAGTTAAAAATCTTGGCACTTTTATGGATGGGGATCTAAATTGGAACACTCAAGTAACACACACTTGCAAAAAAATATTTTCTAAACTTCACTCATTTCCTATGAAAGAATTTCTACCACTTAGTCTAAAAAAGAATCTTATTCAGGCGCTTGTAATGCCCCATTTTGATTATTGTGATTCCTTACTAACTAATATAAGTTCACTCTTAGCTGGGAGACTACAACGTGTTCATAATGTGTGCATACGATTCATATGCAATACTCGTAAATTTGACCATATAACGCCTTCCCTCCAGTTACTTTCGTGGGTGCGTCTGAAGGAACGAAGAACAATACATTCACTGTCTCTTCTATTTAGAATCATGCATACTTCTACTCCGAATTATCTCTTATCGCGCTTTCAATTTCTTGCAACTCTTCGAAACCGGCATCAAGCACTTCTTTCTATCCCTCATCATAGAAACGTCTATATACTCATCCTCCTACACTGTAGAAATACCTCGCATGTGGAATTCTTTACCTAATGACGTCAAGAACTCACGGACTTTACACAATTCAAAATTAAATTGGAAAATTTTGTATTATTTAATGCTTTTAAGTATTACTAGAAGTGTTGATTTATATTTTTTTTTACTCTAGATTAAAATTGCAATTTTCTTGTTTATGTTAGTTAATTAGTTAGGATACAATTAATTATGATACTTAATCACTCATTTAAAGTTTGTGTGACTGTAACCTGTGTATATTTTTGTGTGGCTTTACTTTGTTTATAGTGTTTTTTTTCCTTTTTATTTCTATTATTCTATTTGTATTTCTGGTGGTGTGGAGGAGAAGGACTGATAACCTTAACTACACTGGAATAAATAAATAAATAAATAAATAAATAAATAAATAAATACACAAACAAACAAATAAATAAATAATTTTCTAGATGCTACTACAACAGATGATTATAACAGTTAAAGACGCAATAGGCTAAAAAAAATAGATATGAACACATTTATTTCGTAGATGAGCGGTCATCTGCACAGTGCATTCTCGGGCTAGCATCTCTTACCCGCGGGTAAGACATTGCACTATCGTGCATCCGTGGCTGCCGGCGAGTATGCTTTCTCTCTCTCTCCCTTCTGCACGACGGTGCTATTCCGAGATACACCTTACCCTTTATCCATTTCAGCGCATGCTGATAACCACTGTCGTAGATGAATGAACACAACATTAGTATAGGGATAAGTTTGTGGATAAGTGTGAATTGATTGATGAGTTTTTAAATGACTTATGTGTGTATTTTAATAGCGAAGAAAGTGACTCGACTGATGGTTGCGTGGTCAATTACAGTAACATCAAGTAGCCTATTGAGCCAGTGTTCGGAACTGCAGGTAGCTTGGAGCACATTCAAATAATAGCCTAGTGATAATGATGGTGTTTTATTTAGCTTTGCAGAGTTGACGCCATTAGGCCTTCCTTTCCTGCTCTCTACTGCAGTTGAAATTTCTGCACCATAAGAGTGACTTGGGGAAGTGACGGTCGACGTCTCCCGTCTTGTGTCTTGCTGGTATTGCATATCCCAGCGCATTCCTTACGAATCGAATTCTTACAGTTGCTACAGTGCATCCGTTCTGTCACTTGTCCCTCGCTTGTCTTTTCTGTGTTTCATTTGTTTTCCTCGCTCACTCTGTGTCTTTTTCGCCCGCTTCTCTTAAACAAGTTCTACCCAGTATTCTGTTTACGTCGATTTATCCACACGTATTTGTCTTCTTCTGGATATTGATGGTATTTGATGCTACTTGGGACATGGACTCGAGTAACTTAGATGTCCTATAGAATTCTTCAACCGTGTTCTGCTCTCGGAAGCACACCAAGTAATTTGACGGTTTTCCAATAACGATACAACAAGCATTTGTAAAACTTTGTTTTACTGAGACACAATAATGTGAAAAGAAAGAGGAACATGGGAGCGTGGCTTAGCTGTAGACAATGAAATGATGATTTCTCATCAAAGGGATTTGGTTCAATCCTCGATGGATTATCTGATTTTACAGTGACGACTGGAACGTATAATAGTTTGACAGTTTAGAGAAGACATTTTAAGTTACAATGGTGAAAGATTGAAAGAAATTTGTAGACACTATAATTTAATAAACAACACATTTTTAAACGCAGCGATATTCATAAACACACATGGGCATGTGAAAGTAGAACTTTAAGATCCATAATAGATTATGCGATTGTGAAACAACAAAGATATATACAAATATTAGACACGAGAGCTTCCCGAGGAGAAAACTGTGCTTCAGACAATTTATTAGTTATATCTAAAGTATTTTCCATGGATATATTCAACAGCTAAAATATTAATAGAAAAACAAAATACAGAACAATTAAAGAAAAAAGAAGAAATTAATGTTCAGCTGTTACACGATGATAATATAAAGGATTTATATAAAAGAAGATTAGAAAATATTCTAGATAAAAATTTTGAAAGTAATAAGAATTACATAAAAGAAAAGATAAAACAAATTGTCAACGAAATATTAAGTAGGCCTACGGTTAAAAAAATAAATTAAGGAAACTTTGGATTACACAAGAAGTTTCGAAAATAATGCATGGAAAAACAAAAACATACCACAAATGTCTGAGCTCAAAACAAGATATAGATAAAAAATGTGTGTAAAAAAGAGAAAGAAACAAGTAAGATTATCACGAAAGAAAAAAACGAAGAGTTGAGAAAAATATGTTAAAATTAATTGCCAGATAGGATTTTAAAATTGAGAGAAGCTTTAACATTAAGAAAATATTTGAGAGAGAAAACAAGACATAATACCAAACTAACTCTAATACGAATGTAGGATTGGTATGAGTATTTAATACTCTACTCACGGGACAACAACCAGACTATAAAAAAGATAAAAAAATCTGGCCCCATAGATATAACAAGGACAGTTACGGAAGATGAAGTAAGGAATATAATACAGAAGATGAAAAAAGGAAAGTCTCCTGGTCCAGGAAATGTAAATTTGGAACTAATTAAATATGCGCAAATAGGCGTTAATATACTAGTAACAAAACTAATTAACAAAATATTAAAAGGTGAAGATATACTACAAGAGATGAAAACAGGATAAATGGTACCGATATGCAAAAAAAGGAGACAAGAAACAATGTGAGAATTATAGAGGAACGATTATAATAAACCCCCTAATAAAAATACTGTACATATTTAGAAATTCTATCAAGATTTTGATAGAAAAAGATTTCAAAAGTAAAGAAGTAAAGTGAATTTTTAGCAGATCACTCAACGATGAGCCACATCTTCACGATTAGACAAATATTAGAAAAATGCAACATGCAACAACAAAATGTAGGCCTCATATTTTATAATTTCAAAAAGGCTTATGATAGTGTCCCGCGAAACCTGCTATGGAAGGAGCTGAAAAAAGCACAAACTTATATATCTGAGGAAGATAACATAGTTTGAAAACATATATAGAGTTAAAATAGGGTCCGATTTAAGACAAGAAATCTAAAATAGAAAAGATTTACTGTAAGGAACCACGGTGTCACCTACATTGTTTAAAATGTAATTTATTGATACAATACTAAATGAATTACAAAAGAATGTTAATCGATGGGGTAGAATTCAAAAGAGGATCTGCATATACATAATTTACCATTTGCTGATGATGAATTTTTGGTTATCCCTGATGTAGAAGACAGTAATTACATGAGTAGAAAACTAGGGGATTAATATTCAAAATGGGGGCTGAAAATTAATTAGGGAATAAAGAGTATCTAAGCATGGATCTGTCTGATATGAAAGTTTATTTCTATCTAACTTATACACGATATCTAAAATGAACCACGTGAGTTTTAAACACATATTCGTTAATAAATATTTATCATAATAATAATTTTATATTTACTACATTCATAGTCATACTTCCGGTTTAGATAATTTGCCACAGTATCAGATAGCAACCACATCCTACTTGTATGGGCAGAATAAAATAATATGTTTACGCATGCAGGTGATTGATTACGTACAACGGAACCGTGCATCACGTAATAGTAATCCAATTATAATTTAATTGATATTACACACACAACCTCTCAATTACATTATCAAAGTACAGATTACACTACACCTCGCACAATACAAACTGTATGCTTATGAACAATTCTTTTTCTATAATGTATTATATTGTATACGTGTTTTCACTTATATGCAACTGTAACAGTAATACACGTTGATACGATTCGGACAACAAACATATACAGGGACATCATTATATTTTTACTAACATTTCTAATATTAACCTGGCTATTCTTTTGGATCAACGGTTGCTACCTCCTTCCACGATTGGATTTCGATGATACTGGCGTAAAATACAAACAAATAACTTTTCTAGGTATAGGAGGGAAGAAAAGTAGTTCATCCATTTACGTAAACTAGGAAATATCGCGATTTTGAGTTTGATAATTTTCATTAGGTTTTTGTTTAATCAAAATACAGTACAGTATTAACAGTGAGTGTTTTTACTCACGAACTGAGCTTTCCATGTGGACGTATTCATTATCCATCGTATATCATACTGTCTACAGCACATTAGCGTACACTATAGAGAATGAAGTTAAATTGAAAAATAATCATAATATGGATATTTAAACACATTTTTGAAAATGGTGGCAGTTCATTTCGATACAGGCTTCAGTTCTAATGTGCATATTATCGCACAATAGACTATTGTACGTAATTCTAATTACCAGTTTCGTCTTTCGTACTAGTAACTCATGTTGAAATAATTCTGTACCTACTCCATAAAAGAGACCTTACATACTGTAAATTCAATCTTCACTTCTGTCCGATTCGAAAAGATAAAATTACTCAGATATGCTATCTACTGTTCGTCCAAGTAGTTACGTCGCAGCGTCATAGAAAGGGAGGAAATCACATGAAAGTTCATTACTTAACGAGGCCCTTTTATTTAAGTTATTTTAAATAATTATATGGGTATAATATTACGTAGACGTCCAATTCCTAACAGAAATTAATGTTCTCAGAAAAGAGCGAAGACAGCCCAGCCACTAGCATTTACAGAGAGGCGAATAGAAGCAGGTGGGGGAAACCGCGATGCGACGTAGGCAAATGGAAAATGATGCAATATTGAAAGCTCTTTCGTCACTGGGAAACGCGAACATATTTTTGGAACGTACTGTTTACTATGACCGTAAGACTACTATGACTGTATATGCGGTCTTGGATCTGTGTGGAGGTCTGTTGAACTACATTAGTAGTATAAGGGGTGGGAGTGAAGTACATTCAAAAACTCAGGTACAATAAAACTTGAAGTAAAAATAAAATTATGTCCCTGTACATTATATCCAAATTTAATAAATATAATTCAGTAGTTTTTAAATACATAACTGAAAGCTTCTAAATAGTATTTTAAAAGTCCAATGTACTACAAATCATTATTGTTAAATTTTTGAGACTTAAATATCTTTAAATTAAAGTTTTAGCTTGGTGATTTCACACACTTACATTATTACACAACATCTCTAAGTCAATGTATAGGCCTAAACGAGCTTAATTATTGAAAAGATCAAAAGTATCTTCAACACTCAACATTCTACAATATTTTCCATTTTCTTGTTACCAGACCAGTTTAACTTACGGAGCGAGGCTTAGGCCATAAAAACATCAGACTCCTCAAGAATAATCGCTGCAGACATACTCCAGAAGTCACAAAATGGAATCACAAAACAAATGAATATGTTCTGAAACAACTCAAAACCGAACCAATATTACATATGGGTACAATAGAAAGAAAAACTGGGAAAATCATGTCGTGGAAGGAGAAATGTTGGTAGCCCGACTAAGAACTGAACTGATGTGAGACCTTAACAGACTACCTGATTTAACTTGTTTTACATGACGATGATGATTATTACTTTTATTATTATTATTATTATTATTATTATTATTATTATTATTATTATTATTATTATTATTGTATTATTATACTACAATTAACTTATATTACATAATCTTGTAATAATTGGTAATCATTTAAACATATGTTAAGCAATACTATAGATGCCTTTCTTCTTTCTAGGCTCAACACACACTGATCTGGCTGAAGATGGGATTTTTGTAAAGGCAGGACTTTAAGATAAAACAGGACAATACATCGAAAAAAGTCATATCTACAACAGGTAAGATTCGACCCAAGATCTCGACTACCATATAGTATTCGAGCGCACTTATTACACATGATGAACTGGGTTATACAGTGTGATTACAGTTTTCCTAAAGCAGCGATCTTCTTAGATAGAGTTATGTCTCCTTGCGTGCTAATTCTTATGAGGATTACGAACTAATTGAACTACAATGCATTCATAAGTAGGCTAGTTGGACTCTGCGGTAATGTAGTGACTATGATTAAATACAAACTTTTCAGATAATGTACAGCAAGTATATGTTAATTGATATGTGCTCAGATCATCTACGAACTTGAAAAGTTATTGCCATATATTTCATCAATAAAATTGTGTTGTATTGGATAGTTATCTTCATTATCAGGGAATTCCTGATCGTAATAAATGGCGCAAAACCAGTGCTTGATGAAACAGAAAACAAAGAATACGTTTAATCTTAATGAGAAGGAGAAGAAGTACGTACCAAGGATCGAATATGAGGCAGTCATAAATCACCTTGCTGTAGGCCTGCATATTCCTCGTCAAGGATGTCCGTGGTCCTGCTTGACTACTAGGCATTGTTTGATCTTGTGGTCGGTATAATTCAAGAACAACGCATAATATGACATAGGAGATACAGGATCGAAAACATGCCAAGGCTGAATGAAGGGAATATCCAGTATATAACAATGTTGTTTGTACAGTTGTCAAAAGAAAAAGTTGCCGCTCTCCAGAAGCAAAGTTCCCTTCGGGTATCTTCGCTACAATTCGGAGACAGGCGATGTTATATGTTGTTGGACCACGTCGCCTAATATCTATAGTTATAATTAAAGTATTCTTAGTATTACATGATAGCGTAATGGTAGCGTTCCGGCCTGTTATTAGTGAGGTCCTGCGTTCGACTACAACCTAGTGCTTTTTATGTTTTTTTTTGTTTTTGTTTTTAAGAGAGAGATACAAAATATACATAATTGCTCCTTTCTCTTTTATGATTATAGTAATTAACATCAGGTTCATGAATGTATTATGCTATGACTTTGTCATTATTTATTATGACTTTAGGGCTGCAAATGTGAAGAAAAAAGATTTTATTCTCAACAAAAATATCTTTCGTGGCATAAACAAAACAAATTTACTGTCATCTGCCTTAGAACATTGAAACAATTAAGCGTTCAAAAAACAAAACAAGAAGCCACGATTCAATATTTAGTTTCTCTTACCCACATCTCGATCACATTTTGCAGTCGAGTGGGCATGGAATCGACTAGAGTCTTTTCAAATAGCGACTGTTTTCAACCACAACATTTCAAGCATCATGGACATACTTAAGTGTTCTGTCCATAGGCAGGTCTTTCACTGAAAACTCAGCATTCTCCAATCTTTCCTATTTTCTGCCTTCCTCTTAGTCTCCGCACATGATCCACATATCTTAATGTCGTCTATTAGTTGATATTTTGTTCTGCCCCGAACTCTTCTCTCGTTCACCATTCCTTCCAGTGCATCCCTCAGTAGGCAGTTTCTTCTCAACCAGTGACCCAACCAACTCCTTTTTCTATTTCTAATCAATTTTACCATCATTCCTTCTTTATCCACTTTTTCCATCACAAATTCATTTCTTATTCTGTCTGTTCTCTTCACACATTCCATTCTTCTCCACATCAACATTTCAAATGTTTCTATTCGTTTCTCTTCATTTCGTCTTAATGTCCATGTTTTTCCCCATACAGTGCCACACTCCACACAAAACACTTCACTAGTCTCTTCCTTAGTTATTTTGCCAGAGGTCCGCAGAAGATGCTTCTTTTTCTGTTAAAAGCTTCCTGTACTCATGTTTGCTGTTTTTCTTGGGAAGGATAAATGCGTTAACTTTCCGTTGCTTTCCGCACACCACTGTCTCTTTCGAATCTTAATAGATCCCATGGGACTCAAGCGTGGAGGTGAAGAGAGTGGATTTGACAAATTGAGCCCTCTGGAATTCACCAAAATTAACGGCAAGGGTTAAATATTAGTTCTATCAGGTTTATTGACCCGATCAAATACCGGAAGATCCCAATTAGCCTTTGCCCCCCCCCACATCCTGGACGAACATCTACAAATTATCAGAAAATCTTGGAGGGGGATTGGGCCAATTTTTCCGCAAAAGTTTCTATACTTGTGCCCTCGTAGTTCAGTCGGAAGATATTACTTTATATATTTTATAAGATAAATTAACATTTTATTTGGAAAAAGACCTGTAAAAATAAGTCTGTTATATACTGTAAATCTCCACCACCTGCCGGATAATTTGAATTAACAGCCACAATGGTTCTTGAAGTTTAGTAATACGACGGTAGAGGGAATCACATAGATGGCATATATATATACAGAGTGTTTAAAAAATACGGGGCATAATTTCAGGTATGTATTTCCCACATGTAAACAATCAAAATAGTTGATTGCAACATGTGTCCGGAAATGCTTTATTTCCGAGTTATGGCCTTGACAACATTGATATTCACCGGAACGTTTTTCTTTCCGCAGGTCGTTGCCGTCAAAGAAGACATTAAGAGGGCACTCTGACAGTTCATTCCGAGGCGAAGGTTACATTCAGTGTTGCGTAGGCGTTAGACTGTAGAGATACACTTCATGTACGGTAAGGCGGACGGCAATGCTGCGCTGGCTCGTCGTTTGTACCAGGAGAGGTACCCACAGCGACAATGTCCAGATCGGAAGACATTTGTACGTCTCCATTACCGTCTGTGTGAGTATGGAAAATTGGTTTGGGAAGGGGACGACCAAGATCTACAACTCCAGAAGTACAGGAGGAGATTCTGGAGGCTGTGAACATGACTCCTCCTATTAGCACATGAAGGGTAGCGTTGCAAGTCAATGTTCCTCATACGACTGTCTGGAGACTGTTGAAAGAGTATCAATTCTATCCTTATCATTTACAACGTGTACAGGCCCTGTCACCAGCAGATTACCCTACACGAGTTAGGTTCTGTCAGTGGTTCTTGCAGCAGTGTGGTGTAAATCCGAACTTTCCTGCCTTAGTATTATTTACAGATGAAGCACAGTTCACACGAGATAGCATAACAAATTTCCGCAATCAGCCTGTATGGGCGTATGAAAACCCACGTGCAACTGTTCCATCTCATCACCAGGTGCGGTTCTCCCTCAACATGTGGGCCGGTATCATTGGTGATCGATTAGTTGGACCCCATGTACTTGTAAACAGACTTACGGAGCAGGCGTACACAAACTTCCTGAGAAACACCATACCTCATGTTTTAGAAGACACTCCACTGATCAAGCGTCAACACGTTCACTTCTTGCATGATGGCGCTCCTGCACACTTCAGTCGTACGGCTCGCCGGTACTTGGATCGAAGGTTTCCTGATCGATGGATAGGTAGAGGTGGCCCAATTGCTTGGCCTCCACGCTCACCTGATCTGAACCCTCTCGATTTCTACTTGTGGAGCCATTTAAAATCATTGGTTGCCTGATTTGGAACCCCTTCGGAATTGAATTGTGGACATACGCAATACTCCTGGAGTTTGGGATCGTGTTCGCAGGTCAATGAGACATCGATGTGAGGTCTGTATTCAAGGAGGAGGTGGACATTTTGAACATCTTCTGTAATGACAACGACCTGCGGAAAGAAAAACGTTCCGGTGAATTTCAATGTTGTGAAGGCCATAACTCGGAAATGAAGCATTTCCGGACACATGTTGTAATGAACTATTTTGATTATCTACATGTGGGAAATACATACCTGAAATTATTCCCCGTATTTTTTAAGCACCCTGTATATATATATATATATATATATATATATATATATATATATATATATATATATATATATATATATATCAACAGTAATTCATTTCTAAGAGAAGTCTGTAGACGAGTTTAGTAGCATTTGTAGAGCTCGAACATTGCACCTTTTACCCATTGTATTCCAGTATAAATAATAATGATAATGATGGCTTTATTTAACCTGGCAGAGTTAACGCCGTAATGCCTTCCATTACACTCAACCAGGATTAAAACTTGCTTACATAGTTCAACATACAACTGAATCGGATTTAAGCAATTACATACAGATACGATTTACATAATGAGATCAAAAGAGGTGGTTAAAAATTATCTAATAAAATAAAAATAAATATAGATGCCATTAGGAAAGTTCAGGATAACAGGCAGGGTTTGGAATTGAACGGGTTACATCAGCTTCTTGTCTATGCGGATGACGTGAATATGTTAGGAGAAAATACACAAACGATTAGGGAAAACACGGAAATTTTACTTGAAGCAAGTAGAGCGATCGGTTTGGAAGTAAATCCCGAAAAGACAAAGTATATGATTATGTCTCGTGACCAGAATATTGTACGAAATGGAAATATAAAAATTGGAGATTTATCCTTCGAAGAGGTGGAAAAATTCAAATATCTTGGAGCAACAGTAACAAATATAAATGACACTCGGGAGGAAATTAAACGCAGAATAAATATGGGAAACGCGGGTTATTATTCGGTTGAGAAGCTTTTGTCATCCAGTCTGCTGTCCAAAATTCTGAAAGTTAGAATTTATAAAACAGTTATATTACCGGTTGTTCTGTATGGTTGTGAAACTTGGACTCTCACTCTGAGAGAGGAACATAGGTTCAGGGTGTTTGAGAATAAGGTGCTTAGGAAAATATTTGGGGCTAAGCGGGATGAAGTTACAGGAGAATGGAGAAAGTTACACAACACAGAACTGCACGCATTGTATTCTTCACCTGACATAATTAGGAACATTAAATCCAGACGTTTGAGATGGGCAGGGCATGTAGCACGTATGGGCGAATCCAGAAATGCATATAGAGTGTTAGTTGGGAGACCGGAGGGAAAAATACCTTTAGGGAGGCCGAGACGTAGATGGGAGGATAATATTAAAATGTATTTGAGGGAGGTGGGGTATGATGATAGAGACTGGATTAATCTTGCACAGGATAGGGACCGCTGGCGGGCTTATGTGAGGGCGGCGATGAGCCTTCGGGTTCCTTAAAAGCCATTTGTAAGTAAGTAAGTATAGTGGAATGTATATTAATGATGTTACAATCAAATACGAATCACATAGAATTAGAAGCCAATAATTAATTAAAATATACACATTAAAATATAAATAAACATATTGGAATAGCCTACATATTTGTATTAAATTATAAGGAAAGAGGATTCACTTAATTAAACAAGAAACCGATAATTTGGATAAAATGTGCACGATAAAATAATAATAAAAGAAAAATAAACATAGTGGAATACATATTGGTGCTAAGTGATAAATAAACAAGATTTGCATGATAAAGTCATAAGCAGACATTTTAATAAAAAGTATACAAAAATGCGGTAAACATATGAGCATTGAATTAGAAAAAATACTATTTACACAATATCATTTTAAGGACAATTGAATTAACTATAAACAATAAAAATAAACACAGTGGAACTTATTGTATTAAATAATTGCAACGCGTTAGGTGTGACAACTCATCATAAGATATTCTTCCAATATATATTTAAAATAAATCAAAGTTCGGCAGCCCTTGACTTCAGCCTGCAGAGAATTCCAGTGACGAGAAGTAACTAAATTAAAAGGTGATGAAGACAGACATGATGTGTGGAATGGAATTTCTAGCGTGTTATCGTGTTGTGACCTAGTACAGTATTTATGTTATGATAGCGAGAAACATTGTGCAATCAACAAATAAATGATAAGTTAGGGATATTAATGCAAAATATATTTTACATCATTTAAAACCTCCTGACTAAGTTTTGCAGAACCTCTAAACGCATATCTTAGGGATGATATACTATTATCACTGGAAAAAAAGTTAAATTCGTATTTCGCCCTTGAAAGTTAGGACTTCAAACTTAAAATTATTTTATTACAAACCATTGTTGTTATCTCTAGCACTCAGTATTCTTGTAGATGTGCGCGCTGGTAAGGAAATGGTCTCAAGATAAACGTATGGAGATACACATGACGACATATTGGCGGAACTTTTCTCAGTTTCTGTCTGTTACTCGAAAAGCTTTGAAAATTTTAATTTGCTTAGTGATTCGGTATGCTAAAAATCTCTGTAACACCAAAAAAAAAATATTCAAGTTGTTTGTTAATGAAGGAATGAAATTGATAGAGACTAATTCTTCACTACAGACCAAAGGATACTTTTCTGTTAGTAAGTTACTGTGTAAAACGGGTAAGTTGTAGTATGTATTTTTCTGTTTTATAATTCTGACAGTTTTTGTAGTATAAAATAATGAACCTACCTGCTTCAGCATGCATGAATCTTGTGGAGGCAACGGATTATATTAATGCAGATTTTTCTCTCGGCAGTTTGAAGTAAAATGAATTTCGTATCCGTTACCGTTTTTCAAAGAAATTATCTAGAAAAACTGAGTTCTAAATTTTATATAATTTCCGAAATAGGAGTTTCGTATTATTTATCAACAGTAATCACACTATAGGTGTTCATTTATCTAGAGAAAATCAAAACTCGACTGGGATTTAATTCTCAATTACATGGTTACAAGAAAGTAGGGTAAAGTTTGGTAATATTGTGATACTACAATATTATGGTAATAGGCTACTGTTTGAGAATTTTTTTACAATTTTACTGAGCGAAAGAAGTATCGGTTTTGTGCAGAAAATTGTCCACGAACATTCCCTTAATACGTTGACGCAAAAAACCGATCTTCCTCTCGCTCAGTAAAATTGTAAAAAATTCTCAAAAATAACTATTATAATATTATTAATATCACAATATTACCAACCTTTACCCCATATAAAGATTAGAAGAAATAAAGTACTTTACTACAATAAAAATAGTTATTGACTTACTACAATTCTATTTCACTAATGTTAGTTTCACCAAAATGTTTGAACGGAGCAGCCATTTTCAGTTGACTGTCTATACGGTAAACAAATGACGATCGCAAAGCATGTTTTATAGTACCTTAAAGAATTTGCAGATTGGAATGTTGGCAAATAAAGAAACTAATGGTAGGGAAGTGATAAAAACAGAAGAAAGTATGCAGTACAAAGATTAGAAGAAATTAAGTATTCTAATACAAAAATAGATATTAATTGAATTATTAAAATTTTATTTCAATTAAGTTACTTTCACCAAAACGTGTGAACTGAGCCGCCATTTTCAGTCGCCTCTCTATGCAGGAAACAACTGACGATCGGAAAGCATGGTTTATAATATCATAAAGAATTTGCAGTTTGAAATGTTGGCAAACAAAGAAACAAATGCAAGGGAAGTGATAAAATTAAGCAAATGTTAGGGAAGCGATAAAAACATACAAATGCTAGGGAAGTGATAAAATTGTGTGATAAGCAGTTATGATTGGTTGAAAGACGTCTTTCGTACTGTTTCATTGGTCAAAAGTAATATGACGTAGTAAAATTGTACCCTAATAGTCGCATTAAATTCACATAAGTGAAATTTAATGGGGAATAGGCATATAACCCCTTTCTTGCTTCCTAAGAAATCGGTTTAGTAATTTATGTAGTTTTATTATCGATTAGATTAATTTATTGGATGGAATGATTAGTCTTATTTTTTACAGATGTGGAAAGAAATGGCATTTAAGTAACCACAAAACATGGCTGCTTACGTTAAAATTGCAACACAGTACAATAAGTGAAAAGATTCATATATCCATTATATAACTTACATTTTTAATATTTCGAACATTTTAGCCCCTTGTTGAATGTTTCATTGCCTTGTTGCCTGCACATTTTTAACGATTTAGGTGCTTACTTAATTACCTACTTACTGGTTACTTACTTACTGGCTTTTAAGGAACCCGGAGGGTCATTGCCGCCTCACCTAAACCCGCCATTGGTCCCTGTCCTGAGCGAGATTAATCCAGTGTCTATCATCATATCCCACCTCCCTCAAATCCATTTCAATATTATCTTCCCATCTACGTCTCGCCCTCCCCAAAGGTCTTTTCCCCTCAGGCCTCCCAACTAATACTCTATATGCATTTCTGGATTCGCCCATACGTGCTACATGCCCTGCCCATCGCAAACGTCTGAATTTAATGTTCCTAATTATGTCACGTGAAGAATACAATGCTTGCAGTTCTGTGTTATGTAACTTTCTCCATTCTCCTGTAACTTTATCCATCTTAGCCCCAAAAATTTTCCTAACCACCTTATTCTCAAACACCCTTAACCTATATTCCTCTCTCAAAGTGAGTCCAAATTTCACAACCATAAAGAACAACCGGTAATATAACTGTTTTATAAATTCTAACTTTCAGATTTTTTTACAGCAGACTGGATGATAAAAGCTTCTCAACCGAATAATAACAGGCATATCCCATATTTATTCTGTGTTTAATTTCCTCCCGAGTATCATTTTTATTTGTTACTGTATTTGAATTTTTCCAACTCTACAAAGGATAAATTTCCAATTTTTATATTTCCATTTCGTATACAATATTCTGGTCACGAGACATAATCATATACTTTGTCTTTTCGGGATTTGCTTCCAAACCTATTTCTTTACTTGCTTCAAGTAAAATTCCCGTATTTTCCCTAATCATTTATAGATTTTCTCCTAACATATTCAAGTCATTCGCATATACAAGCAGCTGATGTAACCCGTTCAATTCCAAACCCTCTCTGTTATCCTGGACTTTCCTAATGGCATACTCTAGAAGTCTAGAGCAAAGTTAAAAAGGAAAGGTGGTAGTGCATCTAATTGCTTTAGCCCAGAGTGAATATTGGAATCGCATCTGACAGAAATTGACCTATACGGACTCTGCTATGCTTTTCACTGAGACACATTTTAATTAATCGAACTAGTTTCTTGGGAATACCAAATTCAATAAGAGTTATAGGTGCTTACATATATCCTAATAATAAAATTAAAATTTAGACTATAATCTTCGTGTAACATATTTGTAATCTCTTTGAGGGTAGGCTACAATGAAGAGTGGATGCAACTTCAGCTCAGCGCAACTCAATCTAATGAAATGCTTTTAGTTAGTGTAAATAAGAATTTCATTAATTACAACAGTAGTTGTTCTTTTCTTTTACGACTTACCATAATGGAAATTTCGTTCATATTAGTCGTAATGTGCATGTATAGAAGTGAAAAGTCTGCATTCCGTGTATCACGAATAGGAGTAGTTATTATGCTTGTAATGTATAATACTCATAGCAGATTGTTTGTCAACGATTCAGTCTTTTAATAGATCACATGATATTCCCTTTTATAGTGGACATCCCGAACCATCTTTAACAATTATTTAATTAAATACACCCAATATATACTCAACTATGAACAACTTCTGGTCCCTCTTTACGTAAAAGAGGCTTATACAATATATAATAATTTAATTCAGTTCTGTATTATACAAACACGTCCCGCGCCGTGGCGTCGTGGTCTAAGGAATCCTGCCTAGGACTCGCGTTATGGAATGCAAGCTGGTTCGAGTCCTCATGGGGAAAGACATTTTCTCATGAAATTTCGGCCAGTGTATGGGACCGGTGCCCTCCCAGCATCGTGATGTACTTGGGAAGCTACGATAGGTAGCGAAATCCGGTTGCGAAAGCCAGCTATAACGGCTGGGGGTATCATAATGAAAGTAACATCTGTCCATTCTTATTATTATCATTAATTTCTCTAAATAGATTTGCAAATCCTCTAATGGCAATTACATTAATATTCTCATTATAGAATTATATTTTAGATTTATATTTTTTTTTTCTCCCTGTAACTCAGTTCTAGTAAGCTTATATTAAATTAATTTTCATCATTTTACTAGCTATCTCAAATCCCAAATTAATTATAATTGATTGAATTAAATTAGCTCATAAATTAAGTTACTACTTTACCTTATATGTTTATCTAAATTTAAATAAATATGTAGTCTACTAGTCGTTAACTTAACTGAAGTATGTTGCTGGAGAACCTTTTAAGTGTATTGTAAATATTCGTAATTTACATATGTATTGTATTGATTAAGGCTGGTTGAGTGGAAGAGAAGGCCTTATGGCCTTAACTCTGCCAGCGAAAATAAAACATTAATAATAATAATAATAATAATAATAATAATAATAATATTATTATTATTATTATTATTATTATTACTGTGCTAACCACACGATACCTCCATTCTGGTTGGATGATCGTCCATCTCTGCTTCGGCATTTGGGCGTGAGACCAGCAGCCAGCTGGTCAGTCTAGGCCAGGTATGCACATTCTCTGACTCGCGATTACGTTCTGTAATCACAACCTTGGAATGTAGGGCGTGCTGTTCCTCGTTCGAAGCTCGACGGATGACTGCGGAAGGCAGTTAAAGTACTTAGTAACGTACGAACAGTGTGGGACAATGACAGAGTCAAAACCTTCTGTAAGCAAACGACATATACCATATTGTTTTGCGTTCGGTGAAGTGTTTACTATGTTGTAAGGTACTGTCAGGAATACTACTGAGCAACATAAAATGACATTATACGCTCTGCCATTCAGAACATGCCGAAGTGATAACATTGTTCTCATCCATTTCTTACAATTTTCTGTTTTCATCTCTTGGTGGAAAAGGCCTGTCTTCCATCTCTATTTGTAAAGAGGATGTTGGGGACCAAACTATATGATCCACTCACATGAACAGTAATTAGTCTCCCTCCTTTCGATATAGGTACTAGAATACTATCATCAGCCAAACATTTTGGGGCATTATAGCTTCTGTGGATATAGATTTCATCCGAATAAGGAACTTGAATAATTTCAAGAGAAAAATTGTTCCCGAGCCGGGTATCGATCCCGGGACCTCTGGTTGAACGTACCAGCGCTCTACCAACTGAGCTACCCAGGAACTCCACCCGACAACATCTCAATTTTTCCCCTTATATCTACACAACTCGAGTGGGATGACAAGACGCCAGAGACCCACATCCAGTGCACACGAACTTTTTTTGTGCCTTAGAATTATGGTTTTTTGTTAACATACCTATAGTAACGTATATATTTTGCAAGTCTAGTTTTTCAGGTAAAGCTCCCAGTGAAGCAGAATTGAACAATTTCAAAAAAAAATTCTCATACAGCCAGAACACCAGGCGTGATGGTGTGGGGTGGCATTGGGTATCATTCGCGACCTCGGCTACTACGTATTGAGAGTAGACTCAACAGCAACCGGTACATCGATGATTTTGCAGAGGTAGGAATCTTACCCTTCATTCAGCGCACTCCTGACTCTATATTCCAACAAGACAATGCCCGACCACATCTTGTCAGCAATGTTCAAGCTCTCTTCAATGCACAGCACATTCAGCTCCTTCAGTGGCCTGCCTGTTGACCAGACATGTCCCTATGGAAATGTATGGGATGTGGTTGGTCGACAACTAGTACGTCAACAACCTCCAGCAGCCAGCTGCAATGAACCACGTATGCAAGCAGCCTGGCAGGCTATTTCCCAGGGAGAGATCCAAAGCCTCTTTGATCAATGCCACGACATATAGCAGCTCTGATTGCAGGTCATGGTGGTTTCACAAAATACTGATGTACTCATGTGTATTCATGTGTATTAGTCTGAAACGTTAATCATTTGTGTACATCAGTGTCAGTAATATGTAAAATAAGTTCGATTCAGTTCTCATAATTCCTTCAAGGTATTGCAATTTTCACACGTAACTACAATAGGTGTCTGTAGTGTAATAGTAAAGTCAAAAGCCGTTGTATAGGGAGAGGGGCAAATTACCGGGCTTGTCCTATTTTCGGACACTCGTAACGTTTTTTCATTTTGTGCTTATAGAGAATACTTTCACATTCGTTTGGCTAGTTTCTAACATTCTAGGGCTGATTGCGATACATGGCATTGAGATTATGTCTGAAACTCGAGCTCCAGATAGCGGGAAATAAGCAATGGTTATTAGAATATCTTTATATTTCGTCCTGTTGTAATATTGAGCGATGGCACTGAATAACAAAAACAAAAAAACATGTTCGGTGGATATCTTGATATCAAACAAGTGTTCTAAGAGAACTGAAACATGCCGATTCCAAATATGCAAACCATTTGTTTCTATGACTCACCATTCTTGAGATATACGACATCAATCAGTATGTTTAGCAACTCACAGGCAGGAGTTTCAGTAGAGATTTATTGCTACATGGAGTATTAATTAACATGGCTTTAGTTAAGAAAAATGCAGCACATGGCGCATAATTACAATACTAACATTTACTTGAAGATATAATACACATATAAAATACATACATATAAAATATACTTCCTTAATTTAAGTTGTCTTTGGTTTCAATTTTCTAGCTGTGGACTTTCTTTTGTGCTGAGCATATAGCATGTCGCGCTGAAGCGTCCAGCAGTAGTCAGCCAACATTGCTGTACTCCCATTGACCCTGGTAGCGTGACTCCATCACCGAGATGTCTTGATGAAAGCGTTCACCATGTTCGTCGCTGACTGAACCTAGATTCTCGAGGAAGAAATCAAGATGTGAGTCAAGGATTTGCATTATGAGGGACATGTTGCAACCCAGCTGCCTGTATGTACATCTGCACAACATTCATATAGTCAGTATTGTTACGATTTGCTAGGAAATTCGCTACGACTGACCTGAATGCCACCCATACATCTCTTTCAGTACCACCCAGTAAGTCCTGGAAGTGACTGTCAGCAATGATCTTCCTTATTTGTGGATCTATGAACACACCTTCTTTCACTTTCGCGTAACTTAACTCCCGAAACTTGTTACACAGGTACCGAAAAGCATCTGAGTCGTTGTCTGGTGTCTTCACGAAATTCTTCATGAGCCCCAGCTTTATATGAAGCGGTGGCAGGATAACTTTGGCATGCTCAACCAACAGCACACGAAGGACGTTTTTACATGATAGCTGCATTCTATCCCTGATCGACCAATTATTCTTTATGTAGTGGTTCTTCCAGTCTCTGCTGTCCCACTCGCAGATGAAGCAGCAGTACTTGATGTACCCTGTCTGCATTCCCATGAGAATAGTGATAATTTCTTTTAATCACCACAGATAGCCACTTGTATTCGCGATAGTGTATTTTTTTCAAGAACTAGCGACATGGCTTCGTGCGTCTCTTTCAGGTGCGTTGAACATACAACCGTTACTGACGCATATGTGTTTCCGTTGTGATCAGTGATGTACATATAGATGTATTGAGAGCTAGGAATTTTTGTTATGGTTTAAGTAGAGAGGAAGAAGTCAGTAAGTCCAACTTTTTACGTAGGTCCTAAATCGTATCCTCTGCATAAAAATTTAACATGTATTTAATGGAGACACGGAGATACTTTATTGAATATCCTCTTTTGAGTGCTGTAATCATAGGGTAAAATAGGGTCCGTTGGACAGTCGGCATGTTGGACACTTCGTAATTTAACGTGTTACCCCGCCACTTGTGGGAACTACATTCTGCTAGAAATCAATAAGGGAAGTAGCCCCACTCGTGGCTACTTCCGTCATTGACTTCTAGCAGAATGTGGTGCCCACAAGTGGCGAGGTAACACGTTAAAGTACAGAGTGTCCAACATGCCCGACTGTCCAACAGACCCTAATTTACTCTACATCCTTTTTCGACTACCAAGTTTTCCTCTCTGAGTTTGCCCCTTTCATACAAATTCCCGTGCATTTTTGCGGATTGATTTCCAAGCCTACTACTTTAAAGCGCAGAATTCTTATACTCGTAAGTTCGAGAGACAACTTTATTTTCACCTATGATGGCAATGTTATCGGCAAATTCCAGCTCAGTAATAGGAGGTAAATCAGCATTAAGAATCTTACCACAATGTGTAGAAATACTTTCTTCTGTAAGGTCATCCAGTTTATGATTAGGCGCTAGATTGTAGAGGGAGGGACAGAGAGGAGAACCTTGTAGTACGCCTGTGAGAATCTAACCGCTTTAGTTAGCCTATACCTTGCGGCGATTCTATTTCAGATCAATTTCCTTACTGTAAATTTATAATTATATCACATAACTTCGTAGAAATTCCTTCAGATCGTTATTCAAATGAAAAGCTATATTCAAATGATCGTGACCTATATTATCAAAAGCCTTCCTGATATGTAGGAAAATCACAGTGATAACTTCTTTGTTGTTTTTTTTTTGCAGATTTTAGCATGGATCCAAGAATTGATGCATTTATTAATGTTCCTGGTGTATTAGTTAAACCCTTTTCATGTTCGTTAAATTCCGGACGGGAATCTAATACAGTACACGTTCTATTACTCGTCTGATGACCGAATATGTAGCTATAGAACGCTAGATTGATACGTTTTTAGTATCTCGATCTTTATATAATAATACTATTCTAGTATTTGTGAAAAATTGAGGAACTTCACCGGTCTGCAACATTCGCGTGGTGATTTTAGATATTCTATCACTAACTTCGTCATCTCGTACCAGAACCTTGTCAAGTCCAGGAGCTGTGTCAACGGCTATTCGGCAGGTAGCTCGAATTATTCCTTTTTTATATATTTCAGAATCAAAGATGTCGTCCATTACAGCTTGGTCAACCTCAGTGATTTTACAAGGGTACGAATTTCTTTTGGCTGCGTTTGGGGAAGAGAAGTTTTTTTGTAAAGAAATCATGTAGTTCATTATTTCCTATTTTGCATGTTTCGGTTTTCGTATCAAGAACTCTGCGCATTGCTTTTCGCATCTGAAAATAAAATAAAAATTGAGTGAGCTCGTAATTGTATTTATTTTTTTTAATCGCGATCACGCTGGTTAGCTCTAGTTGAATTGCTGCTGTTTGTATAATTCCTATGTTGGTTTGATAATAGATTTTTGTTTCGAGCCTCATAATAATTTTTATGCCGGATTTTTGGGTCTTGGAAGGCAGTTAATACCAGTTTTTTAAAAAGGATGAGAAATTTTCTACATAAAAATCAAACCCAGTGTTAGTAATTTGTTGTGTAAATTGTTTTTTTTTTTTATTTTCAATTAGGCAGTAGAGCTCGAAGTCTGTGAAATCTGTGGTTTGTTTGGAATGTCTGAAATGTTAGTAGTCGTATCTTCTGAGTTGTTTTGGATCTTAATTGTTTTGTACTACTCTGAAATCTTAGCACGATGTACATCTGGATGGGAGCGACATATGAATATTAACACCTCTATTGTTCTCAAAGAAACCTCCAGAATACTGATATTTAACACGTGATCCCTGATTGGAATCATTTGTTCGTGACCCCTGACTAAAATTATTATTTGTTTCTGACGTGAGGGCTATATAGGTACCGTAGTTATAATGTGATTTAGAGTTCGACTGTATTAAATTTTATTCTACTTATGAGTAAAGCACTATTGAACCATATAAATAACGAGTTTAAATATATATTACTCTTGATTTCCGAGCCTATACAATACAATATACACACAAACAGAAATCACAGAAATTATATACCACAGACAAATTCACTAAATCTCGAAAGTCAAAATTAGTATACGTATATTATAAAGCCTATAAATGTCACTTTTTTCCTATCAATATATCGTTGACAACCAAATAAAAAAATCACTTTTGTCCATGTAGAAAATTAAATCGATTTTAAGATGTAAAAGAAATAGTGAGCACTCTCAACATTAGTAAATGATACTTATACCTAGAAGAACAAAATTCGATTATTATCTAGCTGTTAAAAAGGCACTAATACAGAAGAACTTAGTTATATGCACATCTACAATTCAGTTGATAAGTTATTTGGCCATGGCCTACTGTAGTACTCAAACTGAAAAAGATTTGTAGCTTGTAATTATTGTTTTATCATAATTAGTAACAAAACAGAAACGAAAGATATGAAGCTGGTTCATAACCCTTGTACTAGTTATACTTGACGTTTCAACCACTAGGACACTCGAGTCAAACTCTTGCATTTGTTTTGGTATCCGTTCTCTAAGCCTTTGAACTAGGCAACGTTTTAGCGCCTGGTGCACAAAGGGAAGTCTAGTTCAGAAAAAGACGGCGCAAATGGGCCACCTTGCATGCTGAGAATCTCAGGAGGAATATACATCTGCATCTTCAGGAAAAATCGTCATATGAAAGGCTCCCTGCAAAAACGAGGAAACTCTATTTTTAGAAAGTTGTTGAAAACAACAAAAAGCATTATAAAAATTCAAATTTTAACAGAACTTCTTTCCTTTTTCAGAGTATGTCTTACATACCTATGAGTTTCATTTTATCACTCACTCATTTATTACAATGAGCGATTTAGAGAGATAAAATACGAACAAATAATTGAGCTACCCTTTTTTTAAATAAAATTTGATATAATTACCCACATTTTTCACTGAACACATTTACTTTGGAATATCTTAAATTACAACACCAGATATAACAAATATATATTTCGAGAAAAAAATGTTTTAAATTAAACATTTCATAGTGTATTTTGGGGAAGCCATTGGTTTTATTCCAAATATAGTCAGTCAATTTAAGAGAGCACTGTATTATGGTAATAAATTATTGAAATAAATTTAGTTTTGTCCTTTAATTTGATCCGAACAATGTGATATTGTAAAATTCCTTCGCAAAACAAAAAGTTACATTTGTTCAGATGAAATTTCTGCACCATTTGAAGGACAAAACTAAAATTCTTTCAATCACGTATTATCATAATACACTCTGCTCTCTTAAATTGCCTGATCATATTGGGAATTACATCAATAACTTTTCAAAACACGTTATAATAATTTTTGTTTCCAAAAGGAAGCACTAACAAGCGAAATTGTATTATACTCTTCTGTTTCAAATATGTCAAAGAATAACTCTCTGAAATTAATGACATTACTTTCGGTTCATTCTTTACAAAACTCCAGGAGCTACCTGCTTTTTTAACGAAACTATTGGGAGCTCAGCTTCAATTCCATTCTAACTACCAAATGCTCGGAATCACATCGTTTTTGCACTAAAAGATCGGACATAATTTTTAACGTATGAAACAAGCAAACCATTAATTTGACCAAAAAGTGGAGTCGCCCCCATTCTTCAGGAAATCTTTCATATACTGTATGTCAAAATTCACTCCCATTTTCTCCTAGATACCGCGTGGAAAAAAGAAACAACTGCTTTGCCATTACAAGAAAAGGCCTACATAGAAAATTAGATATCTACACTTCAGCTAACAATAATAGATACTACAATTACAGGAAAAGAGGCAATAATTATTAAACACACAAATGTTATGACGATGATAGACGGCAAGGTATGAAGTGCTATAAGCGATACCCCTTTAACACATTCATGCTGCATCTGTGGAGCCATCAAAGGAATGACTTGGAAAAATCATGAATAGAAAAATAAAAACTTTCTACATTATGTATATTTCATGCATGAATTAGCTTATCCTATCATCTTGATGTCAGAAACTGGCATAGTATTATTATTAGTATTTATTTAGAATTAGTATTTATTTATTTAACCTGGTAGAGATAAGGCCGTCAGAGCAAGAAGATAAAACTAGTGTAGAAAATCAGAAAATCCACATGAAGGCTAGATTAAGAGCTAAATGGGCCTACTTGTGAACCAACCAAAAGTCCTGAGTAGTGGCACAACAAATGACGGGAACGACTTGGATATTCGCTTTACAATATAGATCAAGGTGCATCAATCACAGAGATTGATAAGTGCATGCTTGTACATGGATCAGCGGCCATTTCTGCTGCCCTCTTTCTAATTGATTAGTTGTCAGAAGAGGCTCAAGAAGCAAGAAACAAAAAATATGAAATCATACCGACAAACCGTCCAGAAAGATTTCCAGAACTGCTACGAATGAAGATATTTTCTGATGACTTTTGCTAATATCTGACCTTATTTTTCTATCAGAGTTAATCCAAGGATAATGATTGGATTATTGTACACTGACGTAGTTAACTTATAAAAGCACCACAATTAATTAAAATTACAACAGAATTATCATCTTCAGAGGAGGTGGACGATGACGAAGAAAAATCGAACGAGGAAAATTTTGATTTATCCCATTAGCAAGGCATGTTTTAAACCATCCAAAAGCAACACGCAGTACGGAGATAAAATATTATAATAATACGTGATAATAATAAGTTATAGTATAGTAATGAAATAGCATAATTTAAAGATGTTCTACGAGAATTCTGTAATACACTTGTATAATATGGTCTATATTGGTTATAAAACACGCAATAGGTTCATTTCATCCTGGAATTCGTTTAAAGTCAGTTTTCTAAAAAATGTTACCTATATGATTTTCTTAAAATTAATTGTAATTCGATAACTCTACTGCAATACTTGATTTATTAAATTATATGTTTATATATATATATATAAATTACTTATCAAAGTTTTACTAACCTATATCATGACGTGTAATAATTTCTTATTGTGTTACATTCCATACATTGCCAACGTTTTCGCCACGTCATCATCAGGCATTATTAACAATATCTAAGTTAGTACATATTGAGTGTGCAGTAATATTTAGTAAATACAAATTAATTATAAACAATAAAATTAAATAAAAAAAAATTAAAATAGATCATATTACAACAACAATTACATTTAGTAATAGTGCCACCCGTAATTATTAAAACAGTAAAAGTAATAGTTATAAGTTAAAATCATTAATACATCTACATTCGTACGATGTAAACAATTTCTTATATGTCTTATCTCAGCAATGTATATATGGAAGCTTGTTTAATTATAACAGATATTGTACTGCATATAGGCCTCTTATGTACTTGATATTTGTTTCATATTCTAATACACTATTCAAGTGTGTACTTTACATTTTTGTACCTACAGTTCTATGTGTATTTTAACTTATTATTGTAATGTGTTACAGTTTTTATATAATTTGTTAACTATAGAATAGCCATAATTATGCCAAACATTTGTTGTTCAATAATTTTGATTTGAAAACTTATACGTGTTATTGAAGTATCGTACTATAGTTGTTTTCAAATTCTGGTATTATATAAGTGTAGACAGTACAATTATATGTTGAAGAATTTCACAGGAATCTTTTAAATGGGCCAACCAAAGTATATAATAATTAACGTAGAAACGTATCCAATGAATCGAAATTGTGCTTAATTCTGGCTTTGTTTTTGTTGTTGATAATGATGAATAATATATACGTTCTGAATTTTATGTGTATTAGTGTGTATTGTTTTATTTAATTGTTCATATTTTTTTCTAAATATTTTTCCACATTCAATATGCACTAACTTAGATATTGTAAATAATGCCTGATGATACCAAGTGGGAATGTATGAAACGTAACACAATAACAAAATTATTATATGTCATAATAATTGTTAGTAAAACTTTGATAAGTCATTTCAGTAATTAATCAAGTATCTGATTTACCCCAATTTTTACGTCTTTTCAGATCACTGTGCATTGCAGAGGTTGAAAAATCACAGGCCTATAGCTAGGTGAACTTCGTCAAAAATTCAGATCGCGATAGGTTTAAAACTGATATAATTATGGTCATCCTAGTATTTATACAACATGGGAAGTGTTTGATTTGAATTTTGAAATTTTTCTAAATAAAATCGGCACCATTACAGAACAGCTCCACAAGTTCCAGCATTTCTAGCAAATTGGACACTGATGACACTATCCTGAATGAAAAAGATGGGTATATAATTTGATTTTAAAATTCTAAGCAATTTGCTTACAAATCTGCCGGCATTGTTAGTAATAACTAGCCGGGAAACGTTTTTGTCGTTGTCAGTACTGTTCCATTGTTTTGGTACGCAATAGGTAGGTTCACACACTGGGCAACTCCTGCAAGGCCATATATCAAAATCCATTGCGTCTGCTATAATTCTCTGACTTAACTGTCCTACAACTGTTAGTTAAGACTTGTGCGATGCCAGACATTTGGTTCGTGAATTGCTTGCGATGCTGTTGGAGTATCGTTTGTAGGGGGGCTGCGGGCACGGTAATCGTTGCTTCTGGTACTTGATTACTCAGCTAATTCTGTCGAGGGGGGAACTCCCAACATATTTCACCGCTCTCCTATCACCGACTCTCTCAGCCCGCTGTTTGCATTGTGTCGTCATAAAAGGCGAGCCGAAGAGCCATCTTCACGAGGAACGTCCGAACGCGGTGATAAACCTGAGCTAATCGTGTTTCTGCTCAATGCGGGCGCATCTCTCCCTCCCTCCTTTGTGCATTACGCATGCCTTCGTGCCTACCGAAATTTCATTCAGCAGCGGCTAGTTGCTTCGAAGCGTTGAGCCACTTTCCGTAATACATAGTAGTTCCAGTAATTCACAAGTTTTTACTTCCTCAGTATATAAATTAAACTTTGTTATTATAGGAGATGCAGCAAAAAATATATATTTTCTTGGAACAGGGTAATAGAGTGGAACGTGAAGTGTCAGTCCATCCCAGGGTGTGGTCGTCCCTATCCATTTGTGAGCCCTAGGTCCTACTGGCCAGGTGGGTAATATCTGGTAAAGTCCCATTCATAGGGCTACGTGGGGTAGATGCGACTCCATAGCCGTGGTGAAGGCAACTCGTCTTGAAGAAGGAAAACTTCAATGTAAAATCCTGCATAAGTTTTCGTTGAAGAGGGCAATAGGATGAAACGTGCAAAGAGTCAGTTCAACTTAAGGGTTGATATTTGAGGAGAAATAATATTTGAGGAGAAAAATTCGCTCCGGCGCCGGGGATCGACCCCGGTTCCTTGGTTCTACATACCAAGTGCTCTGGCCACTGAGCTATTAATTGTTAATATTATAGATATTATTCTGTAGAACAAATTAATAAATCCATAATATGCACTTTAAGGGGACAAGGTACTCAGAATCATATTATATATATATATATATATATATATATATTGGTTTTGTCGGAAATAAATTCTCTGAATTTCCCTAATCAAGAATATGTATATATATACATATATATATATACACATGCATGTATGTGTATATGTGTGTGTGCGTGCGTGCGTGTGCGTCTTTTTTTTTTGCGATGTGTCTAACCTACAAAAAATAGTTTTTAATTGTAGCGGGCATCTCATTAAATGAGTAGTGCCACACCCCTTCTCTGAAATGTGAATTTCTCTGCTTTCTGTGTTGATAGAATTTTCGGGAATGTTCGTTTCTTCATAGCACAGCTATTGCCTGCTCTGTTCTTCTACTTTAAATGATTGTAATGGATTCTTGTGTTTACATTTGGAAGTAAATAACAATTTATTTGGTGTTCGATTTAGTTCTTCAGTGTTATTGTGTTATATAATTCATGTTTTTGTTACAATAAGCGTTTAAAATACGCAGTAGTTATAGCTGTTATAAGAAACATAAATTTCGTGGTAATCAGTACATTAAGAAGAATAAAGAAGAGCATAACCTCCAAACTCCATGAGCTAATTTGGAGAGAAATAATTCTGCCCTTAATTGTCCAGTTCTTTCAAGAGAAATCTCTCCTACCTACATGAAAGTGAAAACGTTGTGCAGGATGTAAGTAAATGTAGTGATAGTGTTGTAAATAACAATAATGATGTAGACGTAAATAGCAGTGGTAGGCCTAATATTATAGTTAGTGTAGATTTGTAAGTAAGTAAATAAGTAAGTCAGAAATTGTTGTTAATCTTTAAACGCGGTTTTCTTAAAGCAAAAATTGTATGTAGGGTAAACATTGGTAATTTCGTGGCAGTGGTTATTTCGTGATACTTTTTCTTTGCTCCTTTGAGAAGTAACCAATGGTGTTTCGAGATTCAAATTTCCGCCAATGGATTGCATATGTTGTCAGGTTTCCAGAAACATACAACTACGCTTTGTGTGACTATTGTAGCGGCTTCAGTGAGCTTTTATGTTTGGAGAGAGCAAGTTAGCGTCCACTTCTCAGGCGTACAAATTTTGTGGATGTTTGTAATTACATTGCAGGCTTATTACTAAAAGTAAGTATACGATATTTGGTACAATGATTTATTATATCTTAATGAAATTTTAGGAAATGTTTTTGGAATTTTAAATACAGCTGTAGTCGCCATATAGGCTTAGCTTTACTGATAGAAATCTTAGCTGTTTGAGGCAAAATTTTGTTGAGCATTAAGCGTTACATTTTATACTATTTTAAGTATTGTATTACAATACGAATTTAAGATATCTGAAGTTAAGATGTGATAACAAAAAAAGGGGGACGCAATGGGTTCAGTGAAGCTTCTTTTTGATATGTTATCATGCTAAGTGCCAATGATAAGTGCTAAGTTACTTACTTGCAAGAATTGCGACAGAAGATGAAACATGGATCCACCATTTTGGACCGGAGACAGAAGCAGACAATGGAGTGGCATCATACAAATTCATCAAAGAAATAGAAATTCAAAAGTGCACCTTCGGGAGGAAAAATTATGGCTATTGTGTTTTTCGATTCAGAAGGACTCTTGCTTGTGGACATCATGCCACACGGAACCACCATTAATTCTGACGCGTATGTGGCAACTCTCAAGAAACTTCAAGCTTGACTGAATCGTGTTCGACGACATCGGGAGAAGCTGGATGTTCTGCTATTACGCGACAACGCACAGCCATATGTCAGTCACAAGACCCCAGACCAGATCAGAAAATTCGGATAGACAACACTGAAACAAGCGCCTTACAGTCCTGGACTGGCACCGTGCGATTACCATCTCTTTGGTAAACTGAAGGATCCCTTCGCGGAACGAGGTTAGAACATGACTCCCTTGTGCACGCTGCTAAAGAGTGGCTCAGACTTGTTGGCCCAGACTTTTACCGTGCTGGCCTATAGACCCTGGTTCCTAGGTTACTTAAGGCAGTTGAAAGGGACGGGGATTATGTGGAAGAGTCACATTTTGTTCCTGAAGGATGCGTCTATATTCTGTGAAAATAGCAAAGCTGTAGGATAAAAATGTAATTTTTCCAACAAATGTTATGCATTACTTTTGGAGTTACCCTAGTAATATAGGCTATAGTAATGTCCGTAGTAAGAGAGTTCACCCTTTCAGGGCAAAGAAGATCCCTTTTCAATTTCAATTTTTACTTTGATTTCATTCTTATTATGTGTTGATATGTATTTCTATGTTTTCTTACTATGAATATTAGACGGAATTACTATGTTTGAAGTCTTGTAACAATAAATGATAATTTAATTTGACTTTAATGAATTTTTCCACAATTCTTCTACCTCTCACGAAATTATCAATGTAATATCACGAAATTACCAAGGTTATCACGAAATAACCAACCTTTTAGCTTAAGTTGTAAAAGTGGTTTTTGGCACTTGTTCAAGAACGTGTCCAATCTTTTATGTCTCTAGATATGTACAGCAAATTATCGTCTTTCAGATGAAAAAAATCGGAATAAGGAAATATTTACACATTTGCATTTTAAATTAATTTTCATGAAATTATCACGAAATTACCCATGTTTACCCTATATATGCACCTATATTTCAGAAACGATTAGTATTACAGAGCTGACATTTTGAATATTCATTGTAGATCATTAATTCCCGGATTTCTAAGCAAAATGTATATTCTTTTCCACACTTTTAAAGGTAAGAAGAGAGGTTATACTTCATAAGACACATCTAGATAAGCAGTTTTAACTATGTTTGTTAGTGCTTATAAATGCTTATTTCGCGGGAAAACGTTTTTGCTTCTTATTTTACGAATTTTAATTAGAACAGCTTATTTTACCCAAAAATGTAATTTTAGAAGTGCATATTTCACTCCTGGCCGTCATTTATCACCGATTCCCTTTCTTTTATTGGCTAATAAAATAACTTCAGTCGAATGCGTAATAAAGCAATGCTAGGGTATGACCCAGGATGTTGTGAAACAATACTGTATAGTTCTAATTAGGAGAGAACCTTGGGATTCCCCGCCAATCTTCTGCGACTAGGCAGGTCAATCGGTTATCGCCCTTATCGCGTTATCGGAATGATGTCATGTGCATTAATGGTGAATCCCCGAGTTCCAAGCTGCAGTCTGCAAGTTGTGCAACACGCGTTGATTCAGTAAGGTGTGTGTGATTGCTCGCTGTTGTAGTTAAGGAATGCCACCCACAAAATCTTCCCAATCACCGTTCTTACCCAAATGCGTGAATGAATTTGGAAGTAATATTTTGAGTGAGGACGACAGTGTCTTATTTTGTTTGATGTGTGAAAAAAATATTTCTGCGAAGAAAAAAAATGACATTTTGCAGTAATATTAATACAACGCGGCATAAGGAGAGGTTTAAGAATAAATCTAAATTAAACCAGCAATTGATTAAAAGAAATGTGGGTGAACAATCGAGCTCTAGGATACATTTTTCAAAGACTTGTGTTTAGCATAAGCGGGTTTCGACATTCCGTTGTGGAAATTGAATTATGTGCAGCTTCGGATATTTTTAGAAAAATACACAAACAAAAGAATGTCGGACGAATGAACATTGGGCAAAACTATATGCCACAGTGTATTTAAGAATAATTTATCATCATATGCCCGTGTATTCGCTTTTGCTTATTTTGGTGCTTATTTTCATCATTTTTAAGCTTATTTGCTTGCTTACTTTACTGTTTGATTATGCTTAAAAATCCGGGCTTATATACATCATAGAACGACTTAATGGTAGCACTTTTATATTGATATGATATGTATTACAAAATTTAGATGTATTTTTGTGCTGAAAATTTCAGGTTTTTCTCGGTAGAATTTTTATAAAAGTATATTACTTTTTAAAAATTGATAAATTCGAGCTAGATTTATAATTTTGCTAGTGAATGTAGATAAGTATACTGCAAATATGTCTGAACAATTTTTGCCATGTAGATTAAACAGTTTTCAAGGGAAAGGTGCATGAATTTAACAATTTTTTTCTTCTTCTGTTATTTGACTATAATTTTTTTAAACTCCATTATAACAATTAATATAACAAACTAACCACCAATATAATCCTAAAAACATGTGGAGTAACATGTTATTTCGGAAAAATAACTACTTAAAATCAGCATTGCGCACTATGAACACATCTAGACTACATTGTCCCCTTAAGAGTAGTCGTCCTTCCTTCATTCTTCTAACGATCAAAAAAGGTTTCCCATTTATTATCCATCATATAATATTTAACTTATTACTATGATGATGATGATTATGATGATGATGATTATTATTATTATTATTATTATTATTGTTGTTATTATATTCATTAGCACAGTGCAATAGATGAAAGTGAAACATTTAATTCTGGATTATCCATTCTACCATAGGCTACCATAGGCTACAGGAGTTCTGAAAATATATTATATACTCTTATAATCTATAAACAAAACAAGAAATTGATGGGTTACCTCAACTATGTTGTAACCGCCATAAGTTAGAATATTCAGATCTTTGAAAGAAAGTATTTTTAACGAAACATCCATACTCTAGAAGATTTATTTGTGTGCTGTAATTAAATGCACATAATATGTAGCTATCCCATGCAGGATTATTTTTAGTAGGTAATTCTACGACGCTTTTTCCATTGCTGTGGTTATCTCAATGATACAAAGCCGACGAAATGAGTCCAGGGTCCAGCGCCGAAAGTTACCGAGCGTTTGCTCTTAATGAGTTTAAAGAAAACCACGGAAAAAAACTTAACCAAGTATCTTGTAACCCGGACCCGTTCATTTCATGATCAGTCATGCTAATCCTTACTCCACACTAGTGGACTGCGGAATTATTGCACACTTAATAAAAGATTTCTCTTATATATTGCACCACCATTTGTACTTGTAACAAAAAATAGGTATATATGTGTTCTACAAATTAAAAGCGAAAAATCACCTAAAAATTTTGTCAAACTCTATGATGACATTTTGCATCCTAGCGGTCACTAGCTATTACAGGCAGATTAATAAAATACATTACCGGTATTTCTCTCTACGAGAAACAATAAAGCAAATAAATATCCAAGAAATTATTTTACTAAGAAGTTTCAATGACATATTGAGATGTCAGAAAAATATCTCAATAATTACTTTATTTATTATCAAGCAGTAGGTACCTACATCTCACTTGACGTTATGTGTCAGAGAGAGAACAATATTGTTTGTATACACCTGAATTCCGATTAATTAAATATGTAGTTAATCGGCGATGTATGCAATGGAGGAAACTGCCACCCTTTCCCATTATCTCCTCGCCTAGTTTCCTCATAAGTGGTACCATATTGGTACCACTTGTAGGGTTCAGGATTGTCTTCGAACAGTTGACTAAATAAAAATTGCTTTTTACAGAGAAGAACAATTAATATTAATGGAGAATAACTATTGAAGATATACGACCGTTGTATATTCAAAATACAATACTTACCAACATCTTTTCCAGACACATACATAAATAGATGTGGAATACGTCATGAAAAAAGTGCACATACTAAAGAAAATACTTGGCTGAAAGACATGTAAACTGGGGCGGAGAAATGACGGATGTAGCATTTCCGTGAACAAAATTATTGTACAATGCCTGGACACATGATTCCTTGGAATTATGATGATGACAGAATTTAATCATTTCTTAAACGTTGTTAGTTTAGTGCAAACAATATAAACTTCACAAGCATCAGTGATCGATATACATATACTATGGAACACAACTCTGGAAACATGATGTTTTGTACCAGTAACTTAAAAGGAGTAATGTATTACAAACGAGGAAGTAAAGGAAATGTGAAACATTAAATGAAATATGGAGGGTCAAACCTTGTGAATGGGTGCTCAAAATGATTATTATGGTGATAATTATGATAATGTCGACGATGACGATCATCATCACCATCATCTTGTGGAATTAATTTATAGTAAGTAAATCAAGTAATTAAAACAAATGATATATACTTACATATATTCTGCCGAATTCATCTCTGCGTCTACCCCTCATTTTAAAAATTGATAACGTATTTTTAAGTAGGGTAGTCTATTTTATTTGATTCTACAGTACGGTCACTTCACGTCTGATCCGAAGAAAGCGAAAAGATCCCAACTGTTGATTGCTTCATGTTTCAAGGCTAAGTGTGCCTGTATGTTACCGACCGTCACGATTGCCATGTGTACGACTATAGTCTATTTCGACTAATTGTACGAGGTACGACTGATCTATATTCCGTACGCAATTTTGTACGACTATTTTAGTGAAGGGAAAAAATTATTTTGGAACTTATAATGTTGGTTTATAATTGAAATAAAGTTGCTGGTTAATTAGTCCCTTTTAGACAAGTTTTCTTCATTCAGTATGTCCTTGGCTAATACGAAATGAATATGCTTTTAAAGGGAGAAAATGGTTTGAGACTCGATCTGGTAGCTATGCTTGCCATGCAAGTCATAATTCGTCATCTTGAACTCTAGGTTTCACGTATACGGCGCGGTTATATCAAAGTAGCCTAATACATATTTAGTTTTATTGACTTCCTTGTTTGTTCGACAAAGGAAGTCTTTTACCAACAGTAATCTCACTACAGGTTTTGATTTATCTAGAGAAAATCAAAACTCGAGTGGGATTTAATTGACTATTACACGATTAGAAGGAAGTATATAAAGATTAGAAGTAACAAAGTACTCCAATACAATAAAATATTAATTGACTTGCGAAAATACAATACTGTCTTCAAATTTGTACCATCTCAACATTATAAATATTACGCTAGTAGATGGCAGTAGTGTGTTACGATTAGCTGTTTTCTTATCAGTTGTGCCAACTATGGAATCTTCATTGAACTCTGTGGACGGTTACTGGTCAAAAAGGCTTTGTTGATTCAGTTTCAATTTTATTAAAACAGTTTCATTCTACTTCAATTATCCCGATCCCAGTAATCAACGCCAATTGACAGATGATTTTCAATAAATATTAGTATTCAACAATCTCTGATACGTGACTATTCATGTCATATAGCAGAAGCTATAACATAATCTAAATAATATAAACGAGTGTTAGAAAAGTTTTAATTAGGGATTATGAAATAAACAAGAAACATTTCAATTAACGATGATGAAATAAAAAATAAACTTGTATAATTTTAAAAGAAACAATTATTGAAAGTAGGTACAATCTTCAAATTTAAATGTTTTAGTGGTTGGTGGTTCAGTTGATGTTATATTGGACGTGTGCGTAAAAGAAATGAACTCGGTGATGTACATGGTGTATCTCTCAACTTATTCAGGATTTCCGAATGGTGCTCTTCATTTATTTGTAAATAGGGTTTCAGGGAAGATGCATAGCTATGACCAGTGATCTTTATTAATTCTTGTTCTTGAATGCCAATGTGAGTCATATTTGAAAGTGCTGTGCATCGACTAGAGTGGTTTGTAATTTTCTGTTTTTTTGACGTCCAGACCAATGCAGTCTGAAATATTGGCAAACAAAGAAACAAATGCTGGGTTAGTGATAAAAATAAACAAATGCTAGGGACGCGATAAAATTTAAAAAATGCTAGGGACGCGATGAAATTGTGCGATAAGCAGCCATGATTGGTTGAAAGACGTCCTTTTGAACCATTTTATTGGTAAAAAGTAGTGTGACGTAGTAAACGTATAATAGTCAATGAAATAGTATCGCAGTAGCATTAATAAGTCTAAACGCGCCGACATTATATAGGTGTCGGGTTTGAGTCCGCTGTAAATGAATTAATTTGATATAATTTTCAGCCGCCGCATTTATTGGCCTATCTGCCGCCGCGCCGGCAAAAGATCAAATTTCTGCTGACTTTAAATATAACAAAGTTGTTTCCAAATAAGCGTTATCGTGCACGCCTTACTGCGATAACAGTGTTGATGATGAAGAACTGGGTGGTGATTTGTTTCAATCCTGAATGTCATTGTGGATGTGAACAATAATTAGTGGTAAATTCTTAAAATTTGGAACCGAAATTGACTTGTAGACATATATAATATATATAAGTTATGTTATGATTATTTATCAACTGCGATGGTTATCTGGCGTCAATGACATGAAGGTGAGAATGTCAGCGAAATGACTCCAGCGCAGAAAGTTACCCAGCATTTGCTCTTAATGGTCTGAGAGAAAACCCCGAAAACAACCTCAAACAGGTAAGTTGTGTCAACCAGGATTTTAAGCCCGTCCCTCTCGTTTCACAGTCAGACATACTAACCATTACTACACAACGGTGGACTAGAATTATATATATATATATACATATATATGTATTAGGAAGCTGAGAAATGTACGACAATTTTATGCTAAAGTACAATTTTCATAAGTTGGTACGACGGTTGCGATTCCTTTATCTGGCAACACTGCCGATCGTTGCCACAGCTTAGTACAGTCTCAGATGTTAGTCACAGAAGACGTGTGTGCTGTGCATTAAAGTAGTTGTTTACATAATATAATGCCGGCGGAAAAGTTTACTCGAAAACAACTGTCAAAATAGATTCATGCCGACACGTGTGTAGGCAATTTGTAGAAAAATTCCCCGACATTCGACCTCCAAATACTGGATGTTCATTTCAAAGTGTGTCATGACGTCACTGTTGGTGAGTCAGCGATTTGAAGCGAATTTCAGCTTTTATGTCAGAGAAGTTGCCTATTAATCAAGGCGTTCAATCTGAACTTGAGAACGTGTACTGTATAACTTGAACGTAGTAGCAACAGATGGCGGTCTGTACGGTCTGTGTGCTACCATAACCTCTTTCGAACTGTGTTTTGCGAGGGCAAGACGTACGCAGGGTATTTGTTATCATCGGTTGCGTACGGCAACATTCCACAAACAAATCAACTGCTCCGTGTCCATGTTGACCGTCGAAGTTAATGTCAACAAATACGTAAGTAATCGTCTTAACCCTCTCCCCATATCCCGATAGTAAGAAAAAAAACTCACCTGAATACTTGTTTCCAAACAGTTCACATTCCTGCCACTACGGGCGTTACGGTACGTATCGGTAAGTACTCTTCAGTATGAACGCCGTGCTTGCTAGGCAACTTCTCTGGCACATAGGTAATACGCCTCTGCCGAAGTGTAGGAAGATTGAATTCTCTAGGCTCATCCACTAGCCACATGACATACAGCGAGCCACGACACACTTTGAACTGAACACGCGAGTAGTTCGAAATCTTGTTATTAGATTAAGAGAAACGGGATCGCTGAACTCTTAAAATGGATAGTCCAAGAGTTCTAATAGAAGTAAAACTTGATATTGATGCACACTTAAACGTTCTTCTATTAAATCTTTACGTTGTGTTGCACAAAAGTAGGCGTATCAAAAATTTCAGCCCATACGTCTACTAAACTTTTAAAATAGAAATCTTACAGAGTTACTGTAGTCCAAAAATTACGGCAGCCATGACAAAGAAAATCGAGTGAATTTCAGGAATATCAGAATGCTAATGGGCACACTTTCAGCAACTGCTGCAACACAGGTTAATGAAATAAAATGATAATTGTGTGCATGTCATTGGTTAATTAAAGTTATATGAGTGCAATACGCCGGAGATTACGGATCTAAAATGTCGCGTGCTACATCGCGCTCTAAAGGCTTGCTCCCGCCTGCGTTCTTCGAATCACTAACTTCACAGTTTGTACTAGTAATATGTCGACAAAATTAAAAACTCCATTTTTTGTTTCGTTTTGTTACTCATAAGTAATAAGATCTTTACAATCCAAAGTTATGCTCTAAAACTTTTTTCAGTTTCTCCCTCCTGTTTTTATTCGTCTCTAGAATCATAAGATATTGAAACCTTGCCCATTTATATAATTAACAAATATTGTTTCATTATCTACAGCCATGTTTGTTGTGCTCTGAAAGTATTGATAATTGTTTAATTGACGATCTGTATATTCAAACTTTTTTTCTACTTTATGATGTTAATCGAAAAGGTAAATCGTAGTTTCTTAAGAAAACATTTACAAAATATGGTACACTTAACGCAATTAAGCTTATTAGGAATTATACCCAATGATAGTTCGAATAATCGATAGTGTATATGATTGATGTATAGGAACTCAAACGCATTTTGGTATGTCACCTGCGTATTGCTATAAACTAATTGAATCGATTGCTCTCCTTATTTTGAATTATAGCTTTAATTTATATAATAGGAAGCAGCTTAATAATTGTTACGAAGTGTTTTAACTTTGCAATTGGAGAGCCATTTTCAAATAAAACTTCAAGTATTAAATTAACACAATTATTTATTATTCTTCACTATTCTTTTTGCAGCTTCTTTTCATTTCACCTATATTTTCTTATTTTTATTACTGTAATATTTTATTGCATAATTTTCACTTGTTCTTTAGTTTCTCTCCTTTCTTGACCTTCATTGTTTCTTCTCGTTCTTCCACCACTTTTCCTCTTTATATTTGTTACATATTTTACATATTTTTTTCTTCTCAATACCCTTCCTCTTTTTCCTTTCCTTTTTTTTATCTTTATTTTTAATATTTTCTCCCCTATTACTTCCAGCTTATTTGAAAGTTTCGTAACAAGCTGTTTTTTACGGTGATGGGTTGTTAGCCATTCGCTCAACCCCAAAGCTGGAGGACCATTACTTATCGGCTGTCCACGACTGCTTATTCTTGTAGCACGTATGAGCGAATCCAGAAATGCTTATAGAGTGTTAGTTGGGAGGCCGGAGGGAAAAAGACCTTCGGGGAGACCGAGACGTAGATGGGAAGATAATATTAAAATGGATTTGAGAAAGGTGGGATATGATGGTAGAGACTGGATTAATCTTGCTCAGGATAGGGACCAATGGTGGGCTTATGTGAGGGCGGCAATGAACCTCCGGGTTCCTTAAAAGCCAGTAAGTAAGTATCACTTCCAGCTACCTATACTAATTTATTCCTTCGTCCTTTTCTTACCTACTTAGTTATTCTTATTCTTCATCTTTTCCTGCTTTGTATATATTTTTACGCAAATATTATATGGATGGACGGACGGACGGACGGACGGACGGATGGATGGATGGATGGATGGATGGACCATTAGTGTATATAGGGCTAAATCCTATGCTATCCACCGGATATAATACATTTTAGTTGTGAACTGTTTTCCCAAATTGTAAGTAAAATTATTGCAAAAGTGAGTGATTTAGAGAAACAGAGTTCTATGAAATCTTACCTAGGGGAACAGTATTCGATCCCTGGTACATTCTCTGAAGTTCTCAGCATGCAGATCGGCTGTGGTGTCGATATTCTTGTTATAATTTCATTTTCCGTGCCATACTCATTCTGCCAATGGGCCATTATCGCTGTATTATCACTTCATTGAGTCTGAATAGCCTCTGCCGTTGAAAAGGACGTTAAATGAAGAATTACTATTATTATTACCAGTTTAGGAAAGCGAGAACTGGAAGTATAGTCTTTAGGGATTGTGTGAATGCAAGCGTTATCTGTACCGTCACCTCTGTCAGTCATTATACATAGCTGTAAACATTTCCATGTGTAGCAAGGGATAGCATCATATTGGATGCAGGAAATACGAGAGTTTCTGTGTGAGCATAGTCGAATATACTATCTTGAACATATAGAATAATGGCTTATGGAGTGTACTAACCCATGCGCTTCAATTTGGGTCCGATAACATCGGAGAATTGAATGGAAGAGTCAATTTCCACAAGGGCGACTCACACGTGTGGATGTGACGGAAATGGTTGTTGATAATGTATCGCGCTGCTAGATTCTGAAATTTTACTATCTCAGAATTCGCTTGCAGGTAATTTTATAGATGGGATAGCGGAGTACATAACTTCTCTTCTCCCCTCCCGCACGTCGATAAATGAAAATAAAAGACTTATCTACAAAATTTTCCCTCATCACCCTACAGCTTCTGTATTTAATGGGTAACTTCATAACATGGATACTGCACCGATCTTCCTTTCTCTTCCGGCAATGATAACGCATGACGTAATGTGAGTTGACAGTTAAAAGGAAACTGGGTGGAAAAACATGGTGTGGACCAGCTAAGCAGAATTCAAAGCGTCACTACTTCGACGTCTAGCCACATGTGTCTTTGAAATTGTTGTCACCCTTTCCTACAAAATACGTTATCATCATAATCATCATCATCATCATCACCGTCCCTATTACAAAAATGGAGCCCATTAACCCGTTTTGTTCTCTTTCTCATGAATATAATGAGTAAGCTGCGGATTTATGCCTATACGCCTATTTTAATCCTTAACCTGAAGGCGGAAGATTTTAGGTTGCATATCCATTTTAAGACATTGTGGGTATTATATGCGAATTCTATAGTGCCTATAATTGCCTATTTCACTAGTAAATGCCTAAAAAGTTGCCTAAATATCAGTATTATATATTATACTTGAATTTACTGGCCATTCTATCTGTATTTTTTTAATCTGTAATTTGTTTCTTTTTTATCTAGCAGAGGCAAGTGATATAGAACTATCGATAATTCTGTGTCTTACGTTTTACTGCCACCAGAGCGCGGAGAAATCGAATAATTTAAAATCAACCAATAAGAAAAAAAATGTATTTAGAAAGCCGCATGAATCATTGTGGTAGTTGATTAGGGTAGTTGTTTTAAACTGTGTATCCGTTCTGTGAGTTTGTGAATTGAGTATGGAGTTGAGTTTTCTGCTGTAATACGTGAAGTATACCGTGGAGATATGCCAAAGAAAAAGTCACCAGAAGCACTGATTGGAAAATACATTGACATTACTGTGTTCCCACTGGTTTGATCGCCAGCTGAGATTGGATCCCTGAAGTATTGCCCCATCACTTCATGTGAAGTGGAAGGGAGTTTCTCCCAATTTATGAACATTCTTACAGACAATATACATCAGTTCTCATTACAACAACTGGACGAATATTTAATTATTCACTGCCTTAATGACATAGAAACTATTGTATAATGCTACGCTATGGTCGTGTTAGCCATTAAGAATTAGAAATTCTTAGTGCCTTTTTAAATCCCTATTTTAGAACTTTGAATGCCTATTTTGCCTGCCTCTTTCAACTGTTTTTAGTGCCTAAAAATTCGCAGCTTAATAATGAGGGAACACTGTAGTTTCAAAAATGGCGTGACCTGTCTGGTTACATGGTAGTATGGTCCGATACCACTATTTTTAGATAACTCTGGATAAACACGGACAAGTGACACACTCGAGCCTGAAATTCAGGATATCCTAGTGTCCGAGCTATATTGGAGGAGTCCTTGAACATTCTAGTACACTAGTTCGAATTATGTGGGCTGAACGGCAATTTAATCCACTATACCTTTCACTAAATTAAACAGGCTTTCGACACCAACCAGGTCCTATGATGTTTGTGACGCAGCAGCAGACTTTGACTCAAATTTTCAGTTTTTCAGAGATCAATTATTGTTCTGCCATCATTTCAGCGTCTTTAGATAGCCACTGTTTTCAAGTAAAGTTAAACTAACGGTATCATATAGGGTAAATTAGGGTCTGTTGTACAGTCGGGCATGTTGGACACTTTGTACTTTAACGTGTTACCTCGCCACTTGTGGCCACCACATTCTGCTAGAAGTCCATGACGGAAGTAGCCATCCTTCCCACTTACGTCTTTAGATAGCCACTGTTTTCAAATAAGGTTAAACTAACGGTATCATATAAATACGGTGACCTGACGTCCCTTATTTTCGGGGACACTGTCTCATTCTTAGTTATTGTCCTCGGAGAATAAACGTTCCCGTTTTATCAACAGTAATCTCACTAGAGGTTTTGATTTATCTAGAGAAATTCAAAATTCGAGTGGGATTTAATTGACTATTACACGATTAGAAGAAATAAAGTACTCTAAAATGTTAACTGACTTATACTGAAATTCTATTTGACTAATGTTAGCTTCACAAAACTTTTGAACGTAGCCGTCATTTTCATTTGACTATCTATGCGGTAAACAAATGACGATCGCAAAGCATGTTTTATAGTACCGTAAAGAATTTGCAGTTTGAAATGTAGTCAAACAAAAAACAACTGGTGCAGAGGTGATAAAAACAGAAGAAACTATATAAAGATTAGAAGAAATAAAGTACTTTAATGCAATAAAATATTAACTGACTTACTAAAATTTTATTTCAATAATGTTAGCTTTACCAAAACATTTGAACGGAGCCGCCATTTTCAGTTGACTACCCGTGCGGGAAACAAATGACGATCGCAAAACATGTTTTATAGTACCGTAGAGAATTTTCAGTTTGAAATGTTGGCAAAAAAAGAAACAAATGCTAGGGAAGTGACAAAAATAAACAAATGCTAGTGAAGTGATAAAATTGTGGCAATAAACAGCCATGATCGGTTAAAACACGTCCTTTCGTACCGTTTTATTGGTTAGAAGTAGTATGATTAGTCCCCGGAAAACCATTTCGTCCCGTGAACATTACTTTTGTAGCCGCCACGATGGTCCAGTGGGTAGAGTATTGGACTTATAGTCCTGTGGACCTGGGTTCGAGCCCTGGTGTAACCCGATTTAGGGCCTATAACTTGTGTTGAGGAAGCCCGTGGCACAGGTAACACAGTTATCTCCGGAAGGTCCGGCCCCCCTGTGGCATCCCTACAAATCTCCATCATCATCACATCTCATAGCGATTGTAGCATAGAGCAGTCACCTATGACACACTGGGGTACGATTCTGTCGGTAAATTGGTCTACACAACTGGTTTCATATGAGTGAATGACGAATGATTATGTGCCCGCCATTAGTATAAAAAGGATTACTTGTGTTGCATTAAGATTTTACTTGTAGACAATAAGTATGTTGCAGAAACTGGTGCGAGAAATTTAGAGTGCTAGACAGTGGTTCCTATTGGACCGAAGACATGGCATCTGACTCAACAGGTATAAATCATAGTCTCTGCGAATAATTATATAGATGTACTTCATTTTCTAACTCAGGCACGGGCACGGTAGGGGAAATAGAAAAAACGCATAAAGATTAGGGGGCTTAAAACAGGTTTGATAGAAAGAGAGAGAGAATACAAGCAGTGGTGAGTTATAATACCTCTCACCGTGTTTTTCATTCCATCTCCAATTTTTTTCTAGGTGGATCACGACATTTGTATTAGCACAAGTTTCAATAATAAATAATGCTATATTTATTAAATGGCATGTCAGTAAATGTAACAGATTAATTACCGGTATATGTTTGAATTATTTTACATTTAAGTTTTAATCATACAACATAACACGGCAGAACGTTTAAACAACTAAACCATTGACGAAAAATAATAAAACAATAAAACGTCTTAGCTGCTGCAATACAATATACAGAGTGTCCAAAATTGATGTATACACCCTTTGAAATATTATTTCACAGCAATGTAATGCGATAGAAATACGAGTTTGCGGTTTATGTTTCAGAAGGCAGTGGAAAACATGGAAACATGTTCATCTGTTTACAAATAAACATGGCGGTGCAATTATGGTTCCATGAACGTAAGTGGATATTGAAATGTTATTGGGAAATGAAGAATGTTGTTGAGGTTCAACGACTTTGGAGGGTTGAATTTAGAACACAACCGCTAACAAGATTATCACAAGAATCCGAGACAAGTTTGAAGTCGACAGAACGGTGCAAGATGTGTTGAAAGGCTGTATGTATGTATTTATTTACACTGCAAGTGGGCACGCACCCGGTGGCAGTGGTATACATAATATAAACAATACACAATAAAATTGCAATACACAATACAATTGTATACACAATACAATAAGAATACACAATACAATTTATCACAATAATTACAATCTATACTAATAATAAATCTGTAGCCGAAATTTTTCTGATAATTTTCCATTTTCCAAAAATAATTGGTCCTAACATATATAATTAATCACCCTGAAACCGAAAATCGCTTTTTTGAAACTTTTGTTTGTCTGTCTGTCTGTCTGTCTCTCTGGATGTTTGTTACCTATTCACGCGATAATGGCTGAACGGATTTCGGTGAAAATTGGAATATAAATTACGTTCGTTGCAACTTAGCTTTTAGGCTATATGGCATTCAAAATACATTATTTAAAAGGGGGATTATAAGGGGGCCTGAATTAAATAAATCAAAATATCTCGCTTATTATTGATTTTTGTGAAAAATGTTACGTAACAAAAGTTTCTTTGAAAATAATTTCCGATAAGTTTTATTTCTTGAAAAAGTTTGATAGGACTGATATTTAATGAGATAAATGAGCTTTAAAATTAAAATAATTGCCATCTAAGGCCGTGTAATGAATTAACAAACAAATGACTTCTTCTATAAGGGGCCTTGGACAGCAACAATCGAAAGCTATGAAACATAGCCTACAAATAATGTTTCTGTATTTGTATGAAGTAATATCGGAAGCTAAATTAACTGATTTGTATAATTAATTATTAATTCATCATTTGAAACTGTAGTTTCTCTAGATGGACATAATGCTATAATGTTATTACAGTAACTTCTGAGTGAATCGAGGACAGGTAAGATTAAAATAGCTTCTTATGCACAGAAAACTTGATAGGCTATTCTGTACATTCGTTTCCTGTATTTCCTAAAATAATTTTTATGACAAAATGAGTGGTCTCTGGATGAAAATGACCGCATTTTAATTATGGAAATACAATTTAAATTAAGTAACATAATAAATGATTTATTCTTATATCAAACACGAATGTTCCCTGGATCAAATGTCCTATTTTAATTATGTAATTACTTTATATTTATTTCTAACGGGTGCAGCGGAACGCACGGGTACGGCTAGTTAATAATAAAACATGAAATACCTAATTTTACAGTACAACCTACATATGTATAGGCTCTACATAAGTTTCAATAGTCTTTCACTTTACTCTCATCTCACTCACTGTAGTGGCACTATGACGCATTTCACTGACACTTTAGAACACATTTCATTGACACTCTATAACACATTTCACTGACACTGTAGAACACATTTCATTGACGCTATAAATTATCAAGAAGAAGAAAGAGAAGTTCCACCGATAACGAGAGTGTTGATGCAGTCATGTATGCTTTTGCACAATCCCCAAAGAAGTCAATGAGGCAATGTTCGCGTGAGATTGGTATCAGCAAATCCAGTGTTCATCGGATTTTGCGAGCTCAAAAATGGAAGCCTTACATTCCGAGACTTGTCCACGCACTAAATAAGACGACCCAGATAGGCGAATGGAATTTTGTGAGAGGTTCTTGAACATGTGTGATGAAAGGGAAGACTTTCAAGACTTAATTGTTCGGTCAGATGAAGCCACATTTAAACTTAATGGCACAATAAACCGGCACAATTGTGTGTACTGGGCTAACGAAAACCCACACATCTTTCAATAAAGGGCCGTAAGTCTTCCAGGAGCAACATTACGGTGTGGTCTGTCTTCCAGAGGAATAATTGGGCAGTACTTCTTCGAACGGACTGTCACAAGTGAGAAGTACCTGCAAATGTCGGAAACCACGATTCCATGACTCAATGACCTTTTAGAGAATCAACATTCAGTCCTGATGTGCATGTCAAGTTTAAGTTTAGTTACTTCCATTTGTAGGTTAACTCGAGAGGAAACTTGACAAAGTCTAAGCCTTCAGAGTCGGAAAATCAAACAGTTCGCCGTGCCTCATCTGTTCCTTCAACTGAGTCATACACGCAACTGTCCGCTCTTCAATGAGCCTAACTCCAGAAACACAAAATCCACTCGAAGCTGACAAAATTCCGCTACATTCCGCTACAGTGGCCTATACTGAATAAATATGAAGCAATCAGAAATATGTTAAGGAGTCACACAAAGCAATTTTGTCTTGTGTTTATTGAGCTAATGAGTAATATTTCAAAATACAAGCAGTGAAATATGTAACATTTTATTTAAGATTTATTCACAGATTAATAAAGATATATCTTGTAACGATAAATATAAATACGGCCTAGCGATATTATTTCATTACAAGACATTTATTTTATAAAGACAAGTCTGAAAGCAAGTTCCTTTATCTATTTTTCTCTCTGTAATAATTGGCAAATTTATATTGACTTGAATATTTATTGTATATAATATAACATACAGTGCGATCAGTTTTGATTTCCGCCGGAGTGTTTTGCCTATGGGCGAGCGCGCCACTCGTTAGCCGCTTAGCCAGTTAGACGCGTCTCGGTGATTAGCAAAGCAAAAATACAACGATACACAAACAAACTTAAGACGCTCATTACTTACTCTAGGAACCCGGAGGTTCATTGCTGCCCTCACATAAGTCCACCATCCTGTGCGAGATTAATCCAGTCTCTATCATCATATCCCACCTCCCTCATATGCCTTTTAATATTATCTTCTCATCTACGTCTCGGCCTCACCGAAGGTCTTTGTCCCTCTGGCCTCCCAACTAACCCTCTATATGCATTTCTGGATTCGTCCATACGTGCTACACGCCCTGCCCATCTCAAACGTCTGGATTTAATGTTACTAATTATGTCAGGTGAAGAATACAATGCGTGCAGTTCTGTGTTGTGTAACTTTCTCCATTTTCCTGTAACTTCATCCCTTTTAGCTCAAAATATTTTCGTAAAAACCTTATTCTCAAACACTCGTAATCTCTGTCCCTCTCTCAAAGTGAGAGTCCAAGTTTCACAACCATACAGAACAACCGGTAATATAATTGTTTTATAAATTCTAACTTTCAGATTTTTGACAGCAGATGGGATAACAAAACATTCTCAACCGAATTTCCCATATTTATTCTGCGTTTAATTTCCTCCCGAGTGTAATTTATATTTGTTACTGTTGCTCCAAGATATTTGAATTTTTCCACTTCTTCGAAAGATAAATCTCCAATTTTTATATTTCCATTTCGTACAATATTCTCGTCACGAGACATTATCATATACTTCGTCTTTTCGGGGTTTACTTTCAATCCTATCGCTTTACTTGCTTCAAGTAAAATTTCCGTGTTTTCCCTAATTGTTTCTGTATTTTCTCCAAACACATTCACGTCATCCGCATAGACAAGAAGCTGATGTAACCCGTTCAATTCCAAACCCTGTCTGTTATCCTGAACTTCATATTCTTGAGCAAAGTTAAAAAGTAAAGGTGATAGTGCATCTCCTTGCTTTAGACGGCAGTGAATTGCAAAAGCATCAAACAGAAGCTGGCCTATACAGACTCTGTTGTAAGTTTCATTGATACACATTTTAATTAACCGAACTAGTTTCTTGGGAATACCAAATTCAATAAGAATGTTGTATAAAACATCTCTCTTAACCGAGTCATATGACTTTTTGAAATCTATGAATAACCGATGTACTACACCCTTATACTCCCATTTTTTCTTCAATATCTGTCTTATACAAAAAATCTGATCAATAGTCCATCTATTACGACTAAAACCGCACTTATGATCCACAATAATTTGATCTGCGTAATCTTTCCAAAACAATATTGGACAAAATTTGGACGACGTCAAATAAAGTGATATTCCTCGAAAGTTACTACAGTCAGTTTTGTCTTCCTTCTTAAAAATAGGTACAATTATGGACTCCTTCCTTTTGTTCTGTTACAATTTCCTATTCCCAAATAGCAAGTACAAGTTTGTAAATTTCGCTGGATAATGTTTCCACCATCTTGTATTAATCCTGCTGGAATTTAATCGATACCTGGAGACTTGTAATTTTACAGATTTTCTGTCTCAATTTGGACTTCAGAAAGTGTGTGTTCGAGTATAAATGGCTCAGCAGTTTGTATTTGAATTTCTTTCCGATCATTTCTATTTGGCCTATGTATATTTAGTAGTTGCCCAAATAGTTTTTCCATCCGTTCAGGATTGAATGAGAGTCTGCAAGCATGTCACCATTCTCATCCTTGATCATGTTTATCCTTGCCTAATATACCTCCTTAAATTCCTTTATTCCCTTATATAAATCTCTAATGTTTTTATTTTTGCTATTTGTTTCTACCTCATTCAATTTTTCCTTTAAGTGATTTCTCTTTTTACTCGTAAGTGTACGACTTGCTTTCCGTCTTTCATTGAAATAGTTATCTCTATTCGCCTCAACTGGATCTTGTAAGAATTTTATTTTTGCCTGTTTCCTTCTTTCTACTACCATGCAACAATCTTGATCAAGCCACGGTTTCTTTTCCTTAGTTTCATAATAACCTATGCTCTGCTCAACTGCAATTTTGACATTTTCTCTGATATATTCCCACAAGCTATTGACATCTAACTCTTTCTCAACTTCGTCGGAGCTTTTTAAAGTGTCAAACCTATTTGAAATCTCGACCTGATAATGTTGCTTAGTTTTCTCGTCCTTTAATTTCAGGATATTGAATCTACTAGTATTAGCTTGATGCTTTACTCGTTTGGCTACTGATAGTCTTTCTCTTAGTTCTCCAATTACCAAATAATGGTCAGAATTACAGTCTGCCTCCCTGAAAGTTCAAATGTCTGCTATACTAGTAGGCCTATATTTTCGTTTATCTATCAAGATGTGATGTATTTGGTTGTGTGTCAATCCATCTGGAGAAGTCCAAGTATATTTATGTATATCCTTATGGAGAAATGTTGTACTTTTGAGAATTAAATTTTTAGAAGTCGCAAAGTTGACTAACCTAACTACATTGTCATTATTAGTTACGCGTAGTCTCTTTTTTCCAATAGTCGGTTTAAAAGTATCCTCCTGTCATACTTTAGGATTCTAATCCCGCAATAAATTTTTCATGTGATATCTAGATAACTGATCAAAAGTGTGTTCAAACTCCTCATAGAAACTATCCTTTATATGATCATCTTATAGCTATGATGTCGCTCCATCTACCTTTAAGTACTAAATACGATAACCTGTTACTGATAAATTCGACCTTTTTACTGCTGATTTTATTCTTTTATGAACAAGGAATCCTGTTCCTAATTGGTGATTATTGTTTCGTTCCCCATAAAACAACAAGTAATCTCCTATTTGTGATATGTCACTCCCATCTAACCTAACTTCTTGTACTCCCATGAAGTCTATTCTATATGTAGCTAGTTCTTTCGTTACTAATGTTACCCCGCCTGTTCTATAAAGGCTAGTTACGTTACAAGATCCAAATCTCATTATTTACCAAATTATCAAATGAGATGTTGAAACTGCCCGCCTTCATTCTTCACACATTTTTCGTATCTCCTTATTAAATTATTCATATTTTCCAGAGCCCAGTCACAAAATGTGCGCCTACGTACGCACAACAGCATGTGCCACAGTTACTTTATACGGCTTGAAGTGCAGTAATCTAGTAGCCTTTTGCACAGACCTATATGAAAGTCCCATTTCTTGTGCAAGGCGAAGAAGAGATTTCCTAGGAGAATTTTCTGAACGATTACGAATGTCATGTAATCTTTCTTCGGTGAAAACCCTACGCTGTTTTTTTATGTTTTGTTTTGTTTTTTTTTTTTTTTTTTTTTTTAGGCTGGACACTTCCGTTTCCTGAAATGTATTATAAAGGTTATGGACTGGTTTACGATCTGGAGCGTCGACACTCAGGAATCTTTCTTGAAACCGTCTTCGAACTTCACGAGCTGAGTTAACACATATGAATTGTAAATAAAGACACGCTGTGCCGTTGTAAACTCACGAGGCATAATCTATTTTATAGCATATATGCTGTCAAATTAAGAAACGATGAACACAACACACACCCGGGAACAGCTGCGCTACGACTGTGACATTCAGCAAGGTCAACAAGTAAGCAAGCAGGCTTGCTGCTCCCTCCAGTGCGCGGCAAACGTGTGGGGGCTCGCTCATAGAAAAAACCCCGCGCCGCAGGGAAAGCATAATTGATCGCACTGTATTACAGCGGATTATCCCGTTTATATTAACGTTAATTATATTTATATTAACGCTTCACGAAACTCAGTGTTATTTGAGACAATGTTGCAATTTGAAAAAAAAAAAAACTGTATTAAAACAACAAAAAATTAGTCTTCTATTTTACCGGCTCGTTTGTACATTCAGTTTAATGCATTTAAACAATACATCGGCTAAACTGTACGATTTAAGTGGGAAAGAAGAATAATATGATATTGAAATCCCGCTTGAAAAGTGACACAACTGAAAATAAGTAATATCTCACTAATTTCGTTTGAAATTTAAGTTTCCTATAGGTCTCCATAGTGATATCACTTTTATCCCTACATCTTTGATTCGAGCTCGCAAGTTATGAGTTCTTGCTTATGCGAGTTTCACAAATTTTAACTTCAAACCTTAAACCACCCCTATTTTAAGTTGTGACACATTTTAAACCTTGTTGTTTTATTTATGTCACTATATGCCCTTATGAAACTGTGGAATAACAGTGTTACATTAAGTGGAGAACAATTTTGTTGTTTATGTACCACTCATATTAATGGAAACTTTGCGAACACAAATTTCCATACACTTTCCCCAATGACATTAATACAATGTTGCTAATGCACATTTCGTATTCAGTCAACTACACGATTTACAATGAGTACAGCTGTTTGAAACATGAAAGGACACGTGCACATATTAAGTTACAGCCAATTATAGATGTCTGAGTGATATGTGAATATGATTACTAATAAATTTAATTTAATTTATTTTATTTTAGTCTATTTATTTATTTTATTTTGTTTCTTTTAATTTACTTAGTAATTTATTTTATTTATTTTATTTTATATAAACGGAGTGAAAAGTAATTAAACGGACGAACTCCGGGAGGTTGTATGGAACACCAATTCAAGCACTTTTCTTTAATGTCATATTGTGCTGTGAGGTACTATTTCGCGAGGACACCAAATCTTAATGTAACAAAAACCATTCCCATGCTTTATAGCTTGAGTATCTTATAAAACCTTTACACATCAGAAATACTGCAAAAGGTGTTCAAAATCATTTACAACCAAATTCACTGAAAAAGATTTCAAAAATACCCCTATCGACCTGTACACAAAGGTTACATCGGCTGGACATGGAATGTCTAACGCGGTGAAAGACTTCAGGATTATCGTTTATTTCCCCTGCTGCAGCAAATATCTGCACTACCAGACCGGTTTAATAAAGCACTGCATAGGTCAAGATATACAACAAAATGTGAATGTGTAGAGTCGTCATGAACTGAAGAACGCGTACGCCTTCTGCTGGTTTAATGAAGCCTCTGAGGAAAATATGACATTAGAGAAAACCGTTTATTTTGATGTACCATACAACCTCCCGTAATTTGTCTGTTTAATTACTTTACACCCTGTATATTTAATTAATTAATTTTTAGATAAACACAATATAATATTTGTTACTCAGTCAAATGACAAATCAATGTAAAATAATGACTTATATTATATGGTCATTATATATATATTTATATACATGAATTACAAATTGCAAACGTTTTCGCCCATTCAAGCATCTTCAGGCACAGTTATACAATATCTCAATATCAAACTGTGTAGCCATTACATTGGTGGTATATAAACTGTTTAAGATTAATGATGTACAAAACATCTCCATATGTACTAACTTAGATATTGTAAATAATACCTGATGGTGCCAAGTGGCGAAAACGTTCGCAATGTATGGACTGTGACACAATAACAAATTATATTATTACATGTCATAATATAGGTTAGTAAAACTTTCATAAGTAATTAGATGCATATAATAATAATAATAATAATAATAATAATAATAATAATAATAATAATAATAATAATAATAATAAATCAAGTATTACAGTAGACTTATCGAATTACAATTAACTTTAAGATAATCATATAGGTAAAATTGTTCATATGAAGTTTAATTACAACTCTACGTGGTTTTTAACATTATTTTAATTTATGACTTGTAATATTACATTTTAATTATGGATATGTTTTGTACATTATTAATCTTAAACAGTTTATCTACCACCAATGTAATGGCTACACAGTTTGATATTGAGATATTGTATAATTGTGCCTGAAGATGCCTGAATGGGCGAAAACGTTTGCAATTTGTAATTCATGTATATAAAACTTAAAGACCATATAATATAAGTCATTATTTTACATTGATTTGTCATTTGACTGAGTAACAAATATTATATTGTGTTTATATATATTAATTGACAATCTGAATATTTCCATCATGCTTTCTAAGTTAATTAATTTTTATTCAATTTAGGAAGAGATCTGATTTCTTGTAATTTTTATCTCTATGGACATTTTGTAAGCTGAATTCAAAGCAGGAGCTTTCTTCACAGCTATATCAACATTTTTCCTGGAAAGGTTCATCTCTTTAAATTCTTTGTAAAAGTATGACGTTTTGAACTACGAGTATATTGTATTAATGCATTTTTTCTCAATTTTAAATAAATATATAATAATGAACATCATATCATCATCATCATCATCATCATCATCATCATCTTCTTCTTCTTATTCTTCTTCTTCTTCTACTTCTAACTTCCCGGTTTTTTATGTTTCCGTTCACTTTTCTAAATGTATTGTAATAATTATTAAATAAGTTTATTTTTTTATTTTAAAATGGAAGAGAGTACGATTATTTTCCTTAGTGTACGACTATCTGTCACAGGTTCATATGACATTTCAGTTTCACCTGCTTTACGATGTCTGGTATTAAACCATACCCATTCGAACCTCCGAAAAGCAGGAATGATAATAATAAAGATTTTGAAAATGTAGATTGACAAATTATAGATACATTGTGATGTCGGTGTGGTCAGTACGAAATAATGCCAATAAGCGAGAAATGTCATAGGCACGAAAGTGAAATAATAACAGATGTGATACAGAAGAACGCATAACGTTCCATAATTCGTTTGGAACCGCTGTCTTGAATACTTTAATACAGCTAGACAATTAAATTAAAGATGGCGCGGAAGTAATAATCCTATTCGATTTGAAAAAAAAATAACTACGATATTAAAAACACAAACTTTAAAATTTTTGTTATTTAGCATATAGAATATTTGTGTACCGAATGAATTGATGAACACCTCTGTGAAAACAAACAGAACAAAATCAGAAAAGAGTACCTTTGATGGAGAGTACGTTAATTATTTTAAGGGGAGATCATGATATTTTTTGGTGAAAAGTGAGTAAATTTTCAAAAAAATTATTTTTCTCTTTAAAATACTCTTTGATATATGTGGAATGTATCGCATAATATTTTGTGGGTATTTATGCCCTTATCGGATGTTGAAACATCATTTTTGAACTTCCTACGCTATGGATTTTTAAATGACACTCTCAATTTTATCAGTTTCCAGTAACTTCAATTTTTTTTGCAACATTGCCTGACAAAAATGGATATAATTTCTGAACTATTAAAGATACACGCATGAAATTTAGAACACACATTCTTTAGACTATTAGAAAACGTTTCTGTGTAACAGAATTTTGTTAATTGATTTCATTTTAAAAATAAGTCCGTTTGTTTGTAAGAAAGGAAATCAGAAAATTGTTATTAAATTTTAATTGTATATTTTACAAACGTAGGGACTAATATCAAAATTCTGTTACAGACAGTTTGTAGAACATGCTATTGCAAATACATTGCAAAAAAGTTTGATTTAGATATATTGGTTTCAGTACAATTCTGCATTGGTTATATTTTTTTTCAAATTTGGGCCCCCAAGTAATTTTTTTTAAATATTCATATTTAGTTGAGTTCCTACAGCTATGAGCTCCCTTCATACAAAAAATTAATATTTTACAACAAATAGGAAAAAAGTAAAAAAAAAAATACCATCCTCTCCCCTTAACGTGAAGACAGATTATTTCGACTAAAGGTACATGATCGTTCATTATTATTATTATTATTATTATTATTATTATTATTATTATTGTTGTTATTGTGGTTGTTGTGGTTGTTTTTTTGTTTTTTTTTATAGTTTAATTATAGCCTCATTTACATGTTTAAAACTTCTCGAACCTGGAATGATGCAAATGATTGGTTTCGGTTCCCTTTGCCTTCGGTGTAGGTGCAATATGGTTTGGAACTGATGTACACGAAAGTACTGTATAATATAATAATATGCTGCGTAATAGCAGTAACACTGGACAATGGGCAGGCATGACGTCACATTGAAACAAGCCATATATATATAGCTCGGAAGCTAGACCATTTAGAGATCTCAGATTTTATTCTTATTCATTGATTTGATACACACTTTCTTTTACACACCAATTAAAATACATCGGAGAGAACATTCATAGTCTCACAAAAGAAGTCAGGAATGCTAAAAGTCGGGCGATCTTTTGGTCGAAGATTCCTAGAAATGACTGAAACAGCCCTAAAATAAACATATCTCTAGATTCTCAACACTGAATCACATGGCTTAAGCCTTGTCACATCACCTTGCTGGAATTACTTTAGTGTGACATAATAAACTCCACCGCTATGTACTATCGGTTAGTACGTCTGACTGTGAAACGAGCGCGCCAGGATTGAAATCCTGGTTGGAGAGTTTTCCTTTGTTTGGTCTGAACCTCAAAAGTGATACCAAGAAGCTACAAATTATGAGGCAACTAGACCAGAAGATAATGAGGAAGGGTGGTCAGTTCCTATCCCCCTCCATTGCATACATCGCCGACTATCTACATATACACTAGTCAGACTTGCATACAAACAGTTGTTCTTCCTCTGGCACATATTGTCAAATGAGATGTACTTCCTGATAATAGATGAAGCATAATTGATGGGTAACTTTCGGCATTGGACTTCGGACTCATTTCGCTATCCTTAATTCACATACCATCTTCCATACCAAAGACCGGGTTACGTTCACGGTATAGCCTACTTGTACAAGAGCGGGGCCGTTCGGCTGAAATAGAATAGGAGTGGTAAAACACAATAACCTCTGACTTTAGTTTGAGCCCTCGGGTCTATGCTCTGTAAAGAAAGAAAGAGAGAGATCGCATAATAAAGTTCTTCAACGAACTTTGTGAAAATCTATATGATGCACCGAATTCCCTCTTTCTCCAGTCGAAACAGAGTTTATATGTAATTTATTTGAATTATCGGCAAGTAGCTTAAGACTCGTGCAGTTTTGCGAGTTTACATATCCATGCAAATAGAATCATCCGCAAAACATGTGATTTTAACCATTTAAGGTGTATTGAGTATCATAAAAATTATCGAACTCTGTTCTCATTTGGTTCCAGGTATAATTGGTATAATGATGTCACCATCACTATGTATGGCCGAAACTTCAGTTACGTACTTCGTTACCCTCTGGCACGTTGAGTAATTTCCTGTCTCCTACGAAATCCGTCGTAAGGATTTTTAGTATTCTGTTACACACACAAACATTTCTTATCGCAGCATCTGGCAATTATGGTCGATGTTTGCCTCGTTCACTGAGAAGAGACTCAGTCGCTCCAAGTTTCCGTGCCAAATCGTGTATTGTTGAATTGGATGGGACTTGTCGCAAACCATATTTTATCCTGAATTGCTGTTGTGTCACAAAAGATGAGCCAGTAACCCACTAGGTTCGCAAGATAAACACACGTTCTTCCCAAGAGTTAACCGTTTTGTGTGGCACTGTTGCCACCTGGTGTTCAAAATTATAAGGAGTAACTCAGCATAAATCAGTAAATCACACGTGTTTCGAAACGAATCCGTGTCACCATTTCCGATCTGTTTCATACAGTACGAATCACAACACACGACTAGTTACGGTTATTTCGATTTCAGATTAAAAGAAATCAAAAAAGGACTTGCGGGAATGGGTGGCACAGTGTTAAATAATTATTAATGCAAGAAACATGTTATTGGCCTACGTTGCCATATCTCTTCCAATACATTCAGAGAAGCTTCAGAACTGCAACTCTCTTCATCATCAAAGGCTCAAACCATGTTGTTAATGACCATTGTGTTTAACAAATTCAGAACATCTCCATCCCTTTTGCTCATAGTAGGCCTACCCATTTAAATTTCAACGAACCTGCATATCTACAAATCTTTTTCTAGTAGGATCACAGCGCATAGTGGTTCATTTTCTCAATTTCTTGGTCAACGCCTCTAGAGATGTTTGAATTATTTTGAACGTAACAAAGTCCAAACTAATCATTAAAGTAACATAATTAGGAATTAAATATCGAGTAAATTCACATAAATAGCCACAGTAAACGTTTTTTGGCGTGGATGATCATTTCATTGCTTCTTAGAGTATTCAAAGTTATAATCTATTTTACCTCTTCATTCATTCATTCATTCATTCATTCATTCATTCATTCATTCATTCATTCATTCATTCATTTTATTCCATAGATCTTACATGAGCACTGAAGCTTTAAGATGTGGAACAAGTCAAAATTTTACAATATTACACTAACAATTTTTACAAATTTTTACACTTTTACAATTTAGTAATTTTCTACAATTTTTACAATTTTGTGCAACTTTTACAATATTTTGGCGAGATGTAGTGTATTTTATCTGTATATACATACATATAAGATGTGTACAGTACCGTACTTCTTTCACTCGCTAGCATCAAAGTCTGCGGAGATAAAGGAGTCGTCTTGGTCAGGAGCCTGAGTAGACACATCTAGATGTGTAGATGCATCTGGAGCTGACAGAAGTGATATTACATCTGCCGACAAATGCTTCAGTTTCATTCTTGTGACATTAAATATTGTTTATGAAGTATAGTCTAACATTGCCTGCACATCAGTTTCAGCAGAATTTTCTGTTATTGTAATGGCGTTGTTACCGGGATAGCATGTATTTTGTGCTTCTAGCACTGTTCTGTATTGCTAGAAAATGTGGGCGTTGGATTTTTTAGTCTCGGACCTAATCTCATTATAATGGTATTCTGTTAATTTAATGCTTTTGCTCCAGATAAAGGTATACAACGCTCTGAACTTAATTTATAAGCTTTTTTTATGAAGGGGTATCATTTCTTTAATTCGCTAGTATTCTGAAGCTAAAAACATGTTGTGAATTCCATAGTTGCAATTTTCGATTTTTAACAAAAAGTTGTAATTTTCTCACGCATTTATCACAACAAATTGTTGTATATAACGCCACTGTTCTAGATTCTTAAAGACTGTGCATTACTTACTTACTTACCGTACTTACTTACTTACTTACTTACGGATTTATGTTGCGAGTAGAAGTACGCTAACTATTGGGCACAATTCTACGTCATATCGAGTATAGTTGGAACGTCCGAGAACATTAGATATCGGGATATGAGAGATTCTACATTGTAATAGAAGCATGCTCTAGCTTTGCTATAGTTAAATGGGGTTACGTTCCTTAGTGTATTTATATACAGGGACATCATTTTATTTTACTTCAATTTTTATTGTACCTGAGTTTTTGAATGTACTTCACTCCCACCCCTTCTACTAATGAAGTTCAACCGTCCTCCGCACAGATCCAAGACCGCATAACCAGTCATAGTAGCCTTACGGTCATAGTGAACAGTACGTTCCAAAAATATGTTCGCGTTTTCCAGTGAAGAAAGAGCTTTCAATATTGAATCATTCTCGCACAGGTACTGTCGTCCATTTGCCTACGTCGTATCCCGGTTTCCCCCATCAGCTTTTATTCGCCTGCTAGTGGTTGGGCTGTCTTAGCACATTAATTTCTGTTAGGAATTGGACGTCTACGTAATTTTATACAAGGTTGTATACGTTTTATACAACTGTTTAAAATAACTTAAATAAAAGGGCCTCGTTAAGTAATTAACTGTCACGTGATTTCCTCCTTTCCTACGACCCTACGACATAACCACTTGGACGGAGTAATTTTAACTTTTCGGATCGGGCAGAAGTGAAGATTGAATTTACAGTACGTAAGGTACTCTTTTATAGAGTAGGTACAGAATTATTTCAACATGAGTTACTAGTACGAAGCCGAAACTGGTAATTAGGATTAGGTATACAATAGTCTATAGTGCGATAATATACATATTAGAACTGAAGCCTGTATCGAAATGAACGGCCACACATTTTCAAAAATTTGTTTAAATATCCATATTATGATTATTTTTCAATTTAACTTCATTCTCTATATTGTACGCTAATGTGCTGTAAACAGTATAATATACACTGCATAATGAATACGTCCACATGGACAGCTCAGATCGTGAGTAAAAACACTCATTGTTAATAAAGTACTGTATTTTGATTAAACAAAACCTAATGAAAATTATCAAACTCAAAAGCGCGATATTTCCTACTTTACGTAAATGGATGAACTACTTTTCTTTCCTCCTATACCTAGTAAAGTGATTTGTTTGTATTTTACGCCAGTATCATCGAACTCTAGTCATGGAAGGGGGTAGCAAACGGCGTTGATTCAGGGGTATAGCCAGGTTATTATTAAAAATGTTAGTAAAAATAAAATGATGACCCTGTATAAGCATTCCTTTCCCTTTCTCTGTATCGAATATTGATTTTTGTGAAGTATTGTACAGGTGTGCGTATTATATGAATGGTTTTATTGAATGTGTATGATTGTCTGTCGTGATAGGAACGAAATATGGATTAGGGTTTCTTTTCTATGAATATGTTTTGAGGTAAGACATAATACGCTAACTCGTGGATCAAGACTGTATGTACGTTCATAAACACCGAGGAAATAAAATCGATGAGATAAAGTGAAAGCTATATGCGGGACTGTATGCATTTAGTTTAAAAGACTGTTTCTATGGTCGTATTATGTGTTATTCTATCGTACGAGAACATTGGAAAATGGAATCATATTACATATTACTGTATATAAGACCATTGACCATTGACCGTTGATAGTAGAGGTAGCCATTACGTATAGATTTTAACTATTGTTATTGCACTTTAATATTTTTCATTGTATCGCACGCATCTTGTTAATCAGACATCAATTCATTTGTACATTGTTATGTTATTTATTGTTCAGTCAGTTACATTGTTATGTTATTATAAACTTGTTAATTGTCATTATTGCTTCCACTGCGCTAGCCAATCATCCAGTGCGCCTTTGATATCTGATTCAGCGGACGACGTAACGCGTTTCAGTATTTTGATGATTTTTTTTTACTTTATTGGTTTGTATCTTTTTACAAGGGCGCTCTTTCACATCAGAGATTCCGAAAACCGACTGAAGAAGGTCTCTACTAGTGGGACATCACATACAGCGTATTGCTAATCTCAGCGCTGATCAATCAGATGGCATGACAATGTTTCGAATTTCAGCGATGACGTCATTGATGCTCCAGCAAAGCTACCATCAGCGTGCAAAGGTGGTGGCAGTGTTTATCAGCCGCCATCAGTGAATCTTATTGGTTCTTGTGAAGGGCGAGAATTGGCAAACGAATGACATAATGGTGTGTTCTGCTGTGTTTCTGTAATGAGCACAACGTAAAAAAAAACAGGGACATCATTTTATATTTACTTCAATTTTTATTGTACCTGAGTTTTTTAATGTACTTCACTCCCACCCCTTCTACTAGTAAACTTCCAACCGTTCTCCACACAGAACCGAGGCCGCGTATGCAGTACTGAGTTAGTGAGTATAGTACGTTCCAGAAATATGTTCGCGTTTTCCAGTGACAAAAGAGCTTTCAATATTGAATCATATTTTCGCACAGGTACTGTCGTCCGTTTGCCTACGTCGAATCCCGGTTTCCCCCACTTGCTTCTATTCGCCCCTCTGTAAAGTCTAGTAGCTGGGCTGTCTTAGCTCTTTTCTGAAAGCATTAATTTCTGTTAGGAATTGGACGTCTACGTAATATTATACAACTGTTTAAAATAACTTCAATAAAAGGGGCTCGTTAATTAACTGTAACGTGATTTCCCGCCCCTTTCTACGACTCTGCAACAAAACCACTTGAACGGAGAGTAGATAGCATTTCTGAGTAATTTTATCTTTTCGGATCGGGCAGAAGTGAAGATTAAATTTACAGTACGTAAGGTACTCTTTTATAGAGTATGTATAGAATTATTTCTACATGAGTTACTCGTACGAAGGACGAAACTGATAATTTAAATTAGGTACAATAATGTATAGTGCGATAATGTGCTCAAAAGAACTGAAGCTTGTATCGAAATGAACAGCCACCATTTTCAAAAATGTGTTTAAATATCCATATTATGATTATTTTTCAATTTAACTTCATTCTCTATATTGTACGCTAATGTGCTGTAACAGTACAATATACATTGCATAATTAATACGTCCGAATGGATAGCTCAATTCGTGAGTAAAAACACTAAGTGTTAATACAGTACTGTATTTTTATTAAACAAAAACCCAATGCAAAATTATCTAACTCAAAATTGCGATATTTCCTAGTTTACATAAATGGATGAACTACTTTTCTTCCCTCCTATACCTAGTAAAGTGATTTGTATTTTAGGCCAGTATCATCGAACTGCGGTCTTGGAAAGGGGAGCATGCGGTGTTTCCGGTTTTAGACCTTTAATCCGAAGATATAGCAGGTCAATATTAAAAATGTTAGTAAAAATAAAATGTTGTCTCTGTATATTTTTATGACTTATGAATGAAAATGTCAACGGACCAATTATTACTACTGAAATACATTGTTTGTGCTCTCTTTTCTTTGGGCGAGGTGACAGTATGAAAATTTCTCAATATCTTGCTAGCGTAACATACAACTCGTACAGCCGCCATGATAGCCATTGAATCTACCAGCAGTTTTGTTCCTATTTCGCTGCAGCGTGACGTCATTGATATCGACAGGTCCGGTGAGATTCTGAATACGCTGATAGCTTTCATCCAACGTCATTTCACCTTGTACACTTCACCTCGAACCACATTTTTGATGACGTGAAAGGATAGGATATGAACAGATGGGAGATCAAACATGAAAAACGTTAGAACAATGAAGTTTATAATATGCAAATGAGCGACAGAAAACTCAATCTGTAGAAAAACACCTTGTTCCTATCTCCCACAAATTTTACTGCAGTCAACGTCGGGAATCGAACCCTAGCCCGCTGCCACATCACAAAGTTTCTGCAGTGGAAGGATTCTATTGTTTTATATTAATACTTCTAATGAGAATTGAGATGAATGTCTATGTCATATAGACATTTTGATTTAAAGAGAATCAAAAATATTAGTCAGTTTTAATTACCATTTTAATTAAGAAGTTTGTTTTGGTATTTTTGTTATTTTGCCAGTAGGATTATCCAAAATTGCCAAACGAAATACAATCTTAATCGAGATTACATATTAAGCCAGGATGATAACGTATTAGCGAAAATAAAGCGAGGTATTGCCTCACTGCTGTACAGTTTAATGAAGGAAACGATCCCAGAAGCTTTGGACATTAGTTTCCGGACACAAAATAGCCTATATGGATTACGTACGGTTTATTAAAGATAAACAAACCTGTTCGGTATAATCTATTGACTTCATTGTATACAATATAGAAGACTAAATTCCCAATGCATGAGCGCATTCAAACAAATCGATAATCGTGTATAGAATATCCCCAAATTCTGTATACATCACGCATGACAGAATACAGAGGCTTATGGTTTCCAACTTCGAAGCCAGGACCATAACGCAGAGTTGTTTCTGGTAAACCCAATCAGCTTAATGCTACATCATTGCAACGCTATTCTCTTGTTTTTCCAGTATTACGATCGCATCGGTTGTCAAACACTGCTGCCACCTAACGGTAAGCGTCATAACGAAGACAACGAATCAGGTGGCGACAGGGAGAAACTCGGCATCGATTAATCGAGTGAGATTGTAATAAAGAGTTTGCTTCAAAATGTTACATTTTTACTGAGGTTGAAGTGAAATAATGTTGGGATGTAAACAGAAAGAATGGGCAAAGTTTCCCCATCATTAATGGAGACAAAACCAACATATGTTTAACAATTCTGTGGGCCTTCAAAAAGCATAGTATTATAAAAAAATATATTTCGCGGTCAGATTTACAGTGCAAAAGATCGCCTTGATAATTGTTCGACATGCGTTATATTCCTACCTTTTTTAATACAGTATTTCATTTGACTGAGCTGTCAACAGACCTTCTCTTTCGTCAGCCAGACACTAATTACATACAATAGCCATAGAGTAATATTTACAATAATATCTACAATGTACCGTACTACAATAATATGACACTCAATAAAAAAAAATAGTAAATGACAAAAGTAAAACTTAATAATGTTAGATAGTAAGTGGTGGTAGTGAAACCATTATAAATATTGATGATTATAATGATGATGATGATGATGATGATGATGATGATGATGATGATATAGTCGCCATGGCGGTATAGTGGCTAGAGCGCTGGACTTATAATGCTGTGAATCCGGGTTCTATCCTCGGTGTGCCATCGATTTATAACTTCTGTTGGTCAAGCCCGTGATAAGATAGCACCAAGAAATTTACATCATCATCTCATCTCATCGCAGGTGTTGAGTAGAACAGATACCTATGGTGTACTCTAGTCAACGACTTTGTCAGCAAATTGTCTACAGAACTGGCGTCGTGTAGGTGAATGACGAAAGGTCAAGTACCAAAATGGTAACAATAATAATAATAATAATAATAATAATAATAATAATAATAATAATAATAATAATAATAATAATAAGAGGTCATATGGAAGCGTTTAATAGAAAAAGGAGCATCTTTTCTGGAAAAATAACTAAGGAAGTGACTAGTGGAGTGCTTTGTATGGAGTGTGATATTATATGGGGCAGAAACGTGGACTTTACGGCTAAGTGCAGAGAATCGACTAAAATAATTTGAAATGTGAATATGGAGAAGAATGGAGAGTGTGAAATGGACAGAGAGAATAAGAAATGAAGCTGTGTTGCAAAGAGTGGGTGAAGAGAGAATGATACTGAAACTCAAAAGGAAGAGAAAAAGGAATTGGTTGGGTCACTGGCTGAGAAGAAAGTCCATACTGGAGGATACACTGGAAGGAATGGTGAACGGGAGAAGAGTTCGGTGCAAAAGATAACAGATGATAGACGACATTGAGATATGCGGCTCATATACGGAGACTACGCGCGCACGAGCGGATTTCTGTCCGTGCGGATATTTAGCCGCGGCGGTAAGAAAACAGCTCTCCTGATTTGAGTGGGCACACGGACGGTGAAAAAACCGCTGTTCTCTCAGTCTACTGTAGCTCTAGCTGATAACACTCAAGAAGAAAACATGAATTTTGTGGAAAATCTGTAATATTTATATTACGTCTTCGAAAACAGCGAAGAAGGAGAATGTGGGTCCATCCCCTCTTAAGCCAAAGACTACTTAAGGGACAGATTCATTGTACAGATACGGAATTAAAATTTGGAGCGAGTCTTGATGGGAGTCCACCTGTATGTAGGTCTAGGCAGCAGTTTCACACAACTGTTTACAAGTAACATGTATAAAGGTACTCTTGTTTACTGTACAGCATGTGCAGTGTATTGTAAGCGAAACTTAAACAATAAGGGAGCTCCAAATTTTATTTCCGTATCATATCCTGAAAATTTTTCTGGATATTTTAGAATGAGTAAAAATTCATTGAACGTATTTTTAAACTTCATACAGCCACACATAGCTTATCAGGATATAAACAATTATGAGAAAGGCAGTAGCACCAGAAGAAAGACTAGCAGTCACCATAAGGTTAACAATATTTATATTTGGTTTCAAGCGTTACAATTTACACAAGACATTACATACGAGTATATAAAGCAAGTTATTTAATATGTTTATGTTAATGCAGTTCGAATAAGTCAGATGAGAGCACTGTACTGTCACTAGGCGACAATGAAAAACCTCTGGGTGTAGTCTACTGTAGGACGGCGTTGGTTCAGAATAGGGCACATATGTTGATAAATTCATTGTTGTAGATGAAGTCTGTTCTGTGTGAGGAGTCTGAATCTGTTGAAGTGGAACCATCCGCCCAGGTTGAGTCAAATGTGTAGACTGATCATGTGGTGGAATTCCAGATGAACTAAACACATTTGAAGGATAGGGGAAGTGATAATTGATATGCATAAATGTGTTTTGATATCCTGCATAACTGGGTGACCTGGATTAGCTATTTCGTTGAAAAATGAATTTTTGTAATACTTGAAAAAATTCCACTTTTACTGTCAATATTTGTTGTGGTGAAAGTTTTCGAAAAGTCGGCAATAATGAGAGCAAGAAAGATTTATCTTTATCAATTTCTTCTTTTCTACTATCCTTCAGAATTTGTAGGTGGGATTCTTTGAAATTAGGCTTCCTAGACATTAATTTCTTTTGCCTCTTTATTTCCTTACTTGTCGAAGACTTTCCATTGGTTCATTGGTTGGGATAATATGTCACAACTGCATCATTAAGCGGTTGTTTTGCAGCTCGTGTGCACACTAACATATTCTGACACGTGTTTCATAATATTGCGCGGTTGGCGCTCCGCTCGGGAAATAGAACATGTTGCGTTTTTAAAACCGCTGCTGTAAAATATCCGCTCGTGAGTTCACATCCGTTTCAAGCAATGTGTTCTATCAAAGCGATTTTCTAACCGCGGCGGATAAGCGGACGAAAAACCGTCCGTGCGCGCTTAGAGGAAGTCGGAAAATAGGAAAGATTGGAGAATGTTGGGTTTGCAGAGAAAGACCTGCCCTGGGGCAGAACACTTATGTGTGTAAAAGCATCATGAGGTAATTATAATATTTATCCTATTATTATATACATGTAAGCAATACAAGAAATTATTAAAAAGACTGAAACAACTACTATTGGTAACGATAAGTAGTTGATGAATGCTTTCTTATTTTATTCCTAAATTCGTTAAACATCTGAAAGTCTCTGCTGACATTTCTCGGTACGAAATTCTAAAGTCGAGGAACAGTTAAAATAGAAGAAAACAGTACAAGAATATTCGGTGGGATTGTACGGATTATATTGAGGAGAGCTGTGATCATGTGTCTAGATTTTAGTTGGTGGATAATTTTTTAAATCGGAATGCAAGATAAACACGAGTGAATAAATGCGCTATATGAAAGAGGAGGGAAAGACAGTGTATTTTTATGATATGTTTGAAGAGAGCCAGGACAACATTTCGAGGGATAGTGTTTTATTATTAGCCCGGCGAATATTGCAGACGAAACGTCGTATGAACAAGTTGCAGTCTCTGTGCCGAAGAACCTTAATCTCAAACATCCTTCATCTCTGTTCCTCTCTCAACGTGAGAGTCCAAGTTTCACAGCCATACAGAACAACCGGTAATATAACTGTTTTATGAATTCTAACTTTGAGATTTTTGACATGGTCTTAACCCTGTCAGTTAAAATAAACCATTATTATTATTATTATTATTATTATTATTATTATTATTATTATAGTTGACAAATCTTCTCAACCCAATAATAACAGGCATTTCCCATATTTATTCTGCTTTTAATTTTCTCCCGAGTGTCATTTATATTTGTTACTGTTATTCTAAGATATTTGAATTTTTCTACCTCTTCAAAGGATAAATTTCCAAATTTATATTTCAATTTCGTACAATATTCTAGTCACGAGACATAATCATATACCTTGTATTTTCGGGATTTAGTTCCAAACCTATCTGTTTACTTGCTTCAAGTAAAATTCCCGTGTTTTCCCTAATCGATTTTGGATTTTCTCCTAATATATTCACATCATCCGCACAGACAAGTAGCTGATGTAACCCATTCAATTCCAAACCTTCTCTGTTATCCTCGCATATTCTACAGCGAAGTTAAAAAATAAAGGTAATAGTGCGTCTACTTGCTTTAGCCCACAGTGAATTGGACAAGCATCCGACAAAAACTGACCTATACAGACTTTGTTGTATAGACAAATTTTAAGTAATCGAACTAGTTTCTTTGGAATACCAAATTTATTTATAATATCATATAAAACTTCTCTCTTTACTGAGTCTTATTCCTTTTTGTAATCTATGAATAAGTGGTTTAAAAAAATATATATATATACTAAAGCATTGCATACACCTCCGAAAGTAATATATAGCATATATATATATATATGCTATATATTACTTTCGGAGGTGTATGCAATCCTTTAGTTTAAATCTAAATTTTCGTGTCCATGTCCAAATTGTTTCAAAATCGTTAATTTTAGTTATTGCTCATTCATTTTTAGAGTTCAGCGTTTTATTAATTAGAAGAAAAGTATATAAAATCTGATCGATTGATTGATTGATCAATTGATCAATTGATTGATTGATTGATTGATTGACGATGACAATCGTAATAAGTAATGAGCCTGTCAATGTACAGTAACGCCTGATTCTATAAGTTTATAGACTTATAGGTAAATCTGCGTTTCAGATATAAAACTTACTTGATTTTTCTTCTTTCATTGATTGTTGTTCTAAATACAGCTCCAAATAACATTTCCTTCGTGGCAATATGGCTGTCTACTGGTCCAAAATGCATCTTGTCCATATCATAGTTCAAAAACGACCATTGTCCAAATGAAATTTATTAATAAATTAAAAATAAAATTAAATATATATTTTATTATTTTCCTCCTTTTTGCATTTATGTTCTTTTGTATTTGTATCTGCAGTTTTACTACTATTTGTTTCCTTCATCTCTCTGCATTTATTTCTTGTATATGTCTATTTGTATTCTGGTGGTGTAGTAGAGAAGGACTGATGGCCTTAACTTCGCCAGATTAAATAAATAAATAATTAAATCAATAAATAACTAAATGAATGAATGAATAAAAACTATTAAGTTGCTCTTTCTCAAATTCTCACACAATAATTCTTGCTTATAATAAATAAACGGCAACAAATCATACGTCTGCAATGATAACTTAATACAGTATTCTAGCGTTTTTGTTTTCAATTTACCACATTTTTTTATCACTGGACAAGCAGAAGTTTGAAAATGGACGCCCCAATTAAAACATTATACTAACTTCATAAAAGAGAAATACGTTATTTATATATTGTTTGTGAATCTTGAACAATAATAATATTCACACTCAAACACACAATATATTATGTGTGTGAGTTTGCATTACTTTCCAAGATCCATAGGGGTAATAGAAATTACGTGTTTCTCATTCTTTATGAAGTTAATATGCTCACAGCGTATGAACAATCCTTTGGAAGGTATCCACATTAAAATTCGTTTAAAATGCACACTACCAGCGAAGATAAAACTTAATGTTCACAGAAAATGCTTAGGCCAAATTCTAAATAAAAATAGATATTATGAAGCTATGTACTTGACAGTAAGATGATAATGATGATGATGATGATGATAAACATAAATTTCCAATTTAATGTACTTTAACTTTAGCACATTTAGGAAGACTTAACCCTTCGATCTGTTGTTATTATTATTATTATTATTATTATTATTATTATTATTATTATAAGTGATGATGATGATGGTGATGGTGATGGTGATGATGATGATGATGATGATGATGATGATGATGATGATGATAACGGTTTGGATAAGGGTGATAATGCTGAACACAAAAATGTATCGTTAACAGAACAAATTGGTTTCACATAATATGCAATAATAATGTTGCCTGTTAGCCATTCAGTAATTGTTTTCATAATAATATGAACCATGTCATGATGTTTTAAAATTTCAATTATACTTCTAATTCTGTTATGAGAGATCCTTTGCTACCATACGTTAAATGTAACGCAGATATGATACGGAGGTTGAAATGTGGAACAGGATTTATATCAAAGAGCACCGACACAGGGAATGAAACAAAGGTAAAAAATTGATTTGTTTTTGCGTTTAATTCCAATATGGATCTCCAATCCACTATGCCAAACGTAATCATTCCATTATAACAGCCTCTCCAATCCTCTCGCTTGCTATGTAGACAATGTCAAAGGGCATGAAGGGTGGCACAGCAGGTGAGATTTAATTTAATTTCAGAACAAAAGGAAACAATGAGAAAGCAGCGTATCTTACTACAACGACACACGAATTTTATGCGTTTCTGGTAACAAATACCGTATGCTAGTGATGTCAGTAACTTGCACGTAGGCCGCATGCGGCTCTGAAATAATTTATTGCGCCTTTTGTAATAATATTACACTACTATTTCTTTTCAGAGAATTATTGCTTAATAATTTTTTTAATCATGTGAAATTGGAGGAAATTTTGTACTCCTCTCTATGAAGAATGTATTGAACAGCGACAGTGGTGAACGGGAGAAAAGTTCGGGATATAAGAAGACAATCAGATGATATTATATAACATTAAGATACTGTATATGGATCGACTGCGGAGACTAAGATAAAGACGGAAAAGGGGGAAGATTGGGATTTCTGGGTGTGCAGTGAAAGATTTGCCCTAGTGCATAAAACTATGAATGAATGAAATGCATTTGTTTCCGTTCATAATGCCTGTGCATGTACTGAACAGAGTTTTGCTAGCTGTAATATTAAACTTAAACATTATAATCTTTTGGTCTTTCTTTTACGATTTTTTACGATTTCAAGTATAAGAAACTGTGATGTCACAAATATACTTTAGCATTCAATTATCTCCGCAGAACGAGTCTATATTTTAAACACTTCTTTCTCCTGGAAGAGACGTTACATCTCGAAAAGAGTTAATTTGCAAGAGAACAATATTTTAAAAAGCTGTTGTTACAAAGACATTGATATCTCTGTCTAGAAAGTAATGAGACTTACTAAGAAAGGATTTTATGTGAAAAATAAAAATAATGAGTGTTACACTAGGCCTTAATCCTTTGAGACTTGTGACAATAATACATTCCTTTTCTTAGGCCTTATTTGTATTATGACAGCCTTCCCTCAACAATTATGAAGAGATTATTTCACGTGAATTAAAGGCACGTCTTCATTGCTATAATACTCGTATAATTAGTTTAGCTTTATAACAGCACTTTTATCATTGAAATTTTATTAAACTAAAAGACAACATAAATAACTTGGGAGGTAGTAGAATTCATACATATATACATACATACATACGTACATACATACATACATACGTACGTGCGTGCGTGCATACATACATAAGCTTACATACATACATACATACATACATACATACATACATACATACATACATACATACATACATCACAGTCTAACAGTAGATTGTAAACTATAAACGGTAGATAGCTATAATTAATTGTGACCTTAGAACATTTTTATAGAGAAAGAAAAGAGAAAAATATGGAAACAAAATAATCCAACTCAGATTGTAAATTTCAATTTGCAGAAAATCAATATAAATGCAGCATATATTTCGAGAGAAATAAGTGAACTGTAAAAACAAAATTACCTAATCTTCAAATTAGATTGTAAACTTTGAATTATTATAAATTATTGTAAGTAATTGTGATATTATAAGAGAGCTCAGTGCATGTAGTATTACTCAGTGTAACTTAAAGAAACATCCCGGTTTTTAATAAATACATACATACATACATACATACATACATACATACATACATACATACATACATACATACATACATACATATATACATTTGTTCACTGAAAACCCGGCATTCTTCAATCTTTCCTATTTTCTGCCTTCCTCGTAGTCTCCGCATATGACTCATATATCTTTATATCGTTTATCATCTGATATCTTTTTCTGTCCCGAACTATTCTCCCGTTCACCCTTCCTTCCATTGCATCCTTCAGTAGACAGTTTCTTCTCAGTCAATGATGCAACCAACACAAAGCAACTTCACTAGTCTCTTCCTTAGTTCTTTTTCCAGAGGTCCGTAGAAGATGGTCCTATTTCTATGAAAAGCTTCCTTTGAAATTTCTATCCTCCTTTTGGCTTCCTGGCTGCAGCCCATGTTACTGCTTATAGTACACCCTAGAATATTTGAAGCTGTTCATTTGCTCTACTGCCTCATTTTGTATTCGCAAGTTTATCTTCTTCACTTTTCTTCCTACAACCATGATCTTCGTCTCATTTGCAGTTATCTTCATCTCATACTGTTCACAGCTGTCATTTAGCTCCAGTAGCTCCCTTAGTATCGTCTCCTCTTCTGCTAAGAACGTCATATAATCAGCAAATCTTATGCACTTTATTCTTCGTCCTCCTACTATCACCCTTCCCATGTTCTTAAACTGTTCTTCACCAAATCCTCCAAGTAGATGTTGAACAGGGTAGGTGTGTAAATGTATATTAAATAATTATACATTGATTCAATTCTACATTATTATAGCTAAGAGCACCATAATACATGTGCAGGATCATCGTCATCATCATTATCACTGTCGTCAACATCTGATTGATTAATGCTATAGCAGATTGAATTTTATTACAGTATGTGACACTTTGTTGAGAAATATTGGACGATTTATTATTTAGATGTAAGCTGTATTATGGAAGTGAAATTACAGTAAAATAACTAATTGAGAATAAAATTAGAGCGAAAAAATGATACAATGTACAATAGAAATAAAGCGAAATAAAGAATAGGGAGCTGTTTAGTTCATTGTGCGTAAAGCAATTAGCGACACATTAGTCTGGAGGTCTAGCAAACATGGAGTGATGTAATGAGTCCTATTGCATGACAGGCAGTGCTTGATGCTGAGTGTGTGTTTTGTGTGTTGAGAATACGCATAATTGTGTTCATAAATGTCAATTTGTCCGAATTACGAGCTTGATGGACGTTTTAGATTTGTCGCTGCGAGATGACAAACTCGATGGCTCTTGGACTCTTCACTCCGCAATTAGCTCACAACCACCAAATCCTCTCCGTGTGGCTAGATCAAATTCATACGGAACTAGATCAGGTACAGTTGCTGCAATGAACGCAAGCTCACAAATACATGGTTTTCAACATACTGTATGTATTTTATCAATTTATCAATAAGGTGACATTTAACATTTAATCTTTTAAGGTGACATGTACAGGAACATCATTTTATTTTTACTTCAATTTTTATTGTACCTGAGTTTTTGAATGTACTTCACTCCACCCCATCTACTAAGGAAGTTCCAACTCCACACAGAACCAAGACCGCAAATAGTAAGCAGTACTGAGTTACTGAGTATAGTACGTTCCAGAAATGTGTTCGCGTTTTCCAGTGACGAAAGAGCTTTCAATATTGAATCATATTTTCGCACAGGTACTGTCCGTTTGCCTACGTCGCATCCCGATTTCCCCCACCTGCTTCTGCTTGCCCCTCTGTAAAAGCTGGGCTGTCTTAGCTCTTTTCTGAAAACATTAATTTCTCTTAGGAATTGGACGTTTGCGTAATATTATACAACTGTTTAATTTAACTTAAATAAAAGGGCCTCGTTAAGTAATTAACTGTCACGTGATTTCCTCCCTTTCTACAATCCTGCGGCATAACCACTTGGACGGACAGTTGATAGCATGTCTGAGTAATTTTATATTTTCGGGTCGGGCAGAAGTGAAGATTGAATTCACAGTACGTAGAGTAGGTACAGAATTATTTCAACATGAGTTACTAGTACGAAGGACGAAACTGGCAATTGGAATTAGATGCAATAGTCTATAGTGCGATAATACGCACAAAAGAACTGAAGCCTGTATCGAAATGAACGGCCACCATTTTCAAAATTGTGTTTAAATATTCATATTATGATTATTTTTCAATTTAACTTCTTTCTCTATATTGTACGCTAATGTGCTGTAGACAGTATAACATACACTGCATAATGAATACGTTCGCATGGATAACTCACTTCGTGAGAAAAAAAAACTTATTCTTAATACAGTACTGCACTTTGATTAAAGAAAAACCTAGTGAAAATTATCAAACTCAAAATCGCGATATTTCCTAGTTTACATAAATGGATGAACTACTTTTCTTCCTTCCTATACCTAGTAGAGTGATTTGTGTTTTACGCCAGTATCATCGAACTCCAGTCTTGGAGGGGAGAGCAAGCGGTGTTTCCGGTTCTCTAAAGGTATAGACAGGTTAATATTAAAAATGTTAGTAAAAATAAAATTATGTCCCTGTATTTATTTAGCCTGACGAGTTACTCCCTTGGTTTGACTTGTAAATTATTTAAAAATACCGTGTAAGAGGGCCTTGGACTAGAAATGTTTAGCTTAAATGTAGTTTTCTTTATATGTATGCATAAGGGTGTAATTATTTGTCTTATTTGAACTGTTGTATCAGTGAAGCGAGGTGAGTCAGTGAAGTTATGGTTTTACAGTGCAGTGAATAGTTCCGATCAGTGATAATTTATAGCGTCAATGAAATGTGTTCTATAGTGTCAGCGAAATGTGTCCTAAAGTGTCAGTGAATTGCGTCATAGTGCCACTACAGTGAGTGAGATGAGAGTAAAATGAAAGACTATTGAAACTTATGTAGGGCCTATACATATGTAGGTTGTATTGTAAAATTAGGTTATTTTATGTTTTATTATTATTGTGTTAAATTGTATATTGTGTTAAATTGTATTGTGTATTCTTATTGCATTATGTATATAATTGTATTGTGTATTGTATAATTGTATTGTGTACTGTATAATTGTATTGTATATTGTAATTTTATTCTGTATTGTTTATATTGTGTGTACGACTGCCACCGGGTGCTTGCCCACTTGCTGTGTAAATAAATACATACATACGTACATACATACATACATACATACATACATACATACATACATACATACATACATACATACATACATACAATTTATGGAAGAATCCATTATTGATACATATTATGTGAGTTAACGACTCCCAAAGAGACAGGAGACTTCTGTGTCATAACTAGATCTTGAAATTTTAGGCTCTAATAGGATAGGTTGCAACAATTTTACATAAAAGTTTCTAAATATATGCAACACGAGAAATCCTCGAGCGATGATATTGCCTAAAACTAGACGCATTAAAGAACGTATGTTTCAGCTTACGCTAAACGAGCCTAAAAATTCGAAATCTGTCGCATTGCAATATCATTATTTATAGTTGAAAAGATATTATCTTGAATACACAAAATATATCAATTAAAATATACATTTTCTGACGGCTAAATATTTATAAGTAATAGAGCTTTCTACAATGAGCACAGCATTTAAACAATATGGCCATTCAAATATGTATTGGATTTATAGTTTGGGTTTTAACATATTAAACACTTTTTAATCAGTCTGTATTCACTATCAATTTTAATTTTGTTTTTCTTTGTATTGGAATCCCCTCCTGAGCACGAGTCTTACTCATTCAAGAATGGGCTAGTTTATCTTTCTTTGTATTTATTAATTTGTATTCATCTCAGACTTACTAGCAATAAAAATAAATAAATGAATAAAAAAATTGTAGCTAACTTGAAATTTTAAACCGTTAAAAAATTATATTTCAGGAATAAAACGTAAATATCACTGTATTGGGCAATGAATGGAATTTGATATTTGCAAAATATCAGGAATATGCCTGCACTTCTTCAACACATACTATGTTTTACACACCATGGACAGTATTCTGCACAAAATATCTTGGAATATTCCAAATTCCATGCGAGATAGTACGAGTATTTTGAAGTTGCTGTATGGTTTTAGGTGTGCCGCGAAAACTCGTTCAGTAAGATAGCTTCAAAACCAAAAGACGACCAGAATGAGATCTTGAGGCCGTGCAGGCCATAATTTTGGAAAATAACTATTGTAGACATGATCATCTAAAATCGTGTAACTTATTGTTTTGTAGTGGTGTAGAGCGTGCTCCATCCTGCACGAAGATTATGTTTTACACATCGTGATTTCTCATTTTAGGATGACGAAATCCTGTATCATAATATTATAACGCTCACTGTTTACTGTGACAGCTTCTGTTATTCCACTGTTGTCTTTTTCGAATAAATATGGACCAATGATTATTTACGAAGTAAAGCTGCAACATATTGCAACTTTGAAATCATGAGACTTGTTGAATTAAAACCTGGAGGTAATTATTAGACCAAAATCTATATTTACGTGTGTGACGTCCACCTTTAGAAAAGAACCATTGCACGAAGCTCCAAAATTCTTGTAGCAGTACTAATAAAATCATTAATGTATAACTCAACAATATGGCAATTAAAACCTGTGATTGATATGCTGGCTGATATGCACTGTACATCTATTATCAGCCAGTACATCTCACTTGACAATATGTCAGAAGAAAAACAATTGCTTGCATACATGTGAAGTCTCTATGATTAGTTTAATATGTAGTTAGTCGGCGATATTTGCAATGGAGGGGGAAAGGAATTAGTCACCTTACTCCATTATCTTCTGGCCTAGTTGCCTTATGCGTGATGCCTTGTTTGTTTTACTTGTGTGGTCCAGACCTGTCTTCGGACAACAATGATAACCATAGAAATGCAAAGGAAACTAACGAAAAATCCCACTTTTTACCCAGCACAGTGATGTTTCTCTTTCTTTCCCTAAAACATTATAATATTCATAATATATTATTTAAGATTCCCAGGGACCACTTGCAGAAAGAAAACACAATTCCATGGAAAGATTTATTGGAACAGATACAGCCATTGTTGAGCTGTTTTTCAACATATTCGCCACTGGAATTGAGATATTTATACCGTGAGATCAGAAGACTACCGCCTGGGATCTGAACCGGAACCAGTGTGTGACACCCGCAGCTGTCTGCATTTCTCTGTGATTCCACGATATGACAAATGTCTCAGTTTCGGTGAGGAATGTGTTGAAAAATAGCTCAACCGTTGCTGTATCTGTTCCAATAAGTATTTCAGTGAAATTGTGTTTTCTTTCTGTAAACGGCCTCAGGAAAACTTAATTCCTTGACTGTCCTTGTAATTACGCTCGAATGGCCAAAATTTGTATAAACACTTGTTTTGACCTTATTAACATGGTGGAAGAAAAAGAACTTTATCTGCACCCATGAGAATGTTTGCTTGTTAGTGTTAACGAAATTCATTTTTGCTTTATGTACGATAAACTGTAATATGTAATCGTTATTTTGCACTAATGTGTACATTGATACAAATAGTTTTCAGTCAAATGGCGTATATTATAAAAGATTCTATTTAGGACCGTTTTCGCCTTACTTAAGTGTAATAAAAATATTTAAAGGAATTAAAACATTATCTGTTTCTTTCTAAAGGTATAGTTTATTAATACTTTCATATCATTGTCTCTTTTGATTTTTAACTTCCCAATAGCGATCACTTTCACAGATAGACTTCAGGGATGGACGCTGTTACAGATGTTCTCTGTCCATTTCTACTTGTGAAACACGCAGGGGATTCAGGTAGAATTACAATATGGCGAAGGAACTTCACCAGACAGGCATGTACGGTGATGAATACGTCAACAGCTAATCTTCATGTCCCATCATGTAACTTCATTATGATCTCTTTCCATCTAAAAATAAAATAAATTGAAAATCATATTAACCAAATTTTATAATCAATATACACTTACAATATATGATAATTAGTGAACACTGTCACCTTCTAAATATGACTAAACATTATAATATAATTTAAAATACTTTGAAGCTATGTTCAACTGGATACACATTACACCTGATGGTTATGTTGCTATTTGTCTGTACAATATATTCTTCTCTTAATCTCTAGTGACGTAAGTATCATGTATATGTGTAAGTAAATGTATTATTATATGTTCATTTTCGTAAAGCCACCCTTTCATAAAAGAACAGAAGTTCTAGTTACGGGTGAAAATTTGTAATAATAATAATAATAATAATAATAATAATAATAATAATAATAATAATAATAATAATAATAATAATAACAATTTATATTATAGGGGAATAGAATTAGATGTTATGCGCCCGAAGCGAAACCGAGAGTGATAATTTCCTGGAGCGTATAAAATCTGTTTACTCTCGCGTGCCGTACAGTATTGTATCCATTACTAGTATCTAAATTTAATTTTAAATTGTACGCCTTTTCTTTGTAATGTGTTGTTTCTGAAGAAGTTATAAATGAATAAATTTATGGATTTTATAGTTGCTAATGTGTTGGTTGTGATAATAGAGCTTTTAATTTACAGCAATGAATTAAAAATGTTTAAGGGAATGAACAAGTGAAATATTCAAATTATGCATTTGTGATGCTAATGGACTGAAATTTTTACCACAGAGTGCTGATATGTATTTAAAACATCCCTATAAATTTCATCAATGTATCTTAATTAGTTTTGAAGAAATTAATTATTTACCAATTAATACTAATTAATATTTAAAAAATGCTGCATGATGAACGCTTAACATTATGAATTTAAAAAAAATATAGAACAGTTCCTCTAACAATAATAAAACATCTATCACATGATTTTTAGTTAGCACTTCTTAGTTACTGAGAAAAAAATTCAAAACTGGGTGAGTGCCAATTTAAAGAAAAAAATTAATTTCATGCATCTTAATCAATTTATATCTTGGCAAATAATAAATATTTTAAAAATCCATGTGACAGTCTTTTTCCTTTAGGTAATATGGGCTTGTGGTAAAAATTTCATCACTATTGGTTAAGAAATGCATCATATGGAGCAATTTGAACATGTTAAAATGTAATAAAATTTAAAAGGGAGAAAATCAAGTTTTAAAGTACAACACTATGTTTGAGTACTTACACATTATGGAAATTGCTTAAAACCCTCCTGCCTGATATGTTGACCCCTCCTGCTGCTTTTTCCTACTTTCAGTGACACTTTTTGACAAACGTAGCTTCTTCCTGCTTGTTTTGAAGTTCTCACTGGTTGAAGTAGCCGCTTGCTGCAGTCGACGCTTGTCTCTCCTATTGCCAATTTTGTATGCTGCAGGAGATAATTTCACTGTTGACACTAAATCTCTCATGGAAATGTTTGCTGTACAACCCATGTTAAATTCAGTCACAGCAGAAGTAACAGCCACTTCAAGTTTTTTTTTTGATACAAAAATTTCTTTTGGGCACTTCCGCCATATCACACTATGAACACTTTCATTCACATTTTGAGTTTTTCCTGCAGTGCACTTGCTAAGAAGTTCATCACTAGCTAGTCTACAGTACACTGGCATGATTTTAGCCACAACATCAGGTCGCAACACTGTCTTCATGGTTTTCAAGTCATGCTTCGGAACAGCTTCTTGCTTCGCAATGGTCCGGTTGAAGAAGCACCATGACTTTTCACCACTAGGGCATCTTGAATGCAGGGGCCTGTCATCCGTGGACATTGCATGGTCAAGTGTTGCATAGATGGCTTTCTTCATCTTGTTTACATCGGGGATATTATCAATAATGGCCTTTCTGTAGTAATTTTGCAGTCGAGGTATCATTTCTGCAGTCAGACTTCCCTTTTTTTTGCCTCCGATTGAGGAATCTGTCCCTCTCCATTCCCTAACAATATTCTGTAGACCTTTACCTACTCTCTTAGCAACGTGGTTCACACATTCTTCTTTTCTAATGTCAATGCCTTCACCATAAACTTGAAGCTGCTGAAGGTGATGGTGTGTTTTTGCATCCCCGTCAGACAATAAGGTTGTGTACCTCATATTACACAACCTAATGGACCGGGTCCAGAGAATTTCTGCAGCTTTCATCTCCATGGCATTTGAAGATCCATCAAAATTTTTCTCACAAACACCAGCATCTTTGTGACTTTGATACCACTGTTTATATTCGTCACTTGCAACATCCATTTTTTTTTCTGTCTTTTCACAAGTACTGCAATATTTTGACATTATTTCAAAATCTAACACTAGCCCTGTTAAAATATCTATGACTAAACCTAAACCATACTTTGATGTATGTCCACGCTTCATCCATGTGCCATCGTATGACACACCAATATTTATAACATCACTATCACTAATAGAACTGTCCACTTCCATGTGAGCTCGTCTAACTGCAGAGTGAGCATTTCTCAACACATGTTGTCTAACAAGTTTGTTTTCTTCCGTCAGTTTTATCAGGTGAGAGTTGAAGGATGGTGAGCTCAAACCTGCCATACCCATAGCCATACAATGTTGTTCCATAGCAGAGTGTCCTTTTCCCATGGTAACAAAGGCGTTGACCATTCTCCTATTTACATCGAAGGGAGGTCGAGTTGACTCAGTGTTACCTACCTTAGGGCTTGTATACATTTCATTCAACACTGTGTTGCAATTATAACACTTCACTATCACTTTAAATGCAAAGCCTGATGGTTCAGTAAGCTCAGCTTTTGCACTATCCATTCCACATTCACCACATTTTACTCCTTTATACAGTTCACTCCACAAACTTACATGCACTAACGTGTAGTCTTCACTACACTGGGGGGCACTTATATTTGAATTCTCCTGCAAGTTGCCATATTTTATCAACTTTATCTCACTAGCACTTTGTTTATTATTTGTTTCTTTTGACACTTGATCTTCATTATCACCAACTAGGCCTAACACATTTTCTTGTTGCACACATTCCACAATAGTTTTGGCATTCTTCCACCTTATATTTGCTAAATTTTTAGCCCTATTAGCATATTTTGATCGTTTCTTGCCCTTATTATGAATGTCACTTAGTCTATTCATGTTTAGAAAACTAAAACTATGCCTAAAATGCTAAATGTTGAGTTATACACGTGGTCTTGAATGTTATTGTGACGATTCCTAACCTAATGCACTTATACTAACTTATTCACACTAATATATACAACTAATTGAATACAAAATTAGTGTAAAACTTTAATAACATCCTAAATAACACGAAATCAGCAAAACAAGTATGAATATTCACGTACAAACGCACAAACTCGAGAAGAAACGGTCCACAAACAATATTTTGCCGTTCAGTTTCAAAACGAAGTATTTGCAGGGCTGACAGGCAAGCTGATAGTATATTCAGGAGTGACAACAAACTTAATTTCACTAGATACACACCAGAAAAAAAAACTAGCCCGCTTTATTCAAATTACAAAGCTCAACATAAACTTTAGAGCTGACAGCTCGTTTAAAGGGCAACGAAGCACGTGCAAGCAGACATTTAAACGTCATGTGACACGGTTTAAAGGGCTCCCAAATAAAAAATGAGGCCATATTATGAAAGTAGAAGGTTTAAATAAAATTATGAACATAAAAACAAAAATTTGTATTTTTTTCCATTTTTCCACATTTTTCACTTGTTCGTTCCCTTAATTCAGTGCTGTGAATAAAGCCATTGGTTAGGTTGATAAGGACGATGAGTTTAGAACCAGTCATGATAAAGTTTATTTATGTTATTTATGTTACTTGTGTACAATTTTCAATCATAACGATAATCTATGACGAATTTTCCCTTTCATTTTAGAATATGGAGTTACCATTGACTCATTCCCATACCACATAATTATAATCCATTTTATAGAATTCGCTACACTCTTCTTTTCTGACTATTGGGAGGATTTTCAGCCAACAAAGGCAGTTGTATAACAAAACATCAGTATCACAGAGTTTGGACGAACGATAATATCTTCCGACATGCAAACTCAGGTCACTAGTGATCAAACAAAATATAATCCCATGTATATGAGAATTTATCACAAGTTCTATGTCACTTAATATCGGCTACAAGTTTTTTGATCCTCTAGTTTTTAAATAGATGAAAACTAACTATTTCTAAACCATATTGGAAATATGTTGAGTTGAAGCCCACAAGGGAGAAGCAATGTAACCAAACGAATAAAAAAATCCCTCCCTCGAATGGTTTATACGTGCAATCAACTCAAAATATAACTGATGTTTCTCTGTGATGTGGCAATATATTGGGAAGTGCAAAGCTGTGTTCATTCTGACACTGATAGGAAGTCACTTGTCAATACCGTTTCATTTCACAAAGCTTTAAATGTAATGTATGTATTTTTAAATACCCGTTCAATACAAAAGTATTATGTGTGGCTACGTTTCATGCATTTGTAATATTAACAGATCATGATAAATGGGAAACACATGACGGTGTTATAATTCCCTACATCATTCAACCCGAGCAGTTGTCACAGATTCACACTCAAACAAAAGAAAGGTTTACAAATCCGCGGTGAAACCATTCCAAGAACTATATATATTTTAACTATCGAAATCTTTAAGCCCATTCATGAATAAAAATGGTTAAAATCGGAATGTATTATTATTATTATTATTATTATTATTATTATTATTATTATTATTATTATTATTATTATTATTATTATTATACATTCATAGTATTCTTCACAAGGACAGGTCTGAATGCAAATCCAGCTTTCTCCAATTTTTCCTTTTTTTTGCCTTCCTCTTTGTTTCCGCATATGATCCATATATCCATCACCTGATATCTTCTTCTGCCCCGAATTCTTCTCCCGTTCACCATTCCTTCCAGTGCATCCTTCAGTAGGCAGTTTCTTCTCAGCCAGTGACCCAGACAATTTATTACTTTTCCTTTTCCTGATCAGTTTCAGCATTATTCATCTTCACCCACTCTTTCCAACACAGCTTCGTCTTTTATTCTGTCTGTTCACTTCACACGTTCCATTCTTCTCCATATCCACATTTCAAACGCTTCTAGTTGCTTTCCTTCAGTTTGTCGTAATATCCATATTTCTGCCTCATGTAATGCTACACTCCACACAAAGGACTTCACTAGTCTCTTCCTTAGTTCTTTTTCCAGAGGTCCGCAGAAAATGCTTCTTTTTCTATTAAAAGCTTCCTTTGCCTTGTTATCCTCCTTTTGATTTCCTGGCAGCAGTTCATGTTACTGCTTATAGTATACCCCACGTATTTGAAGCTGTCCAAGTTTACCTTCTCTATTTTTCTTCCTTTGATAATGGTCTTCGTCTTATTTGCATTTATCTTCATCCCATTTTGCTCACAGCTGTCATTTAGTTCTAGTAACATATCCCTTAGTATCATCTCCTCTCGTACTAACAACGACATATCATCAGCAAATTTTATGTAATTTGTTCTTTTTTTTTCCTACTATCACTCCTCCCATGTTCTGAAAACAGTTCTTCACTAAATCCTTCAAGTAGATGTTGAACAAGGTAGGTGATAAAGAGCGTCCTTGACGTATCAATTTCGCTTCCTTCTCTAATTTCTTCTCCTATCTTGATTTTGATTCGTTGTTTCATATAAAGATTACTGAACAACCTTTTCTCTTTCAAATGCACAGCAATTATCTTTAGGATCTCCATCAGTTTATTTCAATCCACTCTGTCTAAAGCCTGTTTTAGTCCCACAAATACTATATTATATACATTTCTTTATCCTTCTCTAGGTATCTTTCGCCGATTGTTTGTAGCACCCAATTGAATTTCTCGTATATTTTCCCTTCCTGAAGCGAAATTGCTCTTCTTCCAAATGTTCTTGCATCTTAAAATATAATAGTCGATTCAGTATTCGCAGAAAAATCTTTGTCGATTGTGATGTCATGCTCTTGGCATTATTTTCCTTTGGTATCAGAAGCAACTACTGTCTCCGTAAAATTTTCTGGCCATTCGCCTTTCTCATAATGATAGAATTTCCTCCTTGTCTCCACCCAAGCATTTCACTATTTCAATAGGGTTTCCATCCACTCCTGTTACTTTCCCATTCTCCGTTTCTCTAAGCGCTAGTCCAACTTCTTCCATTAAATAGATAATCCTTTTTCTTCTTCTGATTCGAGTGCTTCGTCTTCTATAGCTTTCTCATCTGGATTATTATTATTATTATTATTATTATTATTATTATTATTATTATTATTATTATTATTATTATTATTTCAATTGTTAGTGTTGCTACCAACAAGAATAGCAGCAATAATAATATACTGTAATAGCAAAACTTGAAAAAAGGAGGAATTACATGGATTCCACGGTTACACTACACGACTACATATCAAGAAAGTTTCCACGGTGGAAAAACTTTGACAAATAGTCCAATCAGTGGTCAGACACTACATTAACATATGTAAAAGGATGCTTTTGTAGCTCAGTTAGTGAAACACTGTCTTACAATGACTGCGGACCTGGGTTCAAATCCTGGCGATGGTGGGGTTGTATTTGTGGTGGATAAGGCCAATGTTTCTGATCGTTTTTCTCGGGGTTCTGCCATTTCCATCATTCCACCGTCACTCTCACTACCGTTTCAATATTCATCATTACCGTTTTAATAGCACCTTCTAGCATGTGCTAGATTGTAAATAGCGTATAGGTGCCATCAGTCTGAGGAGGAGTAGTACGCTACTCTGTGAGTGAAAGAGCACTCTAGCGGGACGTCTATGACCCTTGAGCCTACGTGGCTGAAGTCGACAGATGTCACCACGTAGCTGAGTTATGATGTCTACAGCAAAGTGACTATACGGACTCGATCAACCATGTCCATAAAAGAAGCGGTAACACACATTAAGTCTCAGGGTGCGGTGCAGGGGCGAATCTAGTTATTTGGCACCTCTAGGCAGAGAAAAATATTTCCGCTCCTTATTTCGCCCTATATACGTTAGGCCTATTTGGTTCAACTGAAAGTTGCAGCTTCACTCGGTTCCTGAATTTTTTTTCTTTGGCACATGGCACACACGCAGAAAATTCGGTGATGAAAGCGATACATGAAAAATATTTTTCGTTCCACATGTTTAATAATAATAATAATAATAATAATAATAATAATAATAATAATAATAACAATAATAATAATAATAATGTTACTAATAATGGTAATAATAATAATAATAATAATAATAGTAATAATAATCTATAATCTTGTCGCTGTAAGAAAAATCCTAATATAAACAATAGCACGTGACTGAAGTGAGGCTTCATTGGCCGCTGTTTGGCGCCATAGATTCTCAGTACGTGTTCCCGCCTACTGTTGTATATTCTGTTTCATGTTAAACATTTCCTGTTACTCGTCAAGTAGGCCTAACCTCACTACTATGCATTCATTTGCTTAGGAAACATTTACTTTATAATTACTGTGATTAAAACTCACATAACTTATTATATACAATTAAGACTATTTGCTTTTGAGACTGTTTCTACTCTTATGTTCAATAACCAAACACACCGAGGATACAGAAACCATACTTCAGTACCACGTGCTTACGTGAACTACGAGCTCAAGTGACGCCAGCTTGTTACAAGAACACACTACCTCGTTATTACTGTTTGTATTCATCCGCGTTCATAGTACATAACAAAATATAAAAATAGCTTTTCTTTTACATAGCCTTTTACATATGAGTGAAGTTATATGTTTCATTGCATTTAAGAACTAGAATTCAATTATTTATTTTCAAATAATACAAGATGATAGTTTCCAAATGCGGACTATATTTTCCTGCGTCGTGTGAGTGTTTCGACTGTGAGCCAGTCACGGGTATGACAGCCACGTGCTTGTGTTTACATTAGGATTTTTCTTACAGCGAAAACAGTACTGTATATTATTACCATTACTATTACTGGTGATGTGTCTAATTTTTATTGGGCTTTGTTTTCGTAATTTTTGTATATATTTTATAGTACCTCTCAAGTGTAAAATAATACTTAAAAATCATTTAGGACATACGGAATCCTTAAGATCTGAGTAACACACTTTGAAAAACGCTGCTCTAAGCCCTATAGTCCTACCTTAGTTTGACAAATTATAAAAATAAGGAGACAACTTCAGATTCACAATTTTTTTTTCTTCTAAAACCTTTCAGAAATTCATGATCACAGTTTCTCCTAGTCCGATTTCAGATCCATTCGGACGTTGGTATCTTTCTTCATAATTTCATATACATATACACAAAATCAATGTAAGTAGTAAACAGATGGAATGCAAGAACCTTTGCTTTATAGATTAAGCGTATCGATATATCACGAATAAATCAATTTTAAAGCCGTACATTCCAAAATATCGCACTCCTAGTAAAACACTGTCCTATGTCGAAAATCACAGATAAGTTTCGTAAAATTTTTTCGTAAATTGTTTTACTGGTTGGAGGTATAAAGTTCTAATAATGAAATAGTAAATTATCAAAGCTTTTGATACCTATTCATTGTCGATCTGGTTGGCAAGTTGGTATAGCGCTGGCCTTCTATGCCCGAGGTTGCGGGTTCAATCCCGGGCCAGGCCGATGGCATTTAAGTGTGCTTAAATGCGACAGGCTCATGTCAGTAGATTTACTGGCGTGTAAAAGAACTCCTGCGGGACAAAATTCCGGCATATCCGGCGACGCTAATATAACCTCTGCAGTTGCGAGCGTCGTTAAATAAAAACATAACTTTAACCTATTTATTAAAATATTTTTACAGCAGATGTTTACTAGGAAATAGCGTATCTTAAATCTTTACAAATTATATTCTAGTTACGACACTATTTTACTGGAAGTGGCATATGAAATTGCTGATTCGTTTCTTGGCAGTGCAACCTGAACAAATGTATCACAGAAATACAATTCCGAATAATTATTAATCATCTGCAATAAGTTTTTTTGTCTAAATTAGCATTGTTCGGAGGATAGAAAAACTAGAATATTTCTTCAAAATGATTCCGTTTTATGAAATGAGAAGCAATGTCGCTAATGGCATCTTCACGTGTTGTCCAGAATGTTCTTAATCTGAGAATAGGAACGTATCCATTTAGTAACTTAATATAATTGAATTGCATTATTTCCAAGTTCAGTTTGGAATTCTTGAAATACGCATAATATATTTTACGAGAAGCTCAACTACATCTAAGTTAAGAAATCGTTGAAAAATTCAAATGTCTCAATTTCGCATTATAACTTAAATGGAGATGGTGCAGTTTATTTGATTATTATTTAGATTCATTTCCAATATTCCCACTCTTCCAAATACGCTTCCAAAAATTTGCTCTTGAATAGCTTCCTGCTTTTCATTCTTATCTCTTTCAATAGCTATGTTAACGTTGGTAATATCAGTCCTAGTTGAAGATTGTAATTTATTTCGGCTTAATCTATTTCAATAATTTTATTTAAATTATCACTGAACATGCAAAATTATTTTCGGCAGTGCCTTCTGGCTGTGTTATATAAATATTATCTGTAATATAGTTATTATTCAACCTCTCTACACTCTCTTACCTCTCCTGCGGTCAAGAGTGGTATCGACGTATAAAAATTCGCAAAAATCATAGCAAGAGTTAACCACACTTACATATTAATCACTTCATGTAATTTTCAAAGAGGTTTCTGACATCACAATAATGCAAAACGTATTTTTATGTTATGGCAATCCATAGACGTAAACAATAAAAAGGTTACACCCTCAACTACTTACTACAGTAAACTTACATCATCCATTTGTCTTCTGCTTTGAAGTTTAAAATGGATTTCATTTTATTATAAGAACTCTAACAGTACATGATGAACTGTATAGCTTTATAGCGCTTCTAGTAAGTTTAACTCGTACATTTTTGTGACACCTGAAGTTGAATAATAATAATAATAATAATAATAATAATAATAATAATAATGATAATAATAATTGGTGGGTGTGCTTATCTATCCTGTGGGCATAATATTTATGGAACAAGTGGATAATCTTTATGATTATGGCATTAGTGATGTTTTCATGAGTGTCATAATAAGATTATTCACTAATTGGATACAACACTTTATGGCATCTTAGCATTATAAATTGTAGGAAAGAAATTATGAAATAAAATTGAATTCGTGATCCATAACTCACAAATTGTCTTCATATGTTTGTATCGATTAGTTGCGCCTGGCCTTGGCATTGAGTAGAGAGTAATGGATGACCTTACAGGTCATATTACAAATTTTTTTAGTTGGTTATTTAACGACGCTGTATCAACTGCGAGGTTATTTAGCCTCGATGAGATTGGTGATAGCGAGATGGTATTTGGCGAGATGAGGCCGAGGATTAGCCATAGATTATTGGAATTCACCTTGCGGTTTGGGGAAAACCTCGGAAAAAACCCAACCAGGCAATCAGCCCAAGCGGGGATCGAACCCGCGTCCGAGCGCAACTTCATACCGGCAGGTAAGCGCCGTAACCGACTGAGCCACGCCGGTGGCTCATTACAAATCAATGTTCCTTTATTTTTTAAATATATTTTATCTGAACCATAATAGTACATCATGCAACGACCCTATAATGATAGTCATTAAGAAGCGAGTATGGATGTTTATGAAACGAGCGCAAGAGAGTTTCATAATTTTCATACGACCTTCTTAATTACCATTATAGGCTAGTTTCATACGACTATTTATGCTCGACCATATTTCTAACTTGAAATTATAGTATTCAGATGTATGCATTTTATTTGTATCTGACAACATCGGAAGTGACCTTGTTCTAGGTCGTGAATTGTGAGATGTGCGCAGACGCGAAAGTATTGATTTTTTCCGAGGAACAATAATGTCATTGACCTTGTGTAATCCGTTAAACTTGGTGTAACTTTGATTATTGAATTCGACATAGAAAAACGAGATGACAAATTGAATTTATTTGAATATTATTTACAATTAACGCTAATTATTATAGTAACAGAACATAACCTTCTGCGACAGTATTGGATTTCCAGCCTCCATGACTTTTCGCAAATTCTCTTTCGATTGCATATCCGAGAATAATCGATACTTGCAGTTTTATAACGGTACAAAGCTGACTCGTTATTGGCTGAACACCTGTAAGCTGAGTTGTCATTGGCTGAAAACACCTGAACTTTAATGAGTAGGTGTACTTTAATGATATGCATTAAAGGACTGCTACCAGGTGTATAATTACTACATTTCGGCATGGTCGAGCATAAAACTGGTTTATGTAACATTACAAAAGTGGTACAAAATTGTTAAAGATTGGAAATAAATGATACGTTACCTTCTGTCCTGCATTTCGTTTCTTGTTACGTCGCACATAGAAGCGATAACCAAGTTAGCAAGCGTTCCGCTAATACGTCATAAAAATATGTTACGTGATTCCTTTTCTCGGCACGCGTGCTATAATAATCCATTTACGGACGTTTTTCGATGTAGTAACAATCAGTTTATAATGCTAGAGATGGCCTAAATACTGTAACATTAATATCGTATGGTTTATCTGTTCCGCATACCGCGACTCAATTGTACAATTTTTAATATTAATAATTGATGTTCTGTACTAGGCCTATAATCTTGCAGCTCATGCATCTGATGGCTTTTCACCCAACTGACCACAGATTCGAATTCTGTTAGGTCTTACAACAATTTTGTTGGACAAAGTGACTCCAAAACTATTAGACTTTCTTTACATTACCATTCAACCATGATTATTATCTCTTTGTCATTTCGTAATCTGTGAATAAAATTTACAGTTGATAAGATATGTTAAATAATTAACTACCAACTAGCAATTCACTGGTAGGCCTACATATCTGACAGTTCACGTCGGCCGAGACATTTAAGAATGAATCAAATTGGAATATAATTAGAAAAGAAAAAGTACATTTGCTTTGTGAATCGTGATTCACATCTTTCTCCTTCACCCATTCAAGTGATACAATCTTCAGAAGAAAAGGTTCCTCCTGCAATCGGGATCTCGTCGGAAACGAAATGAACATGATTGCAATATTCGTGCAAGAAACAGATTAATTCTCTTTCGCACCTCACGAATTTCGCATCTCTTGTTATTCATTGTGCAGTTGCTGCGGGAAAAGCTTCTCCTTTGCTTACTACAGGTCTCCCCTTAATGTATTTACGAACCTCCCTGTTTCAACACAAAACTTGTTATGGATCTCCAATGGATGGCCCCTTTCTGAGGAATGCGGGCACACATCCTACTACCTTCAATAAATTTCCATTCTATTTTCTGTTTTCAGATCCCCCTTCTTTCACATTTCTTATATTCTTCTCTTCTCTCACTTGATTTAACCCCCCAATCTCCTTTCTTCCCACATGTTTTACCTTCTAGATGAATGTTTAGAATCAATTCCAGACCCCCGGCGTTCAAACGAAGTAGAAAGGAACAGATATATATAGAGAGAGTATGATGTAGGTTTGGGAGGATAACAGAAATCTGTGGAGAAATAGAATCTTGAGAAGAATTGAACTGTCTTTTCTTGTTTTCTGAACCGTTCCCTTCTTCTTCTTACTCCCGTCAGCGTCTCTATTTCATCATACCTCTCCTTATACGTCCATGTTTGTATTTCCGCCTGAGATAACTTGCGAAAGAGGGAAAGAAATAAAAAAGTTTCGCTTTCGGTATAATTTCTGTATTGACATAACGTATGCCCACGTAGCATTCTTTCTATTTGAGTACTTTTGTCACCAGCCTGGAAAACATGAAGATTTCTCAATCCAGCGCCCTCCAAAAGAAGATAAAGGAAACTTTCAGCTTGTGATTATTAGTATGTATGGAAATTCTTCCAGAAATTACAGTTCTTATAGCAATGTTATATTATTATAATTTGTGAGTATTGTGATAGATTTTGTGATAGATTTATCGATATTAGTTCACAAAAGTACAAAACTTAATAATTTAAGAAAAAATATCTACTGTATATACAAAAGCAGTTATACATTAAAAATGTACAATTTTCTAAACTAATTAATTTATCGCAAATCTCAATAATTTATTGGTTCAAACTTGCACTTACGTCTGGATTTAGTGCATGTTTAAACCAATCGTAATAACCATTAAGACTTTAAACTTTATTTATCTTCTCCTTTTCACAATTTACTACCATAAATATTTCAATACATTTTTTTTAAATTTTAACTCTACAATAAACAAGTGTAAATCAATGTTTCCTGTCGCTCTATTTATCCAGTATTTATCGTCGCTTAAGAAACAATACCGCGTAACTGACATTTTTGGTCAAAACTGTTTTTTTGCACAGATGGTACTTCCATTGTCATCTGCATGCATTGACAAGCGCGGGAATTTGATTGCATGAATGGCCTGCGTGCGAAGGAGGGGGTACAATACCGCGTATCTGAAGTCACGAGAAGTCGGTAGGAAATACCGCGTATCTGACAACAGACAGGCTATTATGTCTACTCCCTGCGCGCCCTCAGTTCGGAAGCTGGTTCTCGTTACTGTCTTGTAAAATTTTATCAACAGTGTGTAATATTCTGAGAAGATTAAAGAAGTGTTCAGATTCAATTATTTAAAAGGTAAATATAAGAATTATTTCACTAATGTAAATTGAATGTTAGTTGAGGTGAATTCCCGCAGAATCTTATTGCAAGTTCATTCACTGAAATATAGTACATTTATTATTTTATTATTATATAGGCCTACAGATACAAGAAAAGAAATGGATAATGAATCAGACGACAGTCAATTTAGCAAGAACGAAATCCTATCTGTGCTATGTTCTGCATTCAAGACTGGAGAAACTTCTATGAACATTAACGAAGGTATGGCGTAAGAAATATCACAGTTATTCAACGTTTATCTTTCTTTTGTTACGGACTCATAACAGCAAGCTTAATTTAAGTACTTAATATAAATAATCGTGAATGGGCCGCTAAAATAATTTGCGCTACATTCAGTGGTGCTGAGCTTGGATCCTTCCATTTCCTTCGGTAGGAGGTAGATCTAAGTTGATGATAATATTTACTACACATGTTTTTTAATCCATTTATATCACATTTATAAACACTAGTAATCTCATCGTATTCGTAGGAGTACTGCATGATATTTCAAATGCAAAAGAGAACCGTCCTTTTGAAAATGGGCTGCTGCAACAGGGATTATCCGTCCAGTGTTACCGGTAAGGTTATGATCGTATTATACAGTCTGGTTTCATTTAGGGCAACACTATTAAAATAATACAGCTAGAAATAGGATAGGACAGAAACTGAAGACAATACCCTGTCAATCAAGGATCTACACCAAATTTCGGATGCCTCTTCAGATGTAGACGACACCGAAGAATTCGTGAGTGCTACTTATTCTACATCTTTACATTCGTCAGAAAAAGGTAAAGAGAAGAATTTACAAGCGTTTCATGGAAATTTGACAGAAAAGAGAAAAAGAAGTTCAAAGCCACACAAGGGTAAGTGGAAGAAAATGAAAAACAGAAAACTTAGAATGGAAGAGGAAGCTTATCTTAGCTACAAGAGATCGAAAGATGGCAAAGTGACACATGATACGGAAAGAGATGCAAGGAATTTGGGGCCAGAGTGTAGTTATAAAATGTGCCAAAATTCGAAAGTAAAGGGCTGTAATTTAATTTCTAATGAGAGAAGACACATCTTTCAGGCATTCTGGAAAACTATGACTTGGGAACGAGGACCATTTACGTATCAAATCTTGTGGATTTCACTCCTACGAAAAGAACTGGCAGTACAAGTTCTGAATCGAGAAGAATGAGAACATTTGTCTACAACCTAAAAGTTGATGAGAAAAAAAATCCATGTGTGCAAAAAGATGTTTCTGTGTACATTGGGAATTAAAGAATGATTTGTGCGATATTGGTTAGCTAATAGTACTGATGGCGTCTCTTCAGTAAAAAAAAAAAAAAGTCATGTTCTCGTGCAAAAGCACAGAAAAAGAAGAGCATTAGTAGCCTGCCTAAAATACCGTCACATTATTGTATATAGAACCGATTGTGCCATAGTTTTTATGATAGTATTCCACACTAGGGTTACTCAAGGATTACTTTTTGTGATTTCAGCATAGGCCTACAATTATTTCTTAATTGTGTTTAACGAATGTTGTGCCTGAAAAATTATCATCATTATTATATTTTATGTGATTTTCTTTTCATTATTCGCAAGTCAGTCAAGCCCATTGTCAATAATAATAATAATAATAATAATAATAATAATAATAATAATAATAGTAATAATAATATTTTATTATAAAATTATATTTGTCGGCAACGTTTTAGTAACAATTCTACTTATCTATTCAAATACGTAGTGTGAAAATAATGTACCTGGTATCAGATTGTTGTTATTATTATTATTATTATTATTATTATTATTATTATTATTATTATTATTATTATTATTATAACAATAAACATTGAACTGTGTCTTCTTTTTCCTTTCCCATAGTTTCACCATTTGATTGACTAAGAATGCAGCAATCATTGTCTGGAACGTAATCTAGTGCTGATTCAAGCTACAGCCTACCGACCTTGACCTCAAGTCAGATGGTAGGACAACAATTCAGATAGCACATTGGCATATACAAGAGCACGAATAATATTTTCAGAAGGCAGTTTTCACACAAAGAAAACGCTTGTCGGCGTGTGGCCTGAAGCTGCTAAAGTTGTCTCACAATACCGCGTAACTAACAAAATGTAGTCAACTGCAGAGTTCCATTACCGCGTAAGTGACATGGCCAAATGTCTACGGCCATGATCATCCATTTTCACTTGGTTACAAATTAGTTATGCTATTTCATAGCCATACACCACTTTTCAAGACTATTGCGTTATTTTTATGGTTTTTAATCGGTTTTTTCCTTCTCCTGTAAAATTTACATTTTGTCAGTTACGCGGTATTGGTTCTTAAGCGACGTTATGTTTAATTTTTAGGTCCTATTTTACACAATAACTTATTATTTCAAATAGGTGAGCCGATGTCGACATACTGTAAGTCATGAGCCTGAAATAGTTGAATCGGTACATTCCATATGCCGGTTAATCTTTCCTCTTGCAATATTTTCTTGTCAGCAGAATCGTGTGCGTAACTCCTATGAAGACTACCGCCTTCCTGTTTAAACACAAACTTGACAAGTTGCTTACATAATCAACCTCAATTTAGTTTCATCATTGTATCGCATGCACTCATTTTCGATTCATTGCTATTATGATGACTAATAAATTTATTATAAATGCATTCTTATTGAATTTAAAATATAGTAGTAAACCAATAGAGGGGTTGTGGGCAAGAACATGGTAACCCACAATTTATTGGTTTTGAGAAAAATGAGGAAAAGTAACTGTGTTATGTTTTCCAAAGAATAGAAATGTGGGTTATCAAAACAAGTATAACAAGCCATCTCTTGGGGATAGACGCAAACTACTTCGTCACTAGATAGAGCATGTCCCCTAACATATTATCGCCATGTTAGTTCACAATTCGTCTTCATGTGGGTTACCATGTTCTTGCCCACAACCCCTCAATTTATAAAGTCAAATTATCTTCTGAACCTTTACTAATTAATATAGCTATCAGAATACATTAATAACTTCATTAATTCTCTATTTTCAATTTTTTTTAATATTAAAACCTTGACGTTATTCTATCTTATTTTCAAAACCTGTCTTCTTATCTTATTTAGTTAATAATTACTTTTTCTAATTTTAGGAAAATTTAATCTTTGATGATGCCAATTTGTGAGTATTGACTAAGAGTATAAATGGTTTAATTCTTAATATTCAGTCTTTCGTCAGGGAATAATGTCATATTAAAACGAAAAATGTGTACTTGAATATCATTTACAAGATATATCAGCTACTGGCGTAGCTCAGTCGGCTAAAGCGCTTGCCTGCCAATCCGGAGTTGCGCTCGGGCGCGGGTTCGATTCTCGCTTCAGCTGATTACCTGGTTGCGTTTTTTCCGAGGTTTTCCCCAAATGTTAGGCGAATGTCAGCTAATCTAAGGCGAATCCTCGGTTTCATCTCGCCAAATACCATCTCGCTATCACCAATATCACCGACGCCAAAGAACCTAGTAAGTGATGCAGTGTTGTTAAAAAATATATTTTGCATGTATCTTTCAGTTATTTTTTTTTTATTCAGAACGTATTGAATAGTACTACCATGAACGTACGCTAACAATTTTTCGTCCCATTATTTTATCAATTTTCATTCATCATTACTGTGTAACGAATATGCCTGCCGAGTTAGTTCTGTGGTAGCGCTTTTGTCTCTAGACCAGCCGGCGCCGGTTTGATTCCCGGCGGGGTCATACATTTTCATATAACATTTTTATCTCGGGACTAGGAGAGCTTGCAGTTTACAACTTCTAATCACTAAATTGTGGGCCAAGATGCCTGGGTTAGGTCCCAAATCTCTCCGAAGTGCATATGAAGAGAAGGCATATGTCACTGTTGATAATGATTCGTCCGTGGGATGGATACGTTAAGCCTTGCAATCTCCTTGGTGCTATTCGATAGGAGTAGGCTACGTGCCGGCACCGGTTTCTCCTTCTCCCTTCCTCACTTATATCATTATCCTCACCCATTCGCTACACTCGACCTAATACTCGACATAACTCTTCACAGATACACACATAATGCATAACGTGGCCTGGCAGAATTGGCGTGCAACTTGAAAATGAGTCACTGTCCTTTCATCTATTCGCAATATGCGAAATCCGAATCACTTAAGTGAAGTGGTTAAGTATTAGATACACACATATGAACTGTGAAAAATTGAATCTTGCCACCCATCATAATTATATGTTCTCCAAGCACGGTAGGGTTTTCATGTCTTCTCAGGCATTTGATCTATAAAAATAAAAATAAGACTATACGTGGAATCGACCCAGCCGGTCTACTGGCTGTCTATGCTTTATTGCAGTTTATAAGTAGAATCGACCCAGCCCGTCTGCTGGCTGTCTATGCTTTACCGCAATTTCAAACTAGGACAAAAAAAATGAAATAGACTACGGCTTTCTCCGGGAACAATCTAAGTTAGTGGATTCTACGCATAACCCTATATTTGTGGCATATGAGCAAAAGTTTCGACATTTTACGGTTTAATAGTGTAAAAAGAAAAAAAAATTAAAAGCGACTTAGAGTTAGAGGTTAACTTTCAGATACCGCTACGGATTAACTAACTTCCGCTGGTTATCTCTGTTATTTAAATATATAGGCTACAGAAAATAGTCTGGTGATGCCAGGATATCTTGGCTCGGCTCTTATGAGAGCTGATCTGGGACAGGTTCGTGAACTTAGAAACACTTTGAGCCGTTGTGCGCCCTATTATGCGATAATTATCCAAGTCCGACAGGTGCCCTGGGTGGAATCCCTGAACCTGATGGTGACAGCTGGGCAATCCTGCCTCAGGCCCTGATAGAGCCAGGTCCCCTTTTGCGGACGAATAGCCTCATAGGCCCCAGGGACCGGTGTCCTAAGCCCTTTCTATATCAGCATAGGAAACTCGTGCAAGATCAAATATTTCACTCCCGCCTATTTTTACTATTGCAGATGGTAGATGAAATGAGGGGAAGCTGAAGAGTGTTGGTGGAATAATAGAGGGAAAATGAGAGTACCCAGAGAAAAAAATTCTCCAACGTCTGCTTTGTCCACCACAAATTCCATTACGACTTGGCCGAGGATCGAATCCGGGCCGTTTGGATGGAAGACAAGTGCCCTACCACTTGAGCCATGGACGCGGCTATACCAGGGTGTCACAGATGCCATGAGATTCACGGCCCCTCAGATCTCAGTGGGTCTCATATAATCGGTTAATATTGGCAGGACACACGTATCCTACTGAGAGATAAGAGAGAATTAATACAAATGAGAATAGTCTAACGGTTGATTTTGTGATAATATCTGTAAATATACTGTACTAGTGGCTTGTGCAGCAAATGCTGCTGCAAACTAAGTTCGTTAGACGTTGAAATAAACATTTTTCAGATTTATTTTCAATGGAGAATATTTGACATTTTGATAGTTATTTGCTTCCATAATAATGAAACATACTCCCTCTGAATGGATTTTTTTAGGCCAAATACTTTTTCTTGAACCTATCCAACTTCAGTTTTTGAGTTTCAACGCGAAAACGCAAGTATCAATGTCAGGACGATAGCAGTAGCTATTTCAGGTCATTATGAATTGTAGGCAAAAGTTAAAGAAATGTCAGGTTTTCTAAGCTTTCGAACAATAGCATTTTCTTATAGCTGGTGCATGTAGAACTTGAAATGTAGAGCGTAAAATCATTTTATCCTACTAAGAGATCTTTCTGAAATGATCTGGAGACTACAAAATTTTCTAGACCTCTTATTTTATCAGTAAGTAATACCTTTTTATCTTTCCTTAGGAACTGTAATTTTTGCGCTTTCTCGAGCCAATACTGAAGACAATGACACATATCAATATCTACACTACACCGCCATTAAGTAAATGAAAAAGACCCAACCCCACTGGTTTAATAAGTATAAAAATATTTGATTTTTAATAACAATATTATTATGTTACTTAAGTTTTGTAGATATATATAGCAGTCACTCAGTTAATTATAGAAATGAAGATCTAAATTAAGATATTCTCTACATTTACTTACATAACCTCAAAACGTTTCACTTTCGTGTCATTAATAAAGCTTCAATATTATATACAATTAATGAAGAATAGACGCATGATGATACTAACTATAATAATATTTAATTTCCAATGGTAATAATGTCATCAAACCACCTCAAGTTTCGTAGATTTGAATATCCAATACACAGCTGTACTCAGAAAATTATACATTGCAGAATCAGTTTTTAATAACAAATTGAATTGAGCTCTAAATATGTCGGCAATCCTGCAGGTCATGGCCTTCGTGTAATAACCTATTGTTTATTGTAGTGTGTGTTTTGTTTTGTTCTGAAATTCAATCAAGTCGGCCGTGATTAAATAAAATTAGTTCTCAAAACTGGCAACAGATGGATGTTGGAAAATAGGAAAATTATGTAGGAAAATTGACATTTCACTGAAAACTACTACTTTTCCGAAAAACTTTGGGTTCCAAGCTTCAAAATGAGGGGCCATTTATTAAAATTCGTTCAGCCGTTTTCCCGTAATTTCCATTACCAGTTCAAATTATATATATAAATTTTTCATTACTTTAAAACATTAAATTATATCGTATTATGTTTTATTGTTATATTTATATTCTAAAATTACGTAATGACTAATAAACATAACATGACTTATATTACCCATCCTACTGTATATGTATTTTCATTATTCTTATATCAGCCTACGCAATGTCCTGCTTGCAATTACATTTAAATGCGATCCCTCCTGCTACCAAGGTTTTCCACAACTTACTACCAACAAGAGGGGGTAATATAATTACCCCAAACAAAATCATACATCAATCGTCGTTAAGCATCTGGAATATGAACAATTTTATGTACTATTGAGTACATACTTACAAAAAATGTTAAAATACAAAATGATCATCATATATTTTAAATCACAGGATGGTTCAAAAGTTTTGTTCCATTTTGTTGAAAACGCACACCAAAGTTAATGAACGTTAGATATGTTACTGGTGACACTGTAAGATAACATACAGTATATATTAAATTTAAATTTGCCTCTCTTCCACTTCAAGACAAACTTCTTAATGCTACATCATTTTGAAATGGTGGAAAATACATTTACAAACATTGAATGCCACTGTACTATAATATAAATTGGAAATTATTTCAGTTAATTACTGAAAATTAAATATTATAATACCATACATCAGCGTTTCTCAAACGTTTTCGAACTGGGGACCACTTTTTAAAGTCAGAATAGTTCCGCGGATCACCTTACTCTTGTTCCCTTCAAAAGCAAATTTATCATTTTTGTAGCATATTTTAATATCAATATACTTATATTTTAAAATGGAATTAATTAATTATAATACTTTTATAATTATATTTTTTGTAGCCAATCACAAGTAACTTGTAACAAATTCTGTGCATTGTTGATTCATCGCTTGCCTGTTATAGTCCCGACGCTGTTATTTCCGGCGTGACTCTGCCTCTTTTCTTACGTCTTAGAAAGTGAAGGCTCTATAAAGTCTAGGTAGGTAGTATCGTTCGCCATTTTTGTTCTTACGTTGCCGAGCTATCATACGAGGAATCTATTTGCCACACCGTTAAACATTATCATGTCGTAGCTCCTATGATAATAAATCAAACGCAATGTAATTCAGCAAATAATTGAGCGGCAAATAACGTCTTCGTGTGCTTTCTGCGAACGCCAACGAAAGAGCTAAAATGGTAGGCGATTATATTAAGTATTTATCGAGCCTTAAGAAATTAATCAGCGAATCACAAGACGCACACGTTTAAATGTAGCCGACCTGCAACGCGATTGGCTGCCGGAAATTAGAGCGACGGGACTATAGGAGTTAGTTGTTTGAACTCCTTCTTATGTGGTACACGCTAGTAGTTGTCCATGTCTCTGTTAAATAGTGCCCATTATAAATAATGGAAAACTGGCTTCGATCCGGATCATTGAAAAGAAAGAAAATGATACGCTTCATTTAGACAGTGCTAATAGTTCAGAAGCTGTGTGTGAAGAAATATGTTAATATCAGTGATTATAGTGTCATTAAAGAAATATGTAGTCTTAGTGGTAGCTATTCAGAGAAACAATACTTCCGTGAATATGACAAGAGTTATTTGAAATTGGATTTACTTGGTGTGGCAATGAGAGTGAACCGAAACCTCGATGCGTTGTTTGTTACGAAGTGCTTTCAAACGAGTGTATGAAACCCGCGAAATTGGAACGGCACTTAGAGACGAAACATGCAAGTGTAAAAAGCTTTTATTTATTACTAGCGTATCACGACCGATCTTATCTCGCTCGAGCGTACGACATTCGACCGAGTTCAAGCGAGCGATTTAACTCCAATGCATCACTCTGGAATGCACTTCATATTATGCAAGTATTGTTTGATATGAAGGTTATGTTAAATTTATCTCATCATTTACACGCACAATTGTTGTTGCTTTCCTATTTTACAATTACACATTTCTTCTCTAATTTAAATTCCTCAAAATGTAACTAAAAAGAGAACTGGAAATTTCTTACCTCGTTCAACTGCCTTATTGTGTTCCGTTTTAAAACCTTGCCTATACACAAGGTAGCTTTCTTTCCTCTTCATTCAAAATAACTTGTAATTGTGAAGATAACATAATATTGTGCCGTTTTAATTTCGGCACTCTGTGTTTCTTTCTTTCCTTTCTTTCTTATTTATGTCATTTTTCCTTGTTGTTAGTTACTCTTACTTCTCATAGATGGCTTTCTATTTCGCCATTTTTGGTCTCTTCCTTCCTTTTATAGATAGCTTGTTTTCTTTCCACCATTCATGGTCTCTTATTTATCACGTATAAGGAGCGAATTTTAAGTTATCACGTGACATGGGCTTTAGATTTTCATTGGCCCTATCCAAATTAATTATTAATTAATTAGCGTCGGTTCTCCTGAGAGGGACGCTTGTGTCTGGGTAGTCTGGGGTCGACGCTCGAAGAGTATGGTTGAGTGACAGCCGTGGAGAGCTAGGGGTTTTTGTTTAGAGACTATCTGTGATGGAATCACGGATAACCCAGTCCGGGCAGAGACGTGTACTGCTGTAGTCGGGGCTCGATCGAGGATAGTGACTTACTACATGTAGAAGCGTGACCGAGTTGTGGTGTGGTATGCTGTGTGATTACGGATTCATGAGAGTTGAAGAGAGACCATTGTTGTTTGGTTTCGAGACTGGCCTACCAGGAATCGTAACAGGTTTTTCTACATCAGTAATTGTATGTTTATTGTGATTAGTAGAAGTAAATTTGATTTCATACAGAGTATTAAGTAATTCACGAATAAGCTGGCATTCGTCAAGTGTATATTACACTGGTTGTGTTTGGTTTCGTATTGGTGCTTTCTACCACATCCGACAAGTTTGGACTTGTCTAGCAAGATACTTATACTTAGAATCTCTGGGTATAGATGGTGTTACTATTGTGTGTAATGGTGAATGCCAGTTCAGTGACCTTTAATGGCAAGCCAGTTTCGATGCATTGGTGAAGTATCGGTGATTGTATTTCTACTGCAGCCTTTTTGTTCATTTTCCAATTTCCGGAAGTGTTAATTAATAAATGTAAGCAGATAGTTGATTATTTATGTTGAGTGTTCTCTTTGTACTACCTCACCCAAGAGACATTCCACCCTAACATACTTTCGACGGCAGGGTAAAACTTAATCATTTAAGTATTATTTACTTATTATTTATACCAACTATTCAAAGTAAACAGAGGCCCAACGTTGCAATATTAATATGGAATGTCTTTTGTGATTTAAAATTAAATTAGAAAAAATGTTATGTTTTGTTTTATTTAACGACGCTCGCAACTGCCGACGTTATATCAGAGTCGCTGGTGTGCCGGAATTTTGTCCCGCAGAAGTTCCTTTACATGCCAGTAAATCTACTGACATGAGCCCGGCGCATTTAAGCACACTTAAATGCCACCGACCTGGCCAGGAATCGACCCCGCAACCTCGGGCATAGAACGCCAGATTAAATTAGATATTTTTCTCTCGAACTTCATATTCATTCACATAGTTTATATTTCATGGTCTGCGGGTATGTTATTTTCATGTTATGAAAGAGAGTCGCCAACTGGTGCCTTCGAGAATTTCGTTCCAGCGGCTTGCACTTTTTATCAACTCCACGATTAATAATTGCTCAGTTCCTACAATCATAAGTCAACACTGGACTTGTCACCGTCTTATTGAACTCTTATAGGCCTGGTAAGTGTTATTATTATTGTTACTAATATTATTATTATTATTATTATTATTACTATTATTATTATTATTACTTACTTACTTACTTACTTACTTACTTACTTATGGCTTTTAAGGAACACGGAGGTTAATTGCCGCCCTCACATAAGCCCGCCATCGGTCCCTATCCTGTGCAACATTAATCCAGTCTCTACCGTCACATCCCACCTCCCTCAAATCCACTTTAATATTACCTTCCCATCTACGTCTCGGCCTCCCCAAAGGTCTTATTACCTCCGGCTACCAACTAGCACTTTATATGCATTTCTGGATTCACTCATACGAGCTACATACCCTGCCCATCTCAAATATTTGGATTTGATGCTCCTAATTATGTCAGGTGAAGAATACAATGCATGCAGTTCTGCGTTGTGTCACTTTCTCCATCCTGTAACTTCATCCCTCTTAGCCCCAAATATTTTCCTAAGCACCTTGTTCTCTAAGATCCTTAATCTGTGTTCCTCTCTCAAGGTGAGAGTACAAGTTTTTCAACAATGCAGAAGAACCGGTAATATAATTGGTTTATAAATTCTAACTTTCAGCTCTTTTGAGAGCAGACTGGATGATAAAACCTTCTGAACCGAATAATAACATGCATTTCCCATGTTTATTCTGCGTTTAATTTCCTCCCGAGATTCATTTGTATTTGTTACTATTACTCCAATATATTTGAATTTTTCGACCTCTTCAAAGAATAAATTTCCAATTTTTATATTTCAATTTCCTATAATATTCTGGTCACGAGACATAATCATATACTTTGTCTTTTCGGGATTTAGTTCCAAACCTATCTCTTTACTTGCTTCAAGTAAAATTTGTGTGTTTTCCTTATTAGTTTGTGGATTTTCTCCTAACAAAGTCGCATCATACGCATAAACAAATAACTGATGTATCCCGTTCAATTCCAAACCCTCTCTGTTATCCTGAACTTTCCAAATGGCATATTCTAGAGCAAAATTAAAAATTAAAGATGATAGTGCTGAGACGTGATGGGGTCCCATTCCCCAATGATAATCAATAAATCTTGGATAATAGTAAGGATAACCTCGTTGGATGATAAGTGAATAGTAAGAAGAAAAAGTTCTTTCACCTTCACAAGTAACAATTTATTAACACAACAATAACTGAAATAAATTTGAATAATAGTATCCTAATCTTGTCAATTTTAATAGTTCTAGTATTAAATTAAAAAAGTTATATATGGATTTTATCATCATCATCATCTTCATCACGGCATAAGCCTTGTGGCTCGTTCCGTCTTCAAGAAAACTGATCCGACCATCTCATCCGTGGCCTGCCGACATTTCTTCTACCTACAGGTTTATATTTATTTATTATTTGTGGTATACGATCTTCATCCATTCTTTGTATATGATCTTGCCATCTTTGTCTGTATTCAATGATTGTTTCATTTAGACTCTGAATTTCCAATTCTTTTCTAATATCTTCATTCCTCTTTTTATCTATGAGTCTATAACCTGCCACCTGTCTCAAAAATTTCATCTCAGCAGCCTCTATTTTCTTCTGTTGTGAGATAGTCAAGACCCAACTTTCACACCCATAAAGCAAGGTTGGGATCGCCATTACTTTGTAAAGTTTTAACAGTGTTGCCCTATTACAACTTTTAAAAGTTCTTTTTATTGTACCACATAGTGTTTGGAATTTGTTTAATTTATTTTGCACATCTCTATTGCCAGTATATGACACAATGTAACCAAGGTAATTAAAATCACTTTGTTGTTGGATGGGTTTATTATTTATGCAAATTTTTGCTCTTAACAGATCTCTTCCTTTAAGAGCCATTATTTTCGTTTTTTCATATGAGATTTGAAGATTATATTCACTTGTAATATTATTTAATTCATGTATGGCTCTTTGTAAATTATCTTCCGAATCTGCAATTAAGATCTGGTCGTCAGCAAACAACAGTGTATCAATGTTTCTCCCTTTTATTTTAAAATGTGTTTTAAGCATAGTCTGCCATCGTACAACTGCGTCATTAATATATATATTAAATAGGGTAGGCGATAATGGACACCCCTGTCGTACTCCTAAATTAATCTCTATTAAATTATCCTCTTCTATGGATTTCTCCAATTTAAACTTTGTATTTGTATACATACTTTGTATTACTCTTATAAGATGTTGAGGAAAACCGTTTTTAATCATTATTTCCCATAGCAAATTTCTTTTAACTTTATCAAAAGCTTTTACATAATCTATAAAAGCTATTAGAGTTGGTAGGTTATATTCTCGTCGTTTCTCCATAAGTTGTGTTATCGTGAAGATACAGTCATTGCAGGAACGTCCTTTTCTAAATCCATTTTGTGAATCATGCAGTATAGTTTCTGAGATTGGAGCAATTCTTTGTGTTATAATTTTTGCATAAATCTTATAACCTGAGTTCAAAAGATTGATTCCTCTATAATTATCACATTTAGTTCGATCTCCCTTTTTAAAAATCGGGCATATCAATGCAATATTCCATTCTTCTGGTAAATGTCCATTTTTCCAACACATATTAATAAAGTTCAAAAGCCTCGTTTGGAATTTAATCGACGCATATTTAAATAGTTCCATATTCAAACCGTCAGTTCCTGGACTTTTTTTGCTTTTGAAGTTTTCTAAAGTTTCTTTTAGTTCATCCATACTTATTAAATCTACACTTTCATTAACATTTGTTATTACTAATTTATCTCCTTCTGGATCAGTCCATAATTTCTTATAATATTTGTTCCATTCTTCATTCTTAATTGGATTATGCTGTAGTCTATCTTTCTCATTCTCATTCAACTGTTTTAGAACTTTATATACTTTCTCTTGTCGTCCGTGTAGGTCGTGTTGTAAGTCATTCACATATTTATCCCAACTTTGTCGCTTTATTTTCCTCACTTCGCGTTTCACTACAGCATTTAACCTCTTATATTCTGTTCGGTTCTCTGTTGTTTGATTACTTAGGAACTGTAAATATGCTTTTTTCTTTTCATTTATTATGTTCGCAATTTCTTCATTCCAAACTTTGAGTCCCCTATTTTTATATTTTTTTGTCCTCTTACCCAATACTTCTGATGCAGCCTTTATAGTTATACGTTTAATTTCTTCCCATTCTGAATTTATATTATTACTTATTGGTCTTTCATCTATATATTGATTAAGTCGCTTCTGATACAGTTGTAGTATACTTTCTTCTTGTAGGAGATGAACTTTAAAAGTTTGTTTTGGTTCATTTATGTTTCTTTTAATTTGTTTCCATCTAGATGGTATTGATATTCTTGATATTAATAGGAAATGATCTGTAATAGGAAATGGATTTTATAAAAACTGAAAAAATGTAAATTTAAATTTATATATTCTAATTGTATAGTAGACATAAGACAAATTGGATTGTATAAGTTACTTAATAATTTCAATTCAGGAATCAGTCCCTGAGCACGAGTTCTACTCTTTCATGATTGAGCTAAAGTTTTTCTGTATATATTATATTTTATGTTACAATTATTAGCAAAATAAATAAATAAAATAATTTAGGTCTGAAAAACCAACCTGCCAAAGAGGAGTAAAAACAAAGGAGAGAGAGAGAGAACGCGGAAGAAATTAGCTCACTCTCGTTCACCATGAACAAAAGAGATACCCACTATTCCTATAATAATTAATTAATAAATACGAAGTGAGTATTACCTAATTAAAAACCATGACCGGACAACCACCTTCACAAAATCACTTGGATATACTGGGATATCATTTTATTTTTACTTCAATTTTTATTGTACCTTAGTTTTTTAATGTACTTCATTCCCACCCCTTCTACTAATGAAGTTCAACCGTCCTCCACATAGAACCAAGGCCGCATATACAGTCATAGTAGCCTTACGGTCACAGTAAACAGTACGTTCCAAAAATATATTCGCGTTTTCCAGTGACGAAAGAGCTTTCAATAATGAATTATTTTCGCACAGGCACTGTCGTCTATTTGTCTACGGGATGCGGTTTCCTCTACCCGCTTCTATTCGTCTCTCTGTAAAGGCTAGTGGCTGGGCTGTCTTAGCTCTTTTCTGAAAACATTAATTTCTGTTAGGAATTCGACGTCTACGTAATATTATACAACTGTTTAAAATAACTTAAATCAAAGGGCCTCGTTAAGTAATTAACTGTCAAGTGATTTTCCCCCTTTCTACGACCCTGCGACATAACCACTTGGACGGACAGTAGATAGTATGTCTGAGTAATCTTATCTTTTCGGGCAGAAGTGAAGATTGAATTTACAGTACGTAAGGTACTCTTTTATAGAGTAGGTACAGAAATATTTCAACACGAGCTACTGGTACGAAGGACGAAACTGGTAATTGGAATTAGGTGCAATATTATGCACATTAGAACTGAAGCCTGTATCGAAATGAACGGCCACCATTTTCAAAAAAGTGTTTAAATATCCATATTTGATTATTTTTCAATTTTACTTCATTGTCTATAGTGTATGCTAATATGCTATAGACAGTATAATAGACACTGCACAATGAATACGTCCGTATGGACAGCTCAGTTCGTGAGTAAAAACACTCATTGTTAATACTGTACTCTATTTTGATTAACCAAAAAACCAATGAAAATTATCAAACTCAAAATCGCGATATTTTCTAGTTTACGTAAATCGATGAACTACTTTTCTTCCCTCCTATACCTAGTAAAGTGATTTGTTTGTATATTACGCCAGTATCATCGAACTCCAGTCGTGGAAGGGGGTAGCAAACGATGTTTATGGTTCTCAAAGGTATAGCCAGGTTAATATTAGAAATGTTAGTAAAAATAAAATGATGTCCCTGTAGAAGTCCACAGTCGACACTGCATATATAACGAGCACAGCCACTGTCAATGACTCAGCAAGCGTATGCAACACTAAATATATCCGTCATGGCAGGTCAGATATAGAACATAATACTCAATTAGACAGAGGATCACAAAATGGCTAAATCTCGTAAAATATACATTCATAATAGTGAGCGAGAGTGGTCACAAAAACTATTAATCTAATAAACCTCAAACCTGAAACGCCCATTATAAATCAGGCAAGGACTTAGTGCTACATTCGCATCAGCCAGTAACTACACTCTCTCTCTCTTCACCAAACGCCCTCAACTCGGCGCTCTGTACTCGGAGAAATATGAAGCACCGACGCTCAGCCCAGCCACGAGGATACTTATCCGAAGGTCGACACAAGACTCTTCTCTAGGACGAAGCACTCGCCCCAGCAAAACATGGAAACTGTTACAATTATGAATCCTCCAATAGGATTTTTAGTAAGTTATTTTACGACGCTGTATCAACATCTCAGTTTATTTAGCGTCTGAATGAGATGAAGGTGTTAATGCCGTGAAATGAGACCGGGGTCCAGCATCGATAGTTACCCAGCATTTGCTCATATTGAGTTGAGGGAAATCCTGGAGAAAACCTCAACCAGGTAAGTTGCCCCAACCGGGATTGGAACCCGGGCCACCTGGTTTCGCGGCCAGACGCGCTAACCGTTACTCCACAGGTGTGGACTCCCCCAATAGGGAATGGCGCCTCGAACGTAGGGGTACATTCGTCTTCTGGTATATGAAGTGATAAATACAAAAGAACTAGCGGAGAAAATAAGAACTAAAATACAGAGCCATCTTTAAAAGAGAGGAAGAAAGTAATAGAAGTAGAAATAAAGTCACACAGGATCAACAAAGAACTAATCATTAAAGCAAAACGAAAAAGAAAACACAGGGTGCCGAAAAAACAATCGGCACAGTGCATTCCTTTGATTTAGCCCGCAGTGAATTGGAAAATCATCTGACAGAAACTGGCCTGTACGGATCCTGCTGCACTCTATTATTATTATTATTATTATTATTATTATTATTATTATTATTATTATTATTATTATTATTATTATTAGACATTTCACAGAAAATTTCTGAATACACCAAAATAATGGGAATAATTAACACCATTATCAAACCTTCCCTAGTACAAAGGCATACTCGAATTCGCCTTTACAAGACCTTGGCGAGACCTGTACTTTGTTAAGGCAGTCAGGCATGGACATTGAGGAAGAGAGACGAAAGCAGAATAACGGCTAATGAAATGAAATTTATGAGATATACAGCGGGATATACGAAATGGGATCACAAACGCACCTGTAATTAATCACGTAAAACATTATCAGAACAACTGGATAAATCATCTGCATCGCATGCATAGAGATATAATCCCAAAAGTCATGCTCCACTATCGTCCAAACGGGAAGAGATCTCTCGGTCGTCCAAAGAAGCGCTGGATTGAAAATTCAACTGTGAGATCGTAATATGCCATTTGGCCTAAAACTTGAAAGGAAGAAGAAGAAGAAGAAGATTATTATTACACTATACAAGACTGAATTCCTTACAGACATACAATGCATCAATTACCATGATTTTGCACCCACAGAATTCGAACAATATATTGATTTTTTACGTATTCTATCACCTGAGATATTGTTACCGCACCCTATAGCGGAAGTGTTTGTTCCTGGGGGAGGGGGCGAGGTATTTTCTATGAATCTGAGTAACTTTCTCCTCTTTGTCGCGGTTTATTATTCTCAGGAGTTGTTAAACCTCTGTAAATGTTAAGGTATACGGGATTTGCTGGTGTCTACTCTTAATAACATGAAGTAGTGCCTTGTAATACCTCATTCTGTGCACATCTGGGGTTAATAAAGAACTTTGTGAAGATAATAAACAAATCAAGAAGGGCATTCCAACATTTAAAGGAGAAATTTCAAAGATAGAATGAGGCTAAGTTAAAGGAAGACATCTATATATGCTCACAAATACAATATCTGCTGCACGATGTTCTATTCGAGGGACTCTCACTTCAGTTGACACAACAGGCCTACCTTTAACCTGTAAGCACACGCGCTGGGGTAAAAAATATCCAGGCGTTATATTATTTGTTGGCTACACTGTCCATCAATTTTAAATTCATCCCGCGTTTTCAGTATCTTTCTTTCAGATCTTTGTGCATTGTTGTACGTATGATTGAGTTAGTTTTCTTGTGGCTGCACAAGTTTACACATGTTTATATAAAGACCGGGTAAGAAATACCCCGCGCGTGTGCTTAAGAAGCAGTAGTAGCGAATAATTTTGATAGTGTTCCATTTGTATTTTACATTTCAAGATGGACTTAGAGTCTAGACAAAGTCGTCAAATAGTAGGCTTGCTGGATGAAGAAGACGAACAAGAAATTATTCAAGGTGAATCGGAAGATGTAGATGATCATATTTCGGAAAGTGAACATAATACCGAGACAGAACAGGAACAGGAAGCAGAGAGTAGTGATGACGACTGTGACGACAACGCTCCACTATCTCAGTTTACTATTTACAAAGGTAAAGACGGGACTTCTTGGAGGAAGAGTGTACCACCTCGAAATGTTAGACCAGAGCGTGCCATGTAGTTACTCACCTTCCGGGCTGTAAGGGACAAGCTCGCCAAGCAAAGTTACCACTAGAAACCTGGTCGTGTCTAATAGATGATAACATCATAGATGATATTGTCAAGTACACAAATATTTACATCAGATCTATCCAGAACAACTTCGTTCGCGAACGAGATGCTTCGATAACTGATCAGACTGAGATAAAAGCACTTCTTGGTCTGTTATATTTTGCTGGTGCACTGAGGTCAGAAAAACTCAACGCTAAAGATTTGTGGACAACTGATGGGAACTGGAATTCCTTTGTTTCCAGCAACAATGGGAATAAACAGATTCTTCTTTCTTTTGCGGATCAATCATCCGCCGATCATTTCTGAAGAACTGGCTCTTGGATTGGTGAAAAATCATTTGGCCCATCGGTTGACATTGAAGAATTTGCCTTTGGAAATCAGATCCACTATTCGAAGAATGAATGGTGTGTAGGAACTAACCCAACCAACACAGAAACGAATGAATATGTCAAGTCGATGTGAGGTATGTCCTAGGAAGAAGGATCGTAAAATTACTTCGTCATGCCATAGGTGCAACAAGATGATTTGTAAGGTACATTCGGTGCCTTTTTGTGAGGAGTATGCTGATACCGGAAGTGGTGATAGTGAGTGAGTGGATGAGTGACGCCTATAAATACTTTTTCTTTCATTTTTACATTTGTGTTAGCATTGAGATAAAAATTATAATATTGTGGTGTTTTTCTGTGGAAGATTTTCACTTAGTATTCATACGATTAATTGTTAAATTAAAAAAAAAGTATTCAAATTACTTTAAAATATTCCTAACAATTATAAAATTATAGCATTTCAGTATTAATTATGTTTTGTTCTTAATAACACTTTACTTATTTTGGGGTAAAAAATACCCAACGCGTGTGCTACCGCTATAAAATAATGTGCGTGTGCTGGCGGGTTAAATCTGTTTGTGTGAATTATCTTCGAAACTGCAGAGCAGATGATTTCAGAGATTTGGTGGAACACTTGTTGAGGGATTATATATTAATGGGCCGTAACATGTCCCTTAATATTCACTTTCTACATTCCCACTTATATTTCTTTCCATCGAACTTGGAACTCGTCGGCGACGAGTATGGAGAAAGGTTTCAGCAGGACTTATTAGAAATTGAAAGGAGTTACAAAGGTAAATCGGCAACCAACATGCTTTGCTGATTACTGTTGGCAACTTATCACAGATGTTTCGGAGCTATTTTATCGGCGTGAGTCATCCCGGAAGAAGTTTTGAAATAATGAGATGTTGCCATATTTTAGCTTACATCGTTACATAAAACACAATAAATTGTTTCATTAGTAGAAAAATATATTTTATTGTTTTGGATAATGTATGATTTGATTAAAGATAGGTTTGGAAGTAAATCCCGAAAAGACAAAGTATATGATTGTGTCTCGTGACGAGAATATTGTACGAAATGGAAATATAAAAATTGGAAATTTATCTTTTGAACAGGTGGAGAGGTTCAAATATCTTGGAGCAACAGTAACAAATAAAAATGATACTAGGGAGGAAATTAAATACAGAATAAATATGGGAAATGCCTTTTATTATTCGGTTGAGAAGCTTTTTACCATCCAGTCTGCTGTCAAAAGATGTGAAAGTTAGAATTTATAAAAGAGTTATATTACCGGTTGTTCTTTATGGTTGTGAAACTTGGACTCTCACTTTGAGAGAGGAACATAGGTTAAGGTTGCTTGAGAATGAGGTGCTTAGGTAAATATTTGGGGCTAAGGGGGATGAAGTTACAGGAGAATGGAGAAAGTTACGCAACACAGAACTGGACGCATTGTATTCTTCACGTGACATAATTAGGAACATTAAATCCAGGCGTTTGAGATGGGCAGGGCATGTAGCACGTATGGGCGAATCCAGAAATGCATATAGAGTGTTAGTTGGGAGGCCGGAGGGAAAAAGGCCTTTAGGGAGGCCGAGACATAGATGGGAAGATAATATTAAAATGGATTTCAGGAAGGTGGGATATGATGATAGAGACTGGATTAATCTTGCTCAGAATAGGGACCAATGGCGGGCTTATGTGAGGGCGGCAATGACCCTCCGGGTTCCTTAAAGGCCAGTAAGTATGATTTGATTAAGATGGATGGAGTGATTCTAGTAATATCATTGCAAAAATTCCCTAAAATGATGTATGAATACACAACGATACTGCAAATGTTGCGAAAATTTGAACACGTCCTCATAGGTGATAGAGAAAAACTGACTTCAGATTTGAAATCAGCGTATTCCAATTAAATAAATTCGCATATTTTTATTTCTGTGAGCAACAAAAAGTTGAAATTTTGTTATACAGTCTTATCATTCATTCATTCATTCATTCATTCATTCATTCATTCATTCATTCATTCATTCATTCATTCATTCATTCATTCATTCATTCATTCATTCATTCATTCATTCAATCATTCATTCTTCATTCATAGCTTTTTGCACAAGGCCAGGTCTTTCACTGCAAACCCAGTATTCTCCAATATTCCTCATTTTCCTCCTACCTCTCAGTCTCCGCATACGATCCATATATTTTAATGTATCATCTGATATCTTCTTCTGCCCCGAACTTCTCTCCAGTTCACGATTCCTCTCAGTGCATCCTTCAGACAGTTTCTTCTTAGCCAGTGACGCAGCGAATTCCTTTTCTTCTTCCTGATCAGTTTCAGCATTATTCTTTCTTGACTCACTCTTTCCAACACAGCTTCATTTCTTATGCTGACCATTTCACAAGCTCCATATTTCTCCGTATCCATATTTCAAACGTTTCCACTCTTTTATGTTTACTTTGTAATAATGACAATTTTTCAGCCCCATAAAATGTCACATCAACACAAAACACATCACTAGTACCTTACTTAATCCATTTTACAGACGTCCGCTGAAGAAGCTTGTTTTTCTATTAAAAGCTTCTTTTGCCATTGCTATCCTCCTTTTGACTTCCTGGCTGCAGCTCATGTTACTACTTATAGTACTCGTATATTCCAAGTATTTCAAGCTGTCAACATGTTCTATCATCTTGTTTCGAATTCGCATGTTTACCTTCTTTATTTCTCTTTCGATAAGCATGATCTTCGTCTTAATTGCATTTATCTTCACCCCTTACTGCTCACAGCTGTCATTTAGCTTAAGTAGCTTATCCCTTAGTATCATCTCCACTTCTTCTAACAACATTTTACCATTCTCAGAGCTTATGCACTTTATTCGTCTTCCTCCTATAATTATATTACGCTACTTCTCCTGTATTTTGAAAGTATTTATTGTTGTTATTATTATTGTTTTGTGTAACTATAGACCGAGTCGAACCTAAGTTACCGGTATTTGTACTGAGCCACATAGTTGCTTTTTGGCGGACGGCCGTTGAGTTTTGCTGCCTTTTATTTGCTTTAAGCAGGGCAAGGGACACTTGCGTGCGTTTTCTATATCAGATATTGGATTAAGACGGCGACTCAATTCTGCTCACATTTAACATTGTCAATGTCATTTAGTTGACTGAAGTTTATTGATAAATACATATTTTTACTACAGTTAGATACACAATATGACAATTCATTTGCCTCTTTGAAACGTAGCTATTGAAGAAGAAATCATACGCGATCTGTTTACGCAGGTATCCGATCGTTTTCCAGAGGCAACCATCGAAAGACTGTGTTCAGTTATTTAGTAAGTAGGGAGAAACAGGTAATAAGAAATTCCTATTGAAGTGTGACCTAACAGAACAAACTTTAAATAGGCACATGTGTATGTGAGGCTCGAGTTGAGCCATGCCCGTAGCGTCGCCTAACACAGGCCTGGGCATCGAGAGCGGATCTAGACTTTAAACGGGGATACTTAATATTCATCCGTCACTGAATCAACGCTGCGCGGTGTTCGGCGGGGAAGAAAGGGGATGAAAAGAAATCATATGGCTCCCTGTGAGAGAATAGAATCCGCTCTTGCTGCCCAGCTCTGGCCTAGCACAACAATTGAAAGTTTATCCGTATAATAATAATAATAATAATAATAATAATAATAATAATAATAATAATAATAATAATAATAATATAATGATAACAATAATAGACTATAATAATTTCTTTTAGCTGGCAGAGTTAAGGCCGTAGGGTTTTCTCTTCCAGTCAACCAGCAAAAATATACATACATATGAATGAACTTCAAGCTACAAAGAATACAATTTGATTTCGATAAAAGTTACGTGTATACAAGAGTTACTTATGAATTAAACAGTAATTTACTATGAACTATTAATTAAAGAATGATATACAAACTGTGTAGCAGAATTAAACTAATGTACGTAGAATGTTAATATATTTCAAATAATGTTAGATAATAGGAAGACATTATTACGAGACAACTGTAAAAATAGAGTGCAATCATATTGCATGTCTAAAGAAAGAAGATACCATCTATTCAGTGAACGTTAAAGTCAGTATGATTAGAGTGGATTGCTAAGAAGATTATCCATTAAGCTATTTTGAAGATTTTATTGTCTTGCAGCCCCCTAACACTTTGTGACAAGGAATTCCATTGTCGCGAGGTGGAAACTGTAAAAGATGAGACGTAATAAGAGCCACCGGCATAGGTCAGTCGGCTAAGGCGCTTTCCTGCCGATTCGGAGTTGCGCTCGGGCGCGGGTTCGATTCCCGCTTGGGCTGATTGCCTGGTTGGGTTTTTTCCGAGGTTTTCCCAAACCGTAAGGCAAATGTCAGGTAATTTATGGCGAATCCTCGGCCTCATCTCACAACATATCATCTCGCTATCATCAGTTCTATCGACGCTATATAATCTCGTAGTTGATACAGCGTCGTTAAGTAACCAAGTAAGAAGAAGAGACGTAATAAGATGTAATATGAAGAGGTATAGGCTACTTAGCGTGCCACAGATAAGTGATCTAGTATTTACATCGCGGTTATAGTATAGATAAGAGAAACGGGATGAAAGGTAATTTGGTGTTACGGTATGCACAATTCGAAAGTGTGAAGACAAAGAGTATAAGTTAATGTTCTACGTTTTTTGAGCCGTAGCCACGAAAGACTTGCGAAGGACAGTGATATAAGCTGTCGATGATTCATAAATTGAATAATGGTGATCGAGCATCGCGCACACGATTTTCTCGTTGGATGTTAAAACAAATCCACGACGGAATTTTGATTCAGTGCAGTGCTTCTTTTTTTCACTGTCGAAACTTTGTTTCGCCTGAGTGTCTTTGGGAAAGCCCAGAATGATTTGTATTGTTATAACAAACATCACATCCTGCTCATGAATAATTTCGAGGGAAAAATTGTTCCGGAGCCGGGTATCGAACCCGGGACCTTTGGTTTAACGTACCAACGCTCTACCACTGAGCTACCCGGGAACTCTAACCGACACCGATCCAATTTTTCCCTCTATATCCACAGACCTCAAAGTGGGCTGACAACCGTCAAGCAACCAACTTCGAGTGCACGCTGACTCCGTGTGACTTAAATTGTGGTTTTCTGTTAACGAACAGTGTCGTGTATTATGCAAATCAAGATTTCAGGTATAACTCCCTGTAAAGTTGATTAGAATAATTTCGAGGGAAAAATTTTTCCGGAGCCGGGTATCGAACCCGGGACCTTTGGTTTAACGTACCAACGCTCTATCACTGAGCTACCCGGGAACTCTAACCGACACCGATCCAATTTTTCCCTCTATATCCACAGACCTCAAAGTGGGCTGACAACCGTCAAGCAACCAACTTCGAGTGCACACTAACTCCGCGTTGGTACGTTAAACCAAAGGTCCCGGGTTCGATACCCGGCTCCGGAAAAATTTTTCCCTCGAAATTATTCAAATCAACTTTACAGGGAGTTATACCTGAAATCTTGATTGCATAATACACGTCACTGTTCGTTAACAGAAAACCACAATTTAAGTCACACGGAGTGAGTGTGCACTCGAAGTTGGTTGCTTGACGGTTGTCAGCCCACTTTGAGGTCTGTGGATATAGAGGGAAAAATTGGATCGGTGACGGTTAGAGTTCCCGGGTAGCTCAGTGGTAGAGCGTTGGTACGTTAAACCAAAGGTCCCGGGTTCGATAGCCGGCTCTGGAACAATTTTTCCCTCGAAATTATTCAAATCAACTTTACAGGGAGTTATACCTGAAATCTTGATTTGCATAATACACGTCACTGTTCGTTAACAGAAAACCACAATTTAAGTCACACGGAGTCTGTGTGTACTTACTCGAAGTTGGTTGCTTGACGGTTGTCAGCCCACTTTGAGGTCTGTGGATATAGAGGGAAAAATTGGATCGGTGTCGGTTAGAGTTCCCGGGTAGCTCAGTGGTAGAGCGTTGGTACGTTAAACCAAAGGTCCCGGGTTCGATACTCGGCTCCGGAACAATTTTTCCCTCGAAATTATTCAAATCAACTTTACAGGGAGTTATACCTGAAATCTTGATTTGCATAATACACGTCACTGTTCGTTAACAGAAAACCACAATTTAAGTCACACGGAGTCAGTGTGCACTCGAAGTTGGTTGCTTGACGGTTGTCAGCCCACTTTGAGGTCTGTGGATATAGAGGGAAAAATTGGATCGGTGTCGGTTAGAGTTCCCGGGTAGCTCAGTGGTAGAGCGTTGGTACGTTAAACCAAAGGTCCCGGGTTCGATACCCGGCTCCGGAACAATTTTTCCCTCGAAATTATTCAAATCAACTTTACAGGGAGTTATACCTGAAATCTTGATTTACATCCTTCTCATGTTTTTTTTTTTTCTGTTACAAAATGTTTCGGACGAAGTTCCCTCGTATAGAAAATATAACTTTTTTTTTCGTCACTTACTGAATAATTTTCGTGAAGCTAAGTCGTGCGACCACTACAGAAGTTAGGTTTCAAGGAGTTATTGTATAGCCTACCTAACCATGATGAAAGTCATATTTCATAGTAAAGTTCAGACAACTACCTAACTGATATTGACAATTGGAATGCCAACAGAATTGTGTCTTCGGCGTGGTGCAACAACTGATAAAACAAACCAAAGCATTGTGTCTTAGGCAGGGCTTAAAGTAAACAGGAGTCGAAAAGTAACCTTGTGGATCGGTAATAATAATGCCGGTAAGATATGTTGGCTGAATCTGTAGCATTATATGCATTTTGAAATACTGTATACGGAAGACTTATTTGTGAGGATTAAAATAAATTTAAAATTGTATTCTACTAGTGATTTTCTAAAACGTTGTTTATTAGGCCTAAGCAGTGATTTGATTCATACTTACTTACTTACTTACTTACAAATGGCTTTTAAGGAACCCGAAGGTTCATTGCCGCCCTCACATAAGCCCGCCATCGGTCCCTATCCTGTGCAAGATTAAGCCAGTCTCTATCATCATACCCCACCTCCCTCAAATCCATTTTAATATTATCCTCCCATCTACGTCTCGGCCTCCCTAAAGGTCTTTTTCCCTCCGGTCTCCCAACTAACACTCTATATGCATTTCTGGATTCGCCCATACGTGCTACATGCCCTGCCCATCTCAAACGTCTGGATTTCAAGTTCCTAATTATGTCAGGTGAAGAATACAATGCGTGCAGTTCTGTGTTGTGTAACTTTCTCCATTCTCCTGTAACTTCATCCCGCTTAGCCCCAAATATTTTCCTAAGAACCTTATTCTCAAACACCCTTAACCTATGTTCCTCTCTCAGAGTGAGAGTCCAAGTTTCACAGCCATATAGAAGAACCGGTAATATAACTGTTTTATAAATTCTAACTTTCAGATTTTTGGACAGCAGACTGGATGATAAGAGCTTCTCAACCGAATAATAACACGCATTTCCCATATTTATTCTGCGTTTAATTTCCTCCCGAGTGTCATTTATATTTGTTACTGTTGCTCCAAGATATTTGAATTTTTCCACCTCTTCGAAGGATAAATCTCCAATATTTATATTTCCATTTCGTACAATATTCCCGTCACGAGACATAATCATATACTTTGTCTTTTCGGGATTTACTTCCAAACCGATCGCTTTACTTGCTTCAAGTAAAATTTCCGTGTTTTCCCTAACCGTTTGTGTATTTTCTCCTAACATATTCACGTCATCTGCATAGACAAGAAGCTGATGTAGCCCGTTCAATTCCAAACCCTGCCTGTTATCCTGAACTTTCCTAATGGCATATTCTAAAGCGAAGTTAAAAAGTAAAGGTGATAGTGCATCTCCCTGCTTTAGCCCGCAGTGAATTGGAAAAGCATCAGATAGAAACTGACCTATACGGACTCTGCTGTATGTTTCACTGAGACACATTTTAATTAATCGAACTAGTTTCTTGGGAATACCAAATTCAATAAGAATATCATATAATACTTCCCTCTTAACCGAGTCATAAGCCTTTTTGAAATCTATGAATAACTGATGTACTGTACCCTTATACTCCCATTTTTTCTCCATTATCTGCCGAATACAAAAAATCTGATCAATAGTCGATCTATTACGCCGAAAACCGCACTGATGATCCCCAATAATTTCATCTACGTACGGAGTTAATCTCCTCAAAAGAATATTGGACAAAATTTTGTACGACGTCAACAAAAGTGATATTCCTCATATTTGATTCATAAAGGTATAATTTATTTAAAGTCCGTTATAGATATCCTAATGAATTTAAGTGTTAGATTATCATCTTGGAAGTTTTGTGATTATATTTAATTAATGGCATACAACATAGTTCATTACAGTAATTTGTTATATTAATAATTTGTTTACATACCGGTAATAGAAATATCAATCTTCACAATTGGATTATTATCGGTAAATTTCCATCTTAAAATGTAGGCCTATGTTTCTTAGAGTTTTATTAAAATTACTTATTTTTTATTTTGGAAATGGCATTGTTTAAAACTATGTTACTAAAATTAATCTGCAGCTCAAAAATACATTTTCCTCAAACTTCGTTAGTCGCAAGTAGTTTGCTCCTAGAAATACAGTCTGATTCGTTTCGGAAGACATAAAATAAAATTACTATATAATTTATGACGGGGATGCTGTAGAATTAATTTCAGTTCCAATGTGATAAAGAAGCACGGGAGTTTTGTCTGATAATTGTTACCGCATAAGAAACAAAGTAAGTTACTCAGCAATGACCCAATAAACAAAATGCTTCTTGAATAGATGCATTATATTCTTATGAAGCAATCTTCTATGTCAGCGGGCGTTTGAATACCCATAATTCAATTATATGGGGACGTGAAAATCCGCATGTCTCATATGAAATGGAACGGGGTAGTCCTAAAGTTAATATTTGGAGCGCGGTAAGTCGCTATTATCTGTATGGGCCGTTTATCTTGTAGAGGAAAGAGTTCGATCACGACCATACCTGGACATGTTGCAAAACATTTTCGAACCACAACGGCAATAAGAAAAGAACATGGGTATCGTGTTCCAACAGGATGTTGCACCACCTCATTGTTGAATAGACGTCCATGATTATCTGGATGACACATTTGGTAACAATTGGTGTGGTCGAGGAGAGCCAATTTTGTGGCCCCCAAATTCCCCAGACCTGACATAACCCCATTTCTTTCTCTGGGGTTTCGTGAAGGATGATGTGTATGATCTCAGAGCAAAGATTTTCTCAGCCTTTGACAAAGTTATATATGAGAGGAATTAGGCTCAAGATATGAACTGTGTCGTGTTCGCAATGGTGGGCACGTTGAGGTCTAATTTGGACAAAACTCTCATTCTTCTAAAATGCATGTACAAATTATTTAACAATAACTAGCAGCAGTTCTCGCTTTATCATTTTTTATTTTATGTCTTCCCTGTAGTTTTCCATAAAATATTTCATCGTTAATAAATGTCACTTTAATAGTAATATACGTTACAAGAGCGGTATGTTGACGTTTTCATGGTCGAGGAAAAGATTGAAAAAGCGAAACGTAGTTGAGCTTTTTTAATTTCCGAGAACATGAAAACAAACATACCGCTCGTGTATCGTACATTATTTTGTGCGAAGATCGTTTATTACATACCTGAAAGACGAATTTCTAATTAGTTGCAATGAAATCTCCATCTTGGTTTCTGTTTAATGACGGCAATATTGTTGCTATAAAATGTTTTCTGTATTTACTATAGTCTACTCCAGCAGGCCGTGATATACGTCTGTCTTTTTTTTCCCCCAGTCTATAAATGCGAACTTAAAACAAACGGTGAGGTTATAAATGATTTATTTTTCATTTTAATATTTTAACAATATTATTTATATAACATATTGCAGTAATAACATCGGCATCTGGAATCTTGTTGATTTTTTCACGGCTTCCTTAATGTTACTTGTATCAGGAATGCAATAAGTTTCGTGGAGTAGTAAATCACATTTTGCAAAATCTTTTTGAGCATACAAAAAGAATCGTGGGGGTAAATTTTCACCGAAGAAGACAATTCGTGGAGTAGTAGACTTTACTTAATTTTTGCAAATATTTAAAAAAACAATAATTAACATTGCTATTTAGGTGAACTTGCAGTGGTAATTTTCCAACTTATAATTATTACTATGTTAAACGTCTCTAAAAATAATATGTTAAAAGCCTAAAGCAGTAAAATGAATGTCGCGCTTAAGCGGTAAGAAGAGGGAAATTGTTATGTGTATTACGTTGGGAATACTGAATGTGGTATTTCACACTTACCGCGTATTGGTTCTGTGCGGAAAACAAGCAAATACGCACGATCTCGCACAAAATAATATTTCTTAAAATTCATGTAACATTTGTATTAGTATTTTAGACATTTTTCGATGTAACTTATTATAACTATGAACAATTCTCCTCTTTAGAATTATCCTTCATCAACATTTTGTTATTAATATTTAATTTATACATAAACGTAATTTTTAATTGAAAGTACCCTAATCTGTTCATACCTTAAAATTTCATTCTTTCATAAGCAATAGTTGAACATTCTAGTTTCATGAAAATACAAACTAAATGCAGGTTGACCACTTAATAAAATGAAGGTTATGACATCTGAAAGACGCAAGTTCAGCTGCACAACAATTAAAACTTTTTGTGAGCTTGGCAACTTTTTCTTGGTGCTCTGCAGTAGAATCTCGACTTCCAAGTGGAACGGCACATTAAGCAGAGACTCTCATCTCGTGATGAATGTCGTCCCCTCCAGCTCCAGATCACCGCTGCTTTTTGGCACAAAACTACGATTTGACTTTCAGGAAGAAAATACATTACTTCCATCGGGAGAACTTCTAACAAAAACCAAAATCTTAATGGACTCTAAAGTTGAGGTGTATATCAAATGTCAACATCATCCGACAGGGATGGAACTGGAGATTGCTTGTTTTAGCAGTTTGCCACGTATTGCGCCGGATGTAAGATCTGACATCACTGTCATTATTTGGCTCTTACTCTTCCTGTCCCTCTTCAGTGTCTTTCCCTTTCCTGCATGTTTCTCTATTTTCACTTCCATCTAGTTCTATTCATCCGTACGCCACCTCGTTTCTATAGCCGATTTCTTCTGTATTATTTTGCTAATGTAGCTCCTCCTTCCTTCCTTACTCAAGAACATTTCCTTCTCAAGAGAATTTATTATTCCAAGTAAAAATGGACCACGTCTTCTTACACATTTCTGTTAAAACAGTTTTTGTCCAACGAAACTTCAACAATTAGAATAAAATAAAATAAAATTTCTTGAAGTCGGTACAAAATTTTATTCGTTTTACTAGGTACATTAAGGGAATGATTTCATATTTATAATATGTATTTCGTTTTACCCGTGATAAAATATTCTGGTAAATTATGGTATAAGATCAAATCTTCAAAATATAGACAGAAACTGAAACATGGCCCAGACTTATCAAACTGAAATTATTTGCATAATAATTTTTAGTCCAAAACGGCAGAATGGGAATTGTAAAAGTAATATGTAAATTGAAAATAAAATATTATTATAAATAGAATTTCTTCTTAATTTAAGCATTGATTATTAATTTTAATATATATTTTTAAACATAAGAGAACAAACAGATTATTACAAGGAAATTACATATAGACTTATGTATATAATAATTATGTTTGCTGCGCGAATTTATTGCTCATGATGTTGATAATAATTGCTGACTACCATTTCTTTGTAGAAACATGGATCGGTGAGGTGAATCCCAACGTTCAATCGCTGTTAAGACATTTTATGAAAATTGTGCTCGTCCTGTCGCTGCTGGAAGAGAATGTCGGCGTCATTTTCATCTTGGAGTACATGAACAAAGATACAAGAAGAGAAAGCGGAAAAGAGACAAAGAGGAAAAGAGAAATAGAGCAAAAAACAGAGATACAAAAAGAGAAAGAGAGAACAAATAGACAAAAAGAGGAAAAAGAGAAGGACAAAGTGAAAAGGAAATAGAGGGAGAAGAAAATAGAGAGATAATATACTACTACTACTACTACTACTACTACTACTACTACTACTACTACTACTACTACTACTAATAATAATAATAATAATAATATATTTGTCACAAAATTAATATTCGATTCAAGACACAAAGCTACTTACTTATGCAAATACTTAATTGACAATACACATTTCTAAGCGACATGAGTTTCTGAAAATACTGTACAATAGCAATATTCGTATTCTTTAAGATAACATAAGAAAAGTGATGCACGTCAAGTGGTTATGAAAGATTGATAAAATATTACTTATCTATCACGAAACCAAGAAGTTTTGTTGCAGAACTACTCGTATGTCTTTCTCGTCACTTGATATGAGGTGGAGTAAATTGCGAATAGCCCATCACATAAAATGCAACTCCCTCTTCTCCCTTGTTCTTGTCTTGCCCTTTGTCCTCATTTATTTCCACTCGTTCTCCTTGTATTCCCCTTTTGCTCCTTGTTTTCCTTGTGTTCTTGTTTTCCATGCATTCCTCTTGTTCTTAACTTTCACTTCTCTCCTCGTATTTTACCTGTTCTCCTTATATTCCATTTTTTATTATTCACTTTCCTTTGATCTCCTTACATACCCCCTGTTCTTCTTGTCTTTTCCCCGTCTTTTCCTTGCTCTCCTTACATTCCCCTGGTTTTACAAAGCCTATAATTTCTTTAATTTCCACATATTTCCCTTGTTCTTCCTCTCTTTCATATCTTTTCTTGTATTCCACTTGTTCTATTTGAATCTCCTTCTTCCAATTCACTTCCCCTTATTCTCCTCGTCTTTCCCTTGCTCTCCTTGTCTTATTCTTATCCTCCTTATATTCCCCTTGATTCTATGTATTCAGCTTCTCTTGTCATTCACTTCCCTTTGTCCTCCTCCTTTTTCCTTCTTCTTCCATTTCCCTCGATTTTCATGTATTGCCCTTATTCTCCTAATCTTTCATACCTTGTTCTCCATCTATTCCACTTGTTTTCCTTATATTTACATTTTTTTTCATTCACTCCCACTTGTTCATTTTGTCGTTCCGTTCCCTTTTGTAATCCCTTGGTTCACTTTTTCTTCCCTTTTTTTTGTATTCCAGTTATCCTCTTTCCATTCTCCGGATAAATCGCAATATAGCGAACGCCAGTAGGGGAAGTTATCCTCTCCCACATGAAATGTGCATTCGACACAACACTCGCCTATCACGCAGAGTGTCTGGTGAGCTAGTAGGGGAAAAGTGGAAAGGGTCGTGGGCGGAGCTTCTACGTTCGCTATATTGCGATTTGCCCCATTCTCCTTGTTCGCCTTCTCTTCCTATTCTCGTTTGTATTTCCCTTGTTCTCCTTGTATGTCTCTTCTTCTTACACGTAATTCTATGTGAAGATATGCAGCATTGTAAAACTATGCGCGTGTCGATTTTCCTGGATGTTTAGGCGGAATCGTTACCACTTTTGCTGAATTTAAACAAACATTGAGCACAAGTACTTTAAATTAAATACTAATCGGAGATATACAGTAAATACAGCCAAAATGACAGCGCCACGGATGTAGAACTTTAGACTTTCTTGAACTCGGCATTAAATGTGGTGGCGAATTCTAACATACGGTAGTGGAATTTGAATCATAACAAAAAGAGACAATTCCAAAATACAAGCTAAAAAAATAGATCTTTGAGGAAAAAAATATTGAAAACTCTTAATACTCCATCACATTAAAATCGAAGACATATGAAATAAAATCAACACAATTGATTAAACGAATACAACTGAAGAACAGAGAAAGTGCTCAAAAGATAATTTTTAACAGGTATATCAAGTGTGAGAATATGGAACAAACCCAAGAAGTCCAAATAAATAGGAACATAATAACATAATTGATAATGGGAATGATATGGACGAAATTACTGCAGAAGACATAAATGAAGCAATGAAAACATTAAAGAATAAAAAAGCCCCTGGTCAAGATGAAATTAGTAACGAGATGTTGAAGTTTGGAGGGAAGAGAATACGAAAACAGATAAAAGTATTATTTAATAAAATACTAGAACTTAGATAAATATCTCAAGAATGGAAAACTAGTATTACGATACCGATTTTTAAAAAGGGAAGGAGAAATGATCCTAATAATTACCCTCTTGAGTGCTGCATTAAAGTTATTAACTAAAATGATATTGAAAAAGCTACAACCATACTTCCAAATCAATGAAGAACAACAAGGATTTCGAGTGAGTAGATCAACAACAGACGCTATATTTACAGTTCGTCAAATAGTTGAAAAGGCGACTGAATATAATAAACCTGCCTACCTGTGTTTTGTGGATCGTAAGTAGGCATTTGATCGAGTTATACTACGAGATATTATTATAATATTAAGGAAAAATTTAGTACCTAATAAGTTGATCGAAACCATTGAAGCCATATACAAGGACGCCAAAACTAAAGTAGTCTAAGAGTAAGAAACCAGACCACAGGTGAAATAAAATGTGAAGGAGGAATACGGCAAGGGAGACTCCTTAAGTCCAGCAATTTTCAACCTAATAATGGATAAATTAATTGATAGTGTTAAAACAATGAAAGGTTATGTAATGGGTAATAACCAGATAAATATAGTAGGTTACGCAGATGATGTAGTACTTATAGCAGAATCCGAAGATGATTTACAGAGATTATTACATAAATTTGTGGTGACATCTAAATTATACAATATGGTAGTTTTAACAGAGAAAACTAAAACTATGGTTATATCCAAGGAGCCGTTAAGATGTAAGCTGGAAATAGAAGGGACAATTATTGAAGAAGTAATGGAGTTTCAATACTTGTATATGCTTTAAATTGAATAGTAATCTATATAGCTCTACTGATAAATTGTTTGTGTTTGTAATTTGAAGTAGTTTGCATGATATGTATTATCAATTTCTGTATATCACAACTGGTTGAATTGTTTATTTAAATTTAATTAAATTGTTTTGTATTATAATATAGCTCAACTTATGAATGATCGTTTGCGTTTGTAAATTTAATAATCTGATTGCCTATGTATTGTATACTTTTAGTAGAGCCATCGATGTACTCAGTCGGCAGACTCGCTGGGCTGCTGATCCGGAGCTGCGTTCGGGCTTGGGTTGGATCCCCCTTTGGACTTTGGTTTCTTCGGAGGTTTTCCCCAGCCGTGGGACTGAAGCCGGATGGTCTATGGCGAGTCCTTGGCATCAACCCCTTTGATTTGATTACCCCCTTTGATTTGATTACCTGGTTGGGTTTTTCCGAGGTTTCCCCCACCGAAAAGGCAAATGCCGGATAATATTTTGGCGAATCCTCGGACCTCATCTCATCTCACTACATCTCGCCAAAATGTAAAAAAAATGTAAAAAAATTGTAAAAATTGTAGAAAATTACTAAATTGTAAAACTATAAAAATTTGTAAAAATTGTAATTGTAATATTGTAAAATGTTGACATGTTCCACATCTTAAAGCTTCATTGCTCATGTAAGATCTATGGAATAAAATAAATGAATGAATGAATGAATGAATGAATTAAGAGTTAATATATCAAGTGATCGCCAAACGTATAAAGAGGCTAGAGAACAGGTCATGAAAGGAGCCCGAGTATCAGGTTATTTAAGGGATGTAACATGGAAAAATAAATATTTAAGTATAGAAGAAAATGTTAAAATATATAAAACAATGGTAAGACCGATATTGAATTATGGAGCCGAAACACGAGCCATCACAAAAAAAAAAAATAAGTCAGCTATATACAACAGTAAAAATGAATACATTAAGATCGATAATAGGGAAGACGAGAAGAGATAGGGTGAGAAATAAGGAAGTAAGAGACAAGTGTGAAATAATAGACATTAATAAATTTATGAAAGGAAGAAAAAAGGAATGGAATAATCATGTTACAAGAATGAGGGATGATACTGTAGAATAGCAAAAATAGCCAGGGACATGAAACCCCTAGGAAGAAGAGGTATAGGAAGGCCGCAACAAAGATGGAAAGATGGTCTGCAATCAACATCTAGTGAATCTCCAGGATAAAGCATGAAGAAAAACAGGTTACGACCTATATAAAAGAAGAAGAAGTATGTCAAGTGTGGAAAGCTTCTAGCTTTTAAACGAGATGCAACAGCGACGAAGAATCTCTTTCAAGAGTGTGTCTGCAAGCGATTCTGTAAGCGGAAGGTCTCTTGACTCCTCGTCAGAGACACAATATACCCGCGGCCGATATCTCTGATTTAAAAAGTTATGAAGAATTTTGGTCTGACTAAGATTGCTCAGAAATACAAATCTCGTGGCAGACATCAGCAAGACAGATCAAGAAACAGATAGATAGAGTGACCTGTGATGTCGGATCCGGCAGCGTTACCTGCGTCCTAAATTGGTCACGACGGCGAATTAATTCAAATAAATCGTGTAGTTGATATGGACACTTAGGAACTGTAATTTTTGCGCTCTCTCGAGCCGATACTGAAGAGAATGACGCATATAAATATCTACATCACATCGCCATTAAATATATTAAAAAGACTCAACCCCACTTGATTAATAACTGTATAAAATATCATTTTTAATAACAATATTATTATCTTGCGTAACTTTTATAGTTTTCAGTAAGATACACTACCTATATATACTATATAGCCGCCACTCAGTAAATTATAGAAATGAAGATCTAATTTAAGATATCCTCTACATCTACTTATATATCCCCAAAACGTTTCACTTTCATAGCATCAATATGTAATAATTAATGAAAATTACTCACATCATAGCATTAACTATAATATTTCTTTTCTAATGGTAATAATGTCATCAAACCACCTCAAGTTTTGTAGTTTTTAATATCCAATACACAACTGTATTCAGAAAATTACACACCACGGAATCAGATCTGTAAATTATTTTTAGTAAGTCTTAAAGTTTTTAATAACCAATTATTGAATTTGAGCTCTAAATATATCAGCAATCTTGTAGGTCATGGCCTTCGTGTAATATTGTTTACTGTAGTTGTGTTTTGTTTTATTCTGAAATGCAATTAGTGACGACAGATGGATTTTATAAATTAGGAACATTATGTTGAAAAATTGACATTTCACTGAAAACTACTATTTTTCTGAAAAACTTTGGGTCCCAAGCTTCAAAATAAGGGGTCATTTATTAAAATCCGTTCAGCCGTTTTCCCGTAATTTCCATTAGCCCTACCAGTTCAAATTATATATATATATATATATATATATATATATATATATATATATATATATATATATATAGATTAGATTTTTGTAATTTTTAATGAGAGTGTAATTTCCATAGTTTGCTTTTTACTTCTTTAGTTCCTGTTTATTTCTGCTTCTCTTACAATTTTCCTTACTTTTTATTTCCATCATTCTTTCTTTCTATCTTCAATCCTTTTATTTAATCTCTTATTACTATTTTTTCATTTTTATTTTTCATACTTCTTTATATTTTCAATTTGTATGTTTGATACGCACGGCCGAAATATATTCGTGACTTCAATGACGTCAGTTTTCAATACAATCTATTATTTGCCTCTTTTGTTTATTTTTAACTTTGCTGTTCCTTCATAGTTGACCGAACTTACTGATTAAATTATTTCTCATCGATTATGACAATGAGGTTAGCTACTTTAAGGGAATTGTGTGTGTAATCCACTTTATTACCCGTACGTCCAAATTCCCGAGTGACTTGAACAAACTTAAATTAGCGAGCTACAGAGATTAAGTTTGCGTAAGTAATAAATTCAAAGCCTCACGCGTAACCATAAACAATTTGCAGACAAGCTTTGTGCCGCGATACCGTCTGTGCACAAACAGGAGTTGTACAGTTAACTCGCATTAGTACGCAGTACCAAGCTACTTAATATTGCATGTAATACATAAACAAATATGAACAGCTATGTGGAAGATAATCTAGAACTTAGTCTGCACCATGAGATGGAAGTGTGAAGATGTAGATAAGGTATGAAGATATGGAAAGGAAAGAGGAACGGAAGAACTACAGTGGAACGAAGAAAACGGAAGAGAGATGAGCAAATTACAAAATAAAATCTGTAAGAAAAGATAGCAGAAAATAAATAAAAGAATTGAAGATAGGAAAATAGAAACAAAAAGGGATTAAAGAGGAAGAACATATACAGGAGAGAAAGAGATGTACCTACTATGAACTGAGAAATTAAAAGGAGAAGCAAAGGATTAAAGCATATCGTCGTTGTTCTTGCAAAAGCTCCTATGTGCAAATTATAAAATTTTTCAGTAGGAAGAAAAAACACATTATGTATGTATGTATGTATGTATGTATGTATGTATGTATGTATGTATGTATGTATGTATGTATGTATGTATGTATGTATGTATGTATGTATGTATGTATGTATGTATGTATGTATGTATATTATGTATTTATTCACACTGCAATGGGTATGTACCCGGTGGCAATGGTAACTAATTACACTCAATAATGACAATAATAAACTTATTAATTAAAAATACAATTAATAATAATACTAATAATTAATACTAACAATAATAATAATAATAATAATAATAATAATAATAATAATAATAATAATAATAATAATAATAATCATCATCATAATAATAAAAGGGAATATCCTAAATTAAATGAAGCACGATCACTTAAAATAACATTTAAAATAAATCTAATTTGTATCTTAAACCTAAGTTCGAAATAAAACCCACGAGTATGATATGTTCATACCTGCACAAGTACCTTTCAACATTACACTCATTTCGCTGTCAACTCACTCACTGCACTGGAACTACGACGCATTACACTGATTCTATCCTGATTTCACTAACACTTCAAAAAGATTTCACTGTTCAAATACTTTGCACTGCCATTATAAACTATAAAGCTTCACTGACAGGAACACGTCTCACTTACACAACACACTTCACTGGCACAACATAATTCTTCACTGATACAACACTTCAATAACAAAATATCATTTACACCCTTTAAATACTGCGTATAATTTCCATCTAATAATAAAGTCCTTAACCCCATTTTTAAATACATTTTTGGTTGTTGGTAAAGCCTTTAGTAAGTCTGCAGGTAAAGCATTCCAGTCCCTGATAGTACGATTGAGAAAAGAAAACTTTCCAGTGTCCGTCCTCTGTCTTCCTTCCCTCAATTTATATGAGTGGTCGTTCCTTGAAGAGTAATTTGGCTGCTGCAACTTATTTTTTATTTCTCTCCAGGCAGGCTCACCTCTGTATGTTTTGAACAGTGCGCATAATCAAATTCGCGTTCTCCTGTCCGTGAGTGTGTCCCATTTTAATGGTGAATTTTTCCGACAACACTTGAGAGTCCGTTTTTGAATCTTTTCCAGTGTCTTAATATGTTCTAATCTTAATATGTTCTTATTCATCCTATGGCAGCCATTCATAGGAAACTGTAAATTTTTACATTTTCGAAACAAATAAATATAGTTACATATAGGAGATTTTATTATTTGCTGTATCAATGTTAATGTTATGGTTTATTTAACGACGCTCGCAACTGCAAAGGTTATATCAGCGGCGCCGGATGTGCCGGATTTTTGTCCCGCAGGAGTTCTTTTACATGCCAGTAAATCTACTGACATGAGCCTGTCGCATTCAAGCACACTTAAATGCCATCGACCTGGCCCGGGATCGAACCCGCAACCTTGATCATAGAAGGCCAGCGCTATACCAACTCGCCAACCACGTCGACTGCTGTATCAATATTTAACTTATTTAATAGAGCAAAAAACTGAAAATCGATAAATATGTGAAATAGAAATTATTGCAGGAACGACGATATATGGCAAGAAATAAGAATTCTTTCATTCATAGTTTAATTCATAATTTTCTGTCCTATTTTCTGCCTCCCTCTTAGTCTTCGTATATCATTACGTTGTGTATCATCTGATATATTCTTCTGTCCGAACTCTTCTCCATAGGCTATATAAGAATACAAATATAAAAGCAGTCTAGTGGAAATTACTCTTTTGATTATAGTATGTTCTTCGTATTTCGAAGTACGTAAGTTCAGGTTTTCAACGGTGCAGTTCATTCCTTGCATTATCATTCAGAGGTATAAATAAGAGCCGGAACTAGCTTCCCAAAGAAGAACAATATCCGTATTTTATATTTCACGCCTAAGATATTATTTCTCCTCGATCATAAAAAGTATATATCTTATTTCATTTATAAAGTTATGCTGTTCACGTAATTACACTTAATTAACTTCATGTAAATTTACATCCAATACATGTTCTTATAATGTAAATGATTCATATAAGGTATATGTATAGCCTTCTAATGAAATCAGTATAATTACGGTAATATTACAGTTTATTTTAATACGTTTTTAACTCCATTATTTACGTGTTAAGTAACCAGAAGTACCGTAATGAAAAAGCGGATCGTTGAAGATGTAGTTGTTGAACTTTATTATGTGCTTCCTCGTAGGCCTATAAGATTTTTTTTAAATAAATGGTTATGCTTTAAGATAGGAGAAATGGTTCCTGTGATACGTTTGAATTTAAAATTTTTCTATTGAAAGACATTAATTTTGAGTCCAAGTTTCACAACCTACACAACAACCGGTAATATAACTGTTTTATAAATTCTAAATTTCAGATTTTTTGACAGCAGACTAAATGACAAAAGCTTCTCTACCGAATAATAAGTATTTCCCATATTTATTCTCCGTTTAAATTCGTCCCAAGTGTCATTTATATTTGTTACTGTTGCTTTAAGATATTTTAGTGGAAAATATTTATTATTATTATTATTATTATTATTATTATTATTATTATTAAACTGTAATTCGCTACAAATAAAAAAAATTATGTAAAGAAAGAAGCAAGAGGGAAGTAAGAAATGAATGAGAGAATATGAGATGAAGTGTATGAAAAACTGCCACTAATAAAGAAGGAGTTAAGAAAGAGGATAGTAATGGAAAAAATGACAGGGGATTTAGGAAAATTCCTATGGTAACATGTATCAACTGTACACGAATTAGGATGATGGAAGTGAAATAAATACATACATTTTGATGTAAAATTTAAGTATGTGTTATGAACTGAATGAAAGAAGCTATGAATAACAATCCACCTTTCAATGATAATAATAATAATAATAATAATAATAATAATAATAATAATAATCGTAATGATAATTATAATGTTAACAATAATATTTTAAGTGAAATGAAAGCCTACTCCTCCTACTACCAGAATTAATTTGTTACATTGGATCCCACTGGGGTCATTGATGACCCCAAGTTAATCAAATAATGTAAAATTTGTTTTAAAAACTAAACTTATTTATGTACTTATACTCATGTACTGGTACATTTACATACATCATTATATTGACAAAACTGAGTGTTTGTACATTATTTTAATAACCATATTTTGATTTATCAGTAATCTAATAATTTTTACACTTGACAAAAACATGTAAAGCATATGTCTTAATGCTTTCTCTCAACAGAACTTTCACATGTGTGAAAAGTCCATAATTTGCTCCTCTCTGGATGATATCAGGGACCACTGTCCGGTACCTCGTTGATTTCTGTTTTTATATTTTAGAGATGTTCCGAATTTCAGAAGAAATTCTCTTCTTTTATATTTACTATTCTTAGTATACTGTTTATAAGCACATGGGAATATTTCGTAAATATTATTATTATTGTTATTTATGCATCTGTATGTCCGTAATTCAAGTTTGTATTATCTTTCTATAGTTTCATACGTATTATGAATGCGTATGCTTGGCGTCTATACCAAAGTACAAGTGAATAATATTTGTTTGTGTTGTAAAGAGTGAACCTTAAGTAATGCCATTAATTTGAGGGATTATTCTTTGAAATATTTCAAACAAAAAAGTTGAATACAGTTTTTCTCGGTTTTGCTTCCTTTTTGAGGTAAAAGTTATTTTATATTGAACATTTAATAGCGAGTTTTGGGAACACCATTGAATGAAGTCCATATATGTTCAGTCAATTTAAGAGCGCAGTGTATTATGGTAATAAATGATTGGAAGAATTTTTTTTTCCTTTAAATTTGTAGAAATTTGATCCGAAGAAATTTAACGTTTTGTTTTGAAAAAGAATTTTAAAAGGTTACGTTTGTTTGGATCAATTTTCTGCATATTTAAATGACAAAACTAAAATTCTTTTAAACATTTACTTTCATAATACATTGCTCTCTTAAATTTACTGAGCATAATGGAAATTAAATTAATGGCATTCCAAAATTGCGCTATGAAATATTTCATATGAAACAGTTTTTACCCCTAAGAGGAAACAAAAACGAGCAAATTTTATTAAACTTCTTTATTTGAAATATCTTAAAGAATAACTCCCTGAAACTAATGAGTCACCCACTTCATTTCTAATTTTGTTCACAATGTCCTGGTACAAAGAGGGGAAGTAATTTTTTCCGTAATTTTGACTCGCTGGAAATATGTTGCTTTGCATATTTACGTAGAAAGCCTCTAAAGTGTGGATTATCTAACTTTTTAAATGGAATATTTGTACCGATCATCATAGCACACAAGTCGCTGCAAAATGTCGCATTTGAATTTGCATCCGATGTTGACGGATTCTCTTGTAGGTATTCCTTGTGATGTCTGCTGTTGCAGTGCCTTTCTCATTGCCACTTTTTTGTAGCTCTTAACGTCATTTTACATTATATTATATTACACGTAAATATTTCTCCTTCAATGCTGAAGATATTACCTCCGAACTGGTATACAAGACATTCACTTTTTCACTTTGCACACACGTTTTCCTTAGGCATTCTGACAATTTATAAATAACAACACCAATAGCACACGCTTGTTCCTAACTGCTCTGTTTAAGTGTGGGCCCACTACTATGCGTAGTTCATCCGATATCTCGTATTCCCACATAATAACTACGCATTTGCTTTTACTAGTAGTAGCATGCGCCATCTGTTTGCGAAGCGGAACGTGATGTTCCTACCACAGTCTAGTATATACATTCGCGAAGCTTGGGGTGATTTTTTGCATTTCTCGCGATAGTTGCTAGCCGCTTGGAGCGCTGTGTGTACTAGGAACAATAGACTGTGTCACTGCCATCGTGATCTAATACAGGCCGTAAGGCTGACCATGTGAGTCGCTTAACCCGATAATGAAGGGCGGCGTTTCAACCATATAAATTAATTGGAATGCATAAAAAGTAACATATATTTCTCTAAAATGTAGTGTAATTGCATTAATAAAAATTTAAAACAATGATTAGGAGACACTTCAGACTTAATTCCTTGCGAGTTAAAGTGTAATATTATTTTTGGTGTGAAAATTACGTTGTTCGTATGTGTAATAGACCTACCTGCCTTTATTTCGATTAAATATTGCGAAATTCTTGTACATTCATTTATGCACGATTCAATAATTTTCAGTTGCACCGCACGAATATTTAGATATGTTGAAATTATAGGTTATGTTTACTGTCCCAGTTACCCCTTTCTGTATAATTTTAGTGGTCTCCAATGCCCTGCCATTCATATGGAAATATTATAGGTTATGTTTACTATATATCTTATATTCCTAAATTCGCAATTATACATTATAATTAATCATAATACCATGTATGATACTCCGCACATTCAATTTGTCTGTATTTTATTACTACAATTGAGTATTGAATTATTGTATTTATCTACTAGTGGCATGATAAATTTTCTTTCTTTATCAATGAAGGTAGATGTGCTATATTAAAAACACAATATACTTTTTTTTATTAAACCTCAAAATAGCGTCCATTCTAAACTTAAAATGTTGATGCGAAAAGATTATGTCAACATGTAAAATTCTCTTCACATTAAAATAACACAGTTTTGTAATTATTTCTGCAACATATTATGCAACAAGAAGTAAAGGGAACTTATGGACACATTACACTAAATAAAACTTAGCTATGATACGCAATAAAGTTATAATATAATAATTCACTGAGCTCCATACACTGAAATAGAAAACCCAAACCTATACTGTATTACGGTAGATCGAAAAGGCATTGACTGTGCCGTATTTCGCATTGTTGTGAAAAGTTCTGTAACTGTGAAATGTTCGTTATCGGTTATAATAACTGTAAATGGCTAAAATACAATAATTTGAGTAATAATATGTGACGAGGAGACGTTTGTTACACTATAAATTCTAAGAAAAAGAGGTCAGAGTTATCCTTCCGAAAGATCCAGGAAGGTGAGTTTATAAAATATATATACTTCATGAAAATAATATATAAACCTTATATATTTCGTATTTCAATAGTGGAAGGAAGGTGTTAATTTTTCAAAAGAACACGATATCAAAAGTACAATACATTTTATCGTCTGCTAGGGAAAGAGTCTGTGATGAGGCAATAGTAGCGACCCTGATGGCTAGCAACTATCTATGGATGCATATTTCAACTGTCTATGTTTGCATATTTATTAAGTATTGAGCTTCGCAACTGTATATGCTAAACTGTGTTCCTAATACATATCCACTGTCTGTACCTAGGGAACACGTGCCAGACATTCTGCTCTCTGCATCAGTAACATGAAGTCACGGAACCTGGTCACCCTGATCCGCCCTCTGCAATCACATTACTTATGGTTCACCCGTATATTGCAAGTAGTCAAGTTTATACGGATTCCCCTTGTGTATGGAAATCCACTCGTTGAGTTTATCGCCATTTATCGGACATGACGTAAGCATTTACATGACACTCAAAGTGGAATTCCCGTCCCACAAAATCTTTCATTTTTTTTTTCAATTCGTTTAGGTGTTTTTTATTGGGTTATTTTACGACGCTATATCAACATCTAGGTTATTTAGCGTCTGAATGAAATGAAGGTGATCATGCCAGTGAAATGAGTTCAGGGTCCAGCACCGAAAGTTACCCAGCATTTACTCATATTGTGTTGAGGGAAAACCCCGGAAAAAACCTCAACCAGGTAACTTGCCCCGACCGGGACTCGAACCCGGGCCACCTTGTTTCGCGGCCAGACGCGCTGACCATTACTCCATAGGTGTGGACGTTTAAGTGTTATATATATATATATATATATATATATATATATTTATTTATTGGGTTATTTTACGACGCTGTATCAACATCTAGGTTATTTAGCGTCTGAATGATTTGAAGGTGATAATGCCGGTGAAATGAGTCCGGGGTCCAGCACCGAAAGTTACCCAGCATTTGCTCGTATTGGGTTGAGGGAAAACCCCGGAAAAAACCTCAACCAGGTAACTTGCCCCGACCGGGATTCGAACCCGGGCCACCTGGTTTCGCAGCCAGACGCGCTGACCGTTACTCCACAGGTGTGGACAAGTGTTATATAGACGTTAGCAAAAGATAAATAATGAAAAGAAAGGAATTAAATGAGACATAAATGAAGAAAGAAGGGCTGAAGAATCGAAGTGAAAATATGAGTTCATTCATAGAGAAACATTTTTGTTATGGATCCAAAAACTTAAACGTTCCTTGATTCTTTGCCTGCCTTGCCTGATCAAGCAGCTGTTTGTATGTCTTAAACATTTGAATGTTCCTGCACTACCACACTGCAATAAGTCAAGAGTTGATCAAGGTTAAATCTTAAAAAGTACCCTAACGAAAAATTATGGAGAGGAAAAAGGGAGGGTATTACGAAAGATTATAAGAAAGAAGTTGGGAAAGAAAAATGAATATCAAAGACCGAGATATGGAATCTTGCATGAATAGAAGGAAAGTAAGAAAGAAATAGAGGAATGGAGGGCAATAGACTGAAGAGAAAAGAAAAAGAGATAGAGAAAGAAGGGAAGCGCGAAGTAGAGTAAAAAAAAAAGAGACAGAATAACTGATTTGAACTACGTCGTTCTGGATTATAAAATGTTTTCATTGACTGTGTTAATATGCGGACAAATTACTTGAACAGCCACAAAATAATTTTGTTGCTGTCGAGTTGAGTTTTTATTGTGTTAGTTGGTTTCTGCTCCTCCCTTAATGAGACCCACTGCAAAGCGTAATGTCGTTGCCGTTACTACATTTTACCGAGGGCATCAAGTGTGACACTGCTCCCATCCACCGTCATTTACTCAGTTTTTAAGAGCCATCGTGTTTTTTTATTCGCTAGCCGTGTGTACAAGAGAAGGGACCCTTTTCAGTATGTGAATTTTTTAACAACTCTGTGATCTCGCGCGCCCATCAAGTGTCCAGCAATTCCCATTTCGAACACCTCCACAACCATAACAGAGCCTCCTCAGTGTTTACATCGCACACATGTGCCTCTCTGCGCGCACACCTTGCGGTCAAAAATAAAACGTGGTTAATGTCTTAACACAACTGATTGGGCTACTTTCTTTCAGTTTCTCACTTAATATTTCTATTCCTGTTTTCATTATATTTGTTAATTTCTTTCGTTTCTGTCACCCTTTCTCCAGTCACATTTGTTATTGTCTGCATTTTTTCCTATTATTCTCGCTGTCTGCCTTTTTCTGCGTCCCCTTCTGCCTGCCTGTCTGTCTGTCTGTCCGTCCGTCCGTCCATCCTTCCATTTAACTATCTACTTGTCTACTTATCGTCTGTCGGTAATAAGCGCCAATTTGTGGGTAGAAATATTGCATACCGGTAAGCGGTAATGACAGTATTAGAAAAGCATCAATATTTTAGAGTAACAGAAAATAATTTCCTTCTATTTCCTGAATGTCGCCATTCGAACATTCAAAATTGCTAACGAAATTCAACGACGTATATCCTTTGGCATTACCTCTGATTGAGGTTCTGTCTGTTATGCACATCAACTTGATCATCTAACTTGATGATATGAGTCAGAAGAACAACAATAAATCGTTTGTATGCATCTGAAGTCTGATTAGCGTTATATGTAGCTAATCGGCGATGTATGCAATGGAGGGGGAAAGGAACTGGTCACTCTACCCTATTATCTCCTGGCCTAGTTGCCATATAACATTGCCTTGTAAATGGTACCATGTTGGTATCACTTGTGAGGTTCAGACCTGTCTTCGGACAGTTGACTAAACAACAAAAACAACAATCCTTTGACAATTGACTACAGTTATATTATCTTTGTGGGGTTTCTCATTTACGCTTACAACTATATCGTGAATAATATCTATCGAATACCCAAACTATCAATGTTTATATTCTTGATTTCCAGACTCGCTTCTGTGATTTTGTCGTTAGTTACAGTTCTATTTGAACAAGCTTTAAAAGTACACCTCCATAATATTTCATTACCGTCCGCCCATTATTTACGAGGATCATTTCATAAGTCATGGCAACTATGTTATATTAGCCAATAAAACTGCAGGAATATAAATCCATTAATGCATTTGAAGGTCACTGGAATGTACTTCGCAATGCTAGTAACAAATTGGATCCAGGTACAGGAGGAAATCGGTAAGAGAAAAAGAAAATGCGTAAACAGAAATAATTATTTTATTATGCACAAAAGGAAACAAAGTAAATTACTCACTGCAAACGGGCGCAGGACCGAATCCTCTCGCGGTCATGAAAACAGCCCTGAATCCTCCAGAACACTAAAGGGTTCGTAAGGGGCATAGCCCTGAATCCTCCCGTACACTAAAGGGTTCGTAAGGGGCATAGTTCTGAATCATCCCGAACACTAAAGGGTTCGTAAGGAGCATAGTCCTGAATCCTCCCGAACACTAAAGGGTTTGAAAGGGGCATAGCCCTGAATCCTCCCGAACACTAAAGGGTTCGTAAAGGGGCATAGCCCAGAATCCTCCCGTACACTAAAGGGTTCGTAAGGGGCATAGTTCTGAATCATCCCGAACACTAAAGGGTTCGAAAGGAGCATAGCCCTGAATCCTCCCGAACACTAAAGGGTTCGTAAGGAGCATAGACCTGAATCCTCCCGAACACTAAAGGGTTCTTAAGGAGCATAGTCCTGAATCCTCTCGAACACTAAAGGGTTTGAAAGGGGCATAGCCCTGAATCCTCCCGAACACTAATGGGTTTGAAAGGGGCATAGCCCTGAATCCTCCGGTGCAATACAGGTAGTAAATCTTAAATTCAGTCAACACACTTATTTTCTGTTAACATTAAACGGAAATGAATGAAATTCGACTATCTGAATTTCATTAATGTTGTTTCTCCCAGTTCGTTCAGCGTTACCCATGGTGCACCGCCAGGAGACTAACTGGCTCACAGCTCATAAGTCTCTACATTCATATGCTTCGTCATTATTTTTATATGTCCTCTTAGTATCGTCATTTTCCAAACAATATTTCTTCTCTTTCACTAACTTCCACACTTAACTTTATATGAGACGAGTTTTACATATCCGATTCTTGAAACTTTTCCAGCTTTGAAGTTTTCTGCTTGGTGTAATATGAAATCGTAGTGAGAACATACTCTTCCTTTTTTGTAAGAATTAGTTGCTGTTTGTAACTTCTGCATACCCATAAGTAACTCTTGTATACAGGTAACTTAACTTTTATCGAAATCAAATTGTTGTGTTGTTTGTAGCTTGTTAGTTCATTCATATATATGTATACTTTTTGCTGGTTAAGTGAAAGAGAAGGCCTTATGGCTTTAAATGTTCCAGTTAAAATAGATTATTATTGTTAGACTATTATTATTATTATTATTATTATTATTATCATTATTATTATTATTATTATCATTATTATTATTATTATTATTATTATTATTATTCTTTTGGTATCCAGCTGGATTTGAATTCTATATATGCCTGGATTGCATGCATAAAATTGGCTATTGTACTTATTGTGGAAACTTTCGCAATCGTTGGTACTTCTCTGCCTACTGCAACTCAATTCTGCCAACACGGAAGGAGGAAAAATTGCGTTTTCGTTGATGTACTTTTCAATTAGGTGTAAATAGTCATAAGACGTTTGTAGTTTTGCTGTGTCAAGCTTCATTGACATGAAATCCTCGACAAAACACCCACCAACCATACCAAAGTCCAACATTGGCAAACCAAATATGTAGGCTAAAAATGTTCCTATTTAATTTTTGGAGTGAGAATCGTATGCAAGTCTCAAATTTAGTATTTTTCGCCACCAGCTTTGTGTTGATTGAAATTGAGATCCTTGGATTGATGTATCAGTCTACATTCACTTGCACCTTCCAAGCTCTCATTATACTCTCTTCAAAGTCAGAAAAATTTGTTAACGGAAAGAATTTCAGCCCGAGTTTATTACATTTGTCAAGAAATGTTGAATGTGTATTCTCGTATGATGAAGTTTTCTTGTCCTTCAAAAGGGGAAAAAACCATAGGAATGTAATGTCTGTTAAAGAGCCCATGAATTGTAAATAACTGACAAAACTTGGCGCAACTCTCCGTCTGAAACTGAATTAGGGGAGGGTACGGAAAAGGGCAGGGAGGATTCTAGGCTGCTACCTACTTGGGCCTGGAGTACGGGAAGATTCGGTCCTGTGCCCCAGCTAACACCCTTGCAAACAATCCTCCAAGGCTTCCACATACCTTTGCAATGATGATGCAAGTCTTGAATACCATCGACTGTGTGCGATTCGTTTATGTGTGCCACCTCTCATCGAATCGCTGTTAAAATGTCCTCCCTTTTTGCAAACCTCTTCCCACGCAGCGGCTTCTTCAATTGCGGAATGAGATCAAAGTTTCATGGACTGAGATCAGGCGAGTAGGGATATTGTTCCAACGCACTATCACCCAATGCTTCTCGTAGTTCAGAATTACACTGACAAACATTTCTGCTATTAAGAACTGCAATTTTTTTTACTTACGACTGCTGTTCAACTTTACTTATGTTCACATTAGAGCACAACTTCTAGCTCTCTTAATTTGCGTGTGCTTGTGCGTGTGTGTGTGCACACAGACGCAATCTGGCGGTGGCTTTCCGTACAGTGTACAACAGGTTTTCAAACTTATATACTGAACTAACCACATTTTAGGTTATTCGGAAGATATAACATAGTTGTCATTACTTATGAAATGACCCTCATATTTTTTCGATATTCGTAACCCTCTTATTTTCACACTATGAAGGTTATAGACATAATTTTGTTTCTAATTGTAAAGGTGAACACCTTTTGAACCTCAGTTAACCTCTGCATTGTTATAGACGTAGAATTTACACATCTGACTATATATATATATATATATATATATATATATATATATATATATATATATATATACATATATATATATATATAGTTATGTAATATAAGATAATGTTTTAACAAATGAAAATACCTAATATATTTTTAATTTTATGAGAAATTCGGGGTTTTTGAACTTAAACTTAATTTTTTTTAAGTAATGTCTTATTTAAAGGAGTAAAACAGTTGCAACTGCAGTTAATTAGAACCCCGTCAGCATCCATGCATGCTGTTAAACCGATCATTTCATATGGGCCTTCCACATTCTTTACCACAGGCTTGAATAGACTGCAGTCTCTGAGATCCTAGAACCCATAATCTGGTATGTTTGCCGCACTTGTACTATGACAACAGTGCTAGACGAATACAAGTAAGCGGTGTTGCCAATTTTTTCTTAGGGGGTGCTTTCATTTATCGCTATTGTTATGTTTACGTTGATGCTTCATTGGCGCTTATTATAGCTCTTGTAAGCAATAGTTGTTGCAAACTTAATCCACCCTATCTGCCAACCTGCCTACCTTCTACATATCTTCCTGCATGTCTGATCTGTCTTTCTTTTTCTATGTATATCTACCCATCCATTTATCTGTTTGTCTATACGTCTGTATGTCCGTCTGTCGATAATATACATTAGTTGATTTCGTGTAATGTAGAACCCTCTATCTCTCAGCTTTCATTTCTACGTATCATCGGCAGTTTCATCAATAATTCTGGTGCGGTTACCTCAGTGTTGGTTGTATTATATGCTGTGTACACCTGGTGATCCTCGACAACTCTTCATCTCACAATTACGGTACATTCTGACCACATTCGTCGAGTGTTTGTTAGTTATTTGTAAGTGGTAACATTACACATGTGTCACATAACGTCACAAAGGACTCCACTAGAAACTTGATGATATCTAGTGCTTTCTAGTAGCGGTTGTCTTCAAGTGCAGCATCCGATAACAGACTGTTTATAGCAAAACTATCTTTTTATGTTCCTTGAATGCGAGTTCTGGTTTAAATTGTTACGATTATAATTGAGTAGTTGTCTTTAGCATTGAATTGAGTGTAAGTATAAATGATATTTGTGCATATTGCCTTTGTGCGTAATCTATTTCTGAAGTAGTTCAGTTGCAAAATACGAGATACTACCAAAATATCACAGAACCGTGGCTAATAAAAACATGAATACATTCTTGAAATCCTAATTTCTACTGTCGTCTTGAAAGTAGTCGCCTTGGGTTTGCATTGATCGGTTCCAGAGATTTTCCCATTTTTTGAAGCACCAAAGTTTGTCAACGTCGGCGTATTCAGCACACATTTTTACGTTCTAAGCCAAAACGTGTTCCTTTCAACTTGGGTTTCATTTCAGAAAACACGTAGAAATCACAGGGAGAAAAGTAACCCGATTAGGCTGGTTGGGAGACAGTAGTCATGTTTTTCTTTTGTCAGGAAATTTCTCAACGAGCCAGGTGCCATGGCACAATATCGACGGCTCAGTTCAAAGGGGAAACAATTCACTATTTATAGTTATGGGAAACCTGCATTTCAAAGTTCATATTGATGTGTAAAATCAAAGAGTCCTTGAAATTGCTCGAAACTATGTCAATGATGGTATATAATATACACACATATCTTTATTAAGTTTCATATTAAAGTGTGTTAATTGGAAATTTCACAGCAACATGAAGATTTAAACTTTTATTATAAAGTTTATATTGCTGTAAAAAATCAACGGATCCTTGAAATTGCTCGAAATTGTGTTAATGATGCTTTATATGTATTTATTATATTCCAATTTTACAGAGAACCCTATTTTACCTGAGATAGGTATGCTAGGGTTTTAAATACATTAATATAATATTTATATGCTATTGATTAATTAAATCTCCCATTGAATTATTCCTATATTTCAATTATGAAATTAATAAAATTTTACAAATCTATAACATTAGCAAATCTGTACAACATTTTATAATTTATAAGTGATAAGGAGGTACTGCTAATCACTGCTTATCTGCGAGAACCGCTCGAATGTGGCCTGCTAGAGAATATCATGCTTAATTAATTGTAACCCCAATTAATAAGGTAATTCGGGGGAAGACGCCACAACTAAGTTATTTCTTGGCTATACAACTCAAACCTAAAGTGATAAGGTAATACAAACAAATTTATCGTGTTTTTAAATTATAATTGGCTCTGTATAATGACTGGTTCCTTTCCAAGTGCGTATATTGTTGACAATTTTTCATGTTAAAAGAACTCGTGTCAGGGTGACATCTTCCCCCATATATACGGGGAAGATGCCACTTGGTATGGGGTAAGATGCAACAACAGAGTAAATGGCATACATAAAATAAACATTGGAATATTTTATGTGTATTTTATTACAACTACAGATAAACATCTAAGAAATTAATTATAAACTTGTATCATGATTATGTTGCAAAAATGTATTAATTAGGACACAATATCTGAATGTTAGTACGAGCCTGCACCACATTTCATACACTGCAAATTTTCACCATTGCAATCTTCGTGCAACCATTTCTTGTATGCGATGCACTGAATCCAGTCAAACTTGGAACCTTTCTTAGCGTAAAAGTGTCCAGAACAAACAACAAAAATCATCTTCTTCATCAAAACTATTACCACTGCCATCGCGACTAATTTCGTTACCAGAAGAAGAAGAAGATGAACTTACAAATCTCTTTTCTTTTCTTGATTGGGAAGGTTTCTTTTTTTCTGGCCTTTTCCCGCATAGTTTTCTTCTCTGTGGTGTAGTTGAGATATCCGCTATTTGTTTTTTACGCCCAAAGAGTTTAGATTTCCTTACTTGAGGAATAGGGCTGATTGTTTTCAGAGATGAAATCCCGTTATCCGTTCTGATGGAAGCAACTATTGATGTAGGTCTACTGCCACATGCTCCGCTAGTGGAAGGACCTGGCGAACATTTAGTAAGGTTTGAAGATTCCATTCGTCATTTCAGAGTTCTATATGGAATGCCACACATCCTCGCTGCAGCCCATGACGATTTTTGTTCATACTTCAAATCTTCAGCAGCTCGAATTAAATTTTATTTTGACTAAGATGTCCGATCTATTTTTATTTTGCAGTTTCAAGTCATCGTCTGCATAAAAATGAAATGTGAATTACATTTTTAATCATTGATACCTTTTGTAAAGTATCAGAGAATATATAAAATAATATAATGTAAAATATTATCAAATAATAACCTTCCCACAACATAATTTATGGATTAAATAATGTATTTCTTAACCATGTTACAGGGGGAAGACGCCACTCACACTTACTTGCCTACTGCCACAAGGTTGTTGCCGTAGCTGCATGTCTAGTGTGCGTAACAAAATGCACAACTCACGTATATAGCAGATATTCCATTTAAAATAAAACATCAGTCTATGAACCTTAAATATAAGCAACGAAATATTATAAAGTGTTTACTAACCAGACTATATGCTCACAAGATCCAAAATAACGGCGATGAAAGACGATAAAGTAAGACAAATGCACACGCTGCATGTCCACCCCGTCAACACTCTTCAAACTAGAGGATCCGCGCTGTCAATTTCTGACACATAAAAGAACTGCAAAGAAAATTGCGTCTTCCCCCAACTGGCATCTTCCCCCGAATTACCTTATATCATAAGAACTTTTAAACGAGAGTTAAGTGGCACATTTAAGCGATAGTTACACGGACCGACACTAATGCATGTCGCCCTTAACGTTATCAAAAATGAGTAACTCGGCTTTCTGTCTTATGATTCGTTTAAGAGCTCGTTTAATATTTATTCAAATTCATAATTTACATTTGAAATGGTACATTTGAATAGATACCCGAAATGAGCATATGTCATGCTCGGGTACAGTCCAGTAGAGGCTACATAAATTTTACTAACATCAATAATAATGTTGATGATTAAAATAATAGTAACAATAATAATAATAATAATAATAATAATAATAATACATAAATATTAACAATAATAGAATAATAATTAAGACTGATAAAATAAAATATAAAACCACTTAGCGAAAGTTAACACAACTTATATAAGCATATAATAATCAGGAAAAAAAATAACGAACTCGAAAATCAACAAAAAAGTTCGTTGTATCGCAGACGACAGCAACCGCCGTATTGATATTGTGTTATGCGTTATTGGTAGGAGGGGGAGCCAAAGATCTACATCCTGACGTTCTCTTCGAATCTTCTCATACAATCATAGGAAGTTAATGCTGAAAAACAAAGTATCTACGAGTCAAAATGTATATTATTACCAGGATAAATACAAATAATACTGAAATATATTAATCAAGTTTCAGTTATAGATCTCCCCTTTGGTGCAAGAGGTATAATTTCAAAATATTTTAAGAAAGGCGGGGAAAATATAAATTTTAAGAACTCTCTAGTGATAGAGATAGTGACAAGTACAATAAAGTGTATCTGTGGCGATGCTAAGAAAATCATTTATGTGGCAACGTACACTGTTATTAATTAAGAAAATGATAATTATAATGTTTTAGCTAATAGCTTACATGCATCAGATAAATACAAAAAATATTAGTAACATATAATGCTAGTAACACTTAAAATAGTAATAAAATTAAACAAATATCATAGAAATATTTTCACCTTATTTTTAAACTTTTCGGACTGAAAAATATCTTCTCGTGGATTCATATGAATTCTTTGAAGCAATAAACTCTTTAAATTTTATTTAATAATACATATTTGATAAACAAATGGCGTGGTTATGAAAGCAAGTACAGATTACGAAATTCTTTCATCATGAAAAGTAAAATACGTTTTTAATACCTTTTCAACCTTCTCGGTTTCCTTGCTCATCATTGCATTCGAATTCCCTGTACTTAAACCGGACCGAGATGAATTAATGTTTAAAGGTGATGGAATTCTATCCTCCAATAGTAATTCAGGATTTAGAAGATTTTAAGTAAAATTACCAGTCAGCTGTTTCTCGCGCTATTAAACTTCTTGAGTTGCTCCCACATATATCGATTGACAGTTCAGTTAACGGCCCATCCCCATGTGATATTTAGTGATCAAAGTATACATCATTATACTAAAAATAGCTCTCTGATCGTTGCTAGAAAGAAGTAAGTAAAACTTTATCTTCAATCTTGCAGTGTCAAGATTCTTCATATTTTAATTGCACTATATGCTTTACAGTGGTGTGATGTGATGTGATGTGATGTGATGTGATGTGGTATGGTGGTAGGTGTGATTGTGGTTGTGGGTGTGGTGTGGTGTGGCGTGGTGTGGTGTTGTGTGGTGTGGTGTGGTGCTGTGTGGTGTGGTGTGGTTTTGGTTGTGTTGTGTGTGATGAGTGATGTGGTGTGATGTGTGACGTGATATAAGTACAGTATTTCACTGAACATGCTCGGTCCTGCTGATCCTTGACATTCCTGTATTCGGGCCAGAAGTTCCTGACTTACGTTATTTACAATCTTTATACATTGACGTATTTGACTCACTTAATTGTTTTTAGGTACTGCTAGAAGTGTCATTTTGTGTTTTTTACTCTAGAATAAATTTGCAAGTTTGTTGTTTATGTTCGTTAATTAATTAGGATATAATTAATTATGATACTTAAGCACTCAAAGTTTGTGTGACTGCAACCTGTGTATATTTTTGTGTTACCGTCAACTCAGGCTACTTTGACCCTTAAGGTGTTACTTGAACCCAGAAGAAAAAAATGTTTACTTACCACTGGAGTAACTTAGGTGAACATATTTGTACAGATGAAAGTTTGCAGAGAAAAAAAAACCACAACTTTCGACACCAAATCGTTATTTTACATCGACGAAAACATTTTTTTTTCCGGGTTCAAGTAACACCTTAAGGGTCAAAGTAGCCCGCGTTGACGGTACTTTACTTTGTTTATAGTGTGATTTGTCTTTTTATTTGTATTAGTCTATTGTATTTGTATTTCTGGTGGTTTGGAAGAGAAGGTCTGATGGCCTTAACTCTACCAGAATAAATAAATAAATAAAAATGAAGGAATGAATGAATGAATGAATGAATGAATGAATGAATGAATGAATGAATGAATGAATGAATGAATGAATGAATGAATGAATGAATAAAGAAGTATTGAAATCAATACATCAATAAATGAAAAATAACGTAACCTAAGTGCATGTTCTTGATTATATATTTCATGTCCCTTGACTTTCGCTTATCACTACTTCTAATTCATAACATACTTCTATTCATACTATTAGAACCACTTTGAACTTCACTTCATCTTTTGTCTTAACTAACTCTTTCTTGCAAATATATTAATTTCATTTTTAAACTTATTAAGCTAGAAGACGTATATCCCTGTAGACTTGTTGCAAGAAAAACTGAACATTATTGACCTTAACATAGCATTAAAACTTACTGGAGGAAACATTTCTAGAACATAATCACATTATCGCTCATTCTATAGGAACATTAGCTTAACTTGGTTTAGAACTTTAATCTTAGAGACCACTGTAATTATAAACAATAATGCCGTAAACTTCAGAAAGTGTATCTTTTCAACTCCTTCTCACTATATAGATTTCCCAGCTATATTTTACCCACGTTGATACACCATTTCCTCAGATTATTATATACGTTCACAATATACTTAAAGACATCAGAGTTTCAATACAGGTCAGGACTGTCTATAAATTTTCCTTGGAGCGTTATTATTCACGGCCAGGTAGCTTCAAATAAATTAAATCTACTATATGCAAATCATATCGGCTTTACTTTCAAAGGAAGCTATGTTAATTATTTTTTTAATTAACATCAAGTAGCGGATTTGCACCTGGTGTCTCTGCTATAATACCAATTCGTGTTTTCGCGTTTCTGAAATTTTGATAGCTATCCGTTTCCCTTCCCTGGATGACGAAACCGACGTGTAATTTCAAACATTTGTATGTTTCTGCATCTTTGACATGGTGCAAAAATATAAAAATCTGTCAATACAGAGCATAAGTAGCCTTAGGCCTATCTTTACACTTATCATTCATAACTTTTTGATGTTCTTTCTCTTGATATTCAATGTGTAATTTTATGTTATTTCGTTGAAATGAAACCCAGCCATCGCTAATAGAGAGAAATAAATTAAATTTACTACTTCAAACTCGCCAATGTTGTTAGCACAATTCTCTCACTGTGACACTTGATGACGGATACCGCTTCAAATAATCCCAGTAGCATGGAAGTGAATTAATTATTAACAATATTTTGCACTGCTTTGACCAATAGAAATGTGGTTCTCATCAGGCTTCCCTTCAAACCTCCAAAAAATGTCAAAAATAGCTGGGAGTTAAGTCGAGGTTGTGAGGGGTGTAGTAGTGTTTCCCAAAGAAAACCTTTCAAAACGTAGTGAAAATTCAAGTATTTTTTATGGATTTTAACCATTCTTCTTCTCAAAAACCTTGGACGTCTATTAATGGTGTTTAGTCTAAGATACCCGAGAGTGTCTGCATAGCGCTGCATTGATTATTTGTTCAAATTTCAGAAATTTCACTGAAAATGGACCCTCCATGAGCGATGAAAAACGATAACATGACTTTCCTTGCAACTTAAGCTTTCTAGGGCGAGGAGATCCGGTGTGTTTCCATTTCATGCTACAGCGACGGAAGTATGACTCAGGACTCTTCGCCTGTCACAGTGCGATGCAAGAACTGATCGCCTTTCTCCTGATATCGTCTGCGGTTCTGCTGGCAAAGTCTTACACTTCCGGCTTTCTGCCCAACCGTTAATGAGTGACACTGCAGATGTTTGTGGAGTATTTAATAGATACTTTCCTGGCTGGCATTAAGTAATAAATTAAGTTCACTTATTGTTATTCGTCTATTCTCTCTGACAAGATCATCAATATGTTGAGTTGAATTTGGTATGGTATCCTTGAGCTCTTGCACTGGTCGTCGATTGTCTTGTAGATATTATAATTATTATTACTATTATTATTATTATTATTATTATTATTATTATTATGTACCGAAGTACATATGATATTTCCGTGTAGAAATTCTGCGTTATCATATGATGAAGGATGGATAGAACACAGACAATTATCTCCGGCACCGGGACTCGAACTCGGTTATTCAGCTCTACGTGCTGACCCTTTATACACTAAGCTACACTGGATTCCAGTTCCGATGCCTTATCTTCTAGAGAAAACACAGACTTGCAAAACTAAGAGTCATAAAACGTTTATACGTATTTTACGGACACATTTGTTTCCATGTAGTTTCAGAAGTTGAATAGGGTTAATATAAGTTGTACCACCAATTAGTACTTCATAGTAATGGAATGGAAGGATACTGAAATGGGTTTTAGCACTTTTTTCAGTTCCAAAAGAAAAGTGTCTCTATTCGAAGGCTTATTTCTTATTCACCACAGTGGCGGGGTAGTGAATATTCTTAAGGTTATTATATCACACAGTTCTATTTTTTGGCAATCCATTCGGAATACTTTTAACAAACTTTAAACTTTATAAAATAATATTTCAAAATATTTCTATCGATTTTTTAGAAACATTATGTCATAGAACAATATTAATAGCATTTCCCTACCCATCACAAAAACTAGATGAGAGATAATGGTCAGTTATTTGGGATCATCAAAACCCATGCATGACAGTGTAATTTTTAAGGGATAAAACCGAGATAATTAAAACGTAATTGTTAAAATACGGACAGTGGAAATAACCACTACTTTACAAAGCACATTTTCTTGCAACGTATTGCCGAGCCCTTTCATATTCGACTTACGCTATCTCTCACACACATGAAAAATCAAAACCGAGACTTGAGTTTCGTTTTATGTTAGTCGAAATCGTAAAGCGACTCTTAGTTAATGATGAAAATTAGGGCCATAACACAAAGCGCGCTGCTAGTACGAAATACTTTCCAAAATATCCGAGAATTTTAATATCGAACGCAAACCAACAGTGGTATGAATTTGCTCCACTAGGTGCCTCTTGGGGTATCCTTCAACAACTAATCTTCCAACTGCCGTCTTTATAAGTGGACGTGTTTTGAAGATTTGGCTGTGTTTTTGTTACATATTATTCGGGTTTCTCCGATTTTAAAAATGGTTTATGTTAAAAGCTAAGATGTGAAAGACATTTTGAGAAGTCTGAGAAAAAATGCGAGGAGCAAATGGCTTCAGTTGTGGAAAAATTGGGACTGGATAAGGAACGCCCAGTTCAAAAGGGAAACCTGAAGTTTAAAGCATCATGTATAATATGAAACTTTATATTGTGTTAATGATGTTTTATATTATAAACATCATCAACACAATTTCGTTCGTTTTCAAATATCCGTTGATTTTTCACAGCAATGTAAACTTTAAAGTATATATACTTTATGACGAATTGCTTCAGCTGCAACTATCTCAGAACTGTGGCATCATTGCATTTTCTGATGATGCCCTACCATTTGTTAAATATAAATATATAAACAGTCTTATATCCACAGCAAACACTGCCTTAAAACAATGTCCTAATGAGGAGCAGAAAACAAACTGAAATTTAATCCAACTAAGATTAAAGCAATGCTAGAAGACACAAGGTAGCACCCGCAACTCCACTCTTAATGGAAGGAAAAAAATATTCCATTCGTCGACACAATTAACTACCTAGGAGTTAATCTTGACAAAAAGCTGACATTTAGACCGCATCTCGAGTATGTGGCAACAAAAGCAAGCAAGCAAGCTTCTTCGAGGTTTGTCTACTGCCACCAGACCCACGGTGGGGCTAAATTCCGACATTTTGAAAATAATGTATCGAGGGGCAGTAGAAGCCATTAATTCTTTATTGTGTATCGGCATTCCAGGAAGTTCTGCATAAGAAATATACCCAGAATAGACTCTTAAAGATCCAAAGAGAACATGCTCTACGAATCGCACAACATCAACAGATGCGGCTGTAGTCATTGTTGGTATAGAGCCACTTCACTTGATCGGACTCTACAAAGCAGGAATAAGCGACATAAAAGGCATCAGAGGACAACATTTCAAGAATTATCCTTTGATATACAATTCACATCACATTTTCTGGCCGCAGGACATCCGGGATTACAGCTCGACCGCTATCAATCTCACAACTGTAACGATATGCATACGTATGAAATTTACACAGATGGATAAAGAATTAATGAATGCGTTGGCTGTGCATTTACCATCTATTGTGGGGGCATAGAGGTGCATACAAAACTCATCCGTCTATCTCCACCAACACAGTTTTTCAGGCGGAACTCTACGCTATCAAAGAAGCGGTGAAATGGTGCGCAGAACATGACCACAGTGCTCGCATCTACAGTGACTCTCAGGCAGCAATCTATGCAACAAACAATAAATAAATTCTAACTACACCAGAGAAGACTTCACAAGAAAGACACAAATACCGATCTTTTACTCTTTTAAAGAAATTAAGTCGACAAAATCGCGGTCGATTTTAATAGTAGTGCCGCAGTTACTCTCCGAGCCTCCATTACTCGGTGCTGCCGAAGGAAAGACTAGCAGCAAAAATACAAATTTTGATGGGACTGCATCTGACGTATTATATGTAGCAATATTCCTTCATCTTACGCTTTCAATTTCAAGCGCATTCCACATTATGAACATTAATTTATTTTTTCACTCAAATCAAACATTTTTTGACAATATTACTAATTTTATTTTCAGTAAAATTAGTTGCTATTTTAATTTTCACTATTAAAAACTTATTCACTTCAATAATTTAAGGTACATACCAAATTTTATTAAAATTTAGCGAATAGTTTTCGAGAAACGATTTTTGGCCGGCTAGACACTAAATTACACACCGTACGACGGCGTCTGCCTGCTGATCCGGAGTTGCACTCGGGCGTAGATTCGATTTTCGCTTTGGCTGATTATCTCGTTTGGTATTTTCCGAGGTTTTCCCCAACTATAAGGCGAATGACTGGTAGTCTATGACGAATCCTAGGCTCTGTCTCGCCAAATTACATCTCGCTATTATCAATGCCATCGATACTAAATAACAGAGTAGTTGATACAGCGTCGTTAAATAACCAACTAAAAAAATTAAATATCCGGCCACTTGTCTTGAAAATCACATTTATGTCACACCAATCCTCTTTTGTATCTTTTCAGTGCTACCCAGCATTCTGAACAATACATAACTATTGGGACCGCCATTATTTTGTAAAAGTTTGAAATTGTTTCTCTGCTAAAATTTCCAATCGGTGTCCTCTTATGTTCGCACATAAATATTGAAATTTACTGAGTTTGTTATTTTTATCTTGAACTTTTTATACTGAACGTTTAGTATGATTTTTATACATATCGTTTCATTACTATAAGAAGCAAGCACTTTTGCTTTTGGTACTAATATATCTATGTTCTATTTATTAATTATTCTACTTAGTCCAGGGGTAGCTTTCTGCAATTCATTTTGTGTTGCAATGTTAATAATTATACTACTATTACAATAATGGCTAGAAAGTACAACAATAATACGACAGTGAGTGATAATCGTAAATAATAAAGATAAAGAAAGCATATTGTGTTCCTTGACAGGCAAAGTTCTCCTGCTAAAGGAAAAGCTCTAACTTTTATAACGAGGTAAGCTAATCTACTTTAGAATTTGTACATGATTTTGTTTTGAACTGCATTTTTGTAGTGAGTTTTTAGTTTTTGGTAAAGTTTGATTGTCTTTGTATCGTTCTATTTTGCATCCACTGCTCAGATGATTATCGAGGTGTTTCCATCACCTTTTCCTCTTGCTACTCGGGACCACTGTTGGCCTGCTAGCTCCTTGAAGAAGTTCGCGCCTCTGCGTCGAAGTCTGCCCTGAAGCCGTTTGATTGCACGGGGGTCCCACATGGTAGTCTTGTACGTCCATCTGTCGTCCCAAAGTCTGGCGTGGCCTCCCCATTTCTGTTTTGTTTTGATGGCTAATTGTGTGTTGTCCGTTGTTGATGATAATTGGTGCAGCGTCACGTTTGATATTCAATCTCTCAGATACACACCTAGGATCTTGTGTTGCATTTTTCGTTGTCGTTGAAGGATTTGGATTGAGTTCTTCTGTTTTTCCGTCAGCGACCATGTTTGACACCCATAGAATAATGCAGGGTTTACATGTTTCCATTGCTGCAAAATTTGATTTTCCTACTTAATGTTTTGTCTAGTAGTATTGAATTTATTGAATTGAATTGTTGAATATCATTAGAGTGCAATATGTGCAATCGACGAAGTCCATAGGACACATGTAATAGGGTAAACCTTGGTAATTTCGTGGCAGTGGTTATTTCGTGATAATTTTTCCTGGCTCTTTCGTGAACTAAGCATTGGTGTTACGAGATTCAAATTTCCGTCAAGGGATTGCATATGTTGTCCGGTTTCCAGAAACATACAGCAACGCTTTGTGTGACTATTGTAGCTGCTGCAGTGAGCTTTTGAGTTTGTAGAGAGCAAGTTAGAGTCGATTTTTCAGGCGTACAAATTTTGTGGATGTTTAAAATTGCATTACAGGCTTATTACTGAACGTAAGCATATGATATTTGGTACAATGATTTATTATATGTTAATGACATTTTAGAAAATATTTTTGGAATTTTAGATGCAGCTGTAGTCGCCATATAGGCTTAGCTTTACTGATAGAAATCTTAGCTGTTTGAGTTGATATTTTGTTGAGCATTATGGTTAAGAAAGCTTTGTGCCAGATGGGTTCCGAGGATGTTGACGAAAATCCACAAAGAAACTCGAGAAACAGTGCGCAGTGAACTTTTGGACCAGTATGCGAATGGTGGAGATGACTTACTTGCAAGAATTGTGAAGGAGATGAAAAATGGCTCCACCATTTAGAACCGGAGACAAAGAGGTAGACATTGGAGTGGCATCATGCAAATTCACCAAAGAAATAGAAATTCAAAACTGTGCCTTCGGCAGTAAAAGTTATGGCTACTGTATTTTTCGATTCAGAAGGATTCTTGCTTGTGGACACCATGCCACACGGAACCACCATTAATTATGACGCGTATGTGGCAACTCTCAAGAAACTTCAAGCTCGAATGAGTCGTGTTCGATCACATCGGGTGAAGCAGGATGTTCTGCTATTGCACGACAACACACGGTCACATGTCAGTCACAAGACCACAGACCAGATCAGAAAACTCGGATAGACAACACTGAAACAACCGCCTTACAGTCCTGATCTGGCTCCATTTTATTACCATTTCTTTGGTAAACTGAAGGATCCCTTCGAGGAACGAGGTTAGAAGATGACTTCCTCGTGTACGCTACTAAAGAGTGGCTCAGACGTGTTGATCCAGATTTCTACCGTGCTGGTCTACAGGCCCTCGTTCCTAGATGGCGTAAGGCAGTTGAAAGGGAAGGGAATTATTTGGAAAAGTGACATTTTGTTCCTAAGGGATGAATCTACATTCTGTGAAAACAGCAAATCTGTAGGATAATAATGTAAGTTTTGAATAAATGTTGTGCATTACTTTTGTAGTGACCTTCGTAATATATAGTAAAATCCGTAATAAAAGTATTCACCCTTTCAGGGCAAAGGAGATCCCTTTTAAATTTCAATTTTTATTTTGATTTCATTATTATTATGTGTTGATATGTATTTCTATGTTTTCTTGCTATGAATATTAGTCGGAATTACTATGTTTGAAGTCCAGTAATAATAAATGATAATTTCATTTGACTTTAATGAATTTTTCCACAATTCCTCTATCTCTCACGAAATTATCAATGTAATATAACGAAATTACCAAGGTTGTCACGAAATAACCAACCAACTAGCTTAAGTTATAAAAGTGGTTTTTGGCAATTGTTCAAAAACGTATCCAATCTTTTATGTCTCCAGATTTGTACAGCACATTATCGTCTCTTAGCTGGAAAAGTCGGAATAAGAAAATATTTACAAATTTTCATTTTAAATTAATTTTCATAAAATTATCATGAAATTACTAATGTTTACCCTATAGGGCTAGATAATAATATTTTCTTATTCATTAATAACGGTCTGCAGTGTGCCTTTGTTGATATGTTATATATGTTATATGTTATATGTTATATGTTATATGTTATATGTATATATATATATATATATATATATATATATAATTTTAACTGGTAATGGAAATTACGGGAAAACGGCTGAACGGATTTTAATAAATGACCCTTCATTTTGAAGCTTGGAACCCAAAGTTTTTCAGAAAAATAATAACTTTCAGTGAAGAGTTAGTTTTCCTACATAATTTTCCTATTTTCCAAAATCCATCTTTCGTCGGTTTTGAGAACTAATTGCTTTTCAGTATAAAACAAAACACACACTACAATAAACAATAGGCTATTGCAAGAAAGGCCATGATCTGCAGGATTGCTGACATATTTAGAGCTCAAATTCAATTGGTCATTAAAAGTTAAAGACTTACTAAAAATAATTTACAGGTCTGATTCTGCGATATGTAATTTTCTGAGTATAGCTGTGTATTGGATATTAAAATCTACAAAACGTGAGGTGGTTTGATGACTTTATTACCATTAAAAATGAAATATTATTATAGTTAATGCCATGATGTGACTATTTTTCATTAATTATACGTATTAATGCTATATTGATATGAAAGTGAAACGTTTTGGGGTTATGTAAGTAGATGTAGAGAATATTTTAAATTAGATTTTCATTTCTATAATTTACTGAGTGGCGGCTATATAGTGCATACAAAACTTACGTAAGATAATAATATTGTTATTAAAAATCAAATATTTTTTATAGTTATTAATCAAGTGGGCTTGGGTCTTTTTCATGTACTACTTAATGACGGTGTGGTGTAGATATTTATATGCATCATTCTCTTCAGTAATGGCTCGAGAGAGCGCAAAAATTACAGTTCCTAAGGAAAGACCAAAATGTATTATTTGCTGATAAATTAAGAGACCTACAAAATGTTGTAGTCTCCCGATCATTTCAGCAAGATCTCTTAGGAGGATAAAATGGTTTTACCCTGTACATTTCAAGCTCTATATGCAGCAGCTATACCAAGATGCTATGTCTAATTGTTCGAAAGCATAGCAAACCTGACAATTTTTTAACTTTCACCTACAATCCACAATGACCTGAAATATCTATTGCTTTACTCCCACATAAAAATCCCACTGATCGTCTTGATATTGTTACTTGCGTTTTCGCGTTGAAACTCAAAAACTGAAGGTGGATAGGTTCAAGAATAAGTATTTGGCATAAAAAACATTCAGAGGAAATGTCATTATTATGGAAGCAATAAGATTCAAAATGTCTGGTATTCGTCACTGAAAATAAATCTGAAAAATTTTGATTTGAACGTCTAATGAACTTAGTCTGCAACATTTTCTGCACAAGCCACTAGTTTGTTATAATTCTAATAGCTTTTTTGTTGTAACATATACGAATATGAGTACTGTTTACCCCATAAAAGTGTCCTTAAGAAAGTATGTTTCGAATGTAAGAAAAATAGTCAAGTCTATTTTACTTCTTAGGAACATATTCCTACAAAATCATAGCAGGTACAAATATTTTAGAAATGGGGATATGTTAGTGCCTACAATATCAAAGAAATGGAGATAATGTCAATTCCTACAGTTTTGTAGGTTGGTAAATCAGTTGATCTACTAACATGCAGTCACTGACTACCCTCAACACTGTACACAGCCAACAGGCAATAGTCCTCCGAAACAGTCGCTGTCTATCCTCAACGCCGCTCCGTACACAGTCAATAGTCAACAATCCGCCAGGGCGTGCACGCCTTCATGTGGTCTTCTTTTCCTTCACACTACTAATGCCTGTGAGGCTTTTCATGCAGACTTAAATGCTAATTTTTATCATCACCATCTCCATATATTCACATTATTAAAGGTTATGAAGACAATGCAAAAAACACATACGTAAAACTTTGCAGTGCAGCAATTAACAATATCTCGCTTAGAAAGAAGGAGGCGTTGAAGAATGAAGCATTTATACAAGAGACCATCCATGAATATTCAAGTCGGCGCATCAAAAGATTTGATTACATTAAGAAAGTGTCCTACATAAACTAAATATCAAGTACTTGTCATAATTCTTTCAAATAAGTTTTTGACCAAGGTCTTTATGCCTAGTTGTTTCACAATTTTATGATTTTGACAATGAACCAAGATAAAATTATTAAGCACACCAACCTGCTCTCTGGTTGCACAGTCCCAAGTCTGTACAAAGTGGGAGGGAAAATTTTGTCTTGTCATTTTATGTGTTTATGTAGAAATTCACATATCACTTCGTAGGAATTCACATATCTAAATTCTGCTAACCGGACTTTGTAGGAATTCACCATCCCCGTTTAAAATTTCGCAGAAGACATAATATTCTTGGCAATTTTTGCAAACAAAATAAAATGGCCTTCCCAGTTAAATATAAATTTAAGGGACAGGATTGTTTTTCAAGTAAAAAAAGTTAAATAGTAAAAGTTACATTGTGGTGTTTGTGAAATAATAATAAACAATGATATAATAATAATAATAATAATAATAATAATAATAATAATAATAATAATAATAATAATAATAGTCATCATCACCATCACCATCATCACCATCATTATAATTTGTAGGGTACATTAAGACGAAAGGATGACGATGACCACAACTATGGTCTTTATTATTATTATTATTATTATTATTATTATTATTATTATTATTTAAGTATATAGCCTATTGAGGATGACGACGATGAGAAATAAGAGCAAAATTGAATAGTTGGCTTCATTTCCTCACAATTTGTACACCATTTCTGTTCCCAGTCCTAACAGTTCTCTATAAATTGTTTGATACTTTCTGTCTGATTAAATGAGTATATATTGAATTCCCGACTGGTCGATGGTTAAAGGCAGAGCTATTCAACTAACTTTTCAACGATCCGTACTGCTAATTTTGAAATGGATTGCAGACCCCAACATACATAACTCATAACAGCTCCATCCACTTAACAAAGAGCCAAATAAATGCATTCCAATTTTCCAAAGTACTTTGTCACTTTTCTAATTGTTTACGAGTTTCATAAACTTAAAACTCTGAACAGAGCTCTAATATAAATTATAAAGTGCAATAATCAATATTCTGATATACATTATTAAGTAACAATTCATGAGTCTCCATAATTAATTTTACTACGACAATTTTGGAACAAACTCATGCATTGCACATATCACGCAAAGTTGTATATATTTGTAATGTTTGTTCAACCATCTATTCGCCAGTCTGTATGTTACTCCATGCGTCTTCCTGTCGTCATTTTAAGTCTGTCTGTGCGTCTATTTCTGTTCGTTCGCTTGAAGTACTTGACTCTATCTAATGGATTTTTAAGATATCTGATCCTCAAGAGATTTTTCAAACGACATTAAGTCAAAAATCGTAGGTAGAACGGACAGTTATCCTCCATACTGTCGTATTCGGTGCTGTAGCGGTTACCGTAGAAGTGGGTAAAATCAATCAGTGGGTGTAAATTCGATCATTTGCGATTTTTATTGAAAATTATATATTTTCTCAGTTACTTGTTAAAATTTTGTTATGCTGACTTCATTGCCTGACATTGTAAATGTAAGCGAGAGGGACAACAAAAAGCCTGCGAATGCCAACAATGGGAACACTGTATAATTACCGTTGAAGTGAAAATTGCTGTTCTCAACTTTTTGTCTTAAATGAAAACAAAGTCTTACAAACTCTAATTTATCGTCAGCAGTGAAAGGAGACATGAAATATACGCAAGTACTTTTCTTTGAGATTGTATCCTGAAATAATAGTTTTGCAGTTCGTAAATGTTAGTATTGAAACTTATTATTTTAAGAAAACGTGTACCTTTGTAGGGTTAAGTCGATCATGCCATCGACCTACTCGAAACAGAACCAGCAGGAAGAATAAATTATTCACCGAAATATATCCAACTAACACGTATAAACAGAAGTGTCATAGTATAGCTCATATTGATGGGATAGTGGGGAAAGAGGAAGACGAAATTATGGTGAATTTCTTGCGTAAGAGAAGCACTGCCAAAGGGACATATTTTGTACACCCCTCTGTACCTGACTATGGGGACAACGTAGTTTCTAAAGTGACATAAGAAGGGGAAGATTTCAAATAACATATGATATAAACCTAAGCAATGTTGAATTGCATTTTAGATTATAATTGAAGGGTGGTATTTCAATGTAAATTCTGAATTCTTAAATCTTTGTTTGTTGGTATGTGAAGTATTAAAATGTGTTTTTATGTTTTATAAGTTGGCAATCATAGTCACGATTGTACAGTAGAGACCTATAGGCATAATTGTATCGAATAGTATGATCACAGTAACAAAAGATACACTATATAATGGTATAGGCATATATTGAAGATTATTATTGTTTTTACACCCCTTATAACAAATAAAATATATGTAATATAGGGTAAACGTTGGTAATTTCGTGATAATTTCATGAAAACTAATTTAAAATGCAAATGTGTAAATATATCCTTATTCCGATTTTTTCATCTAAAAGACGATAACTTGCTGTACAAATCTGGAGACATAAAAGATTGGATACGTTCTTGAATATGTGCCAAAAACCACTTTTACAACTTAATCTGAAAGGTTGGTTATTTCGTGATAACCTTGGTAATTTCGTGATATTGCATTGATAATTTCGTGACAGGTAGAAGAATTGTGGAAAAATACATTAAAGTCAAATGAAAATTGTCACAAGACTTCAAACATAGTAATTCCGTCTAATATTCATAGCAAGAAAACATAGAAATACATATCAATACATAATAAGAATGAAATCAAAGTAAAAATTGAAATTGAAAAGGGATCTTCTTTGCCCTGAAAGGGTGAACACTTTTATTACGTACTTTACTATAGTCTATATTACTAGGGTAACTCCAAAAGTAATGCATAACGTTTGTTTAAAAATTATATTTTCATCCTACAGCTTTGCTATTTTCACAGAATGTAGATGCATCCTTAAGGAACAAAATGTCACTTTTCCATATAATTCCTGTCCCTTTCAACTGCCTTACGTAACCTAGGAACGAGGGCCTGTAAACCAGTACGGTAAAAGTCTGGACCAACACGTTTGAGCCACTCTTTAGCAGCGTGCAGAAGGGAGTCATCTTCTAACCTCGTTCCGCGAAGGGATCCTTCAGTTTACCAAAGAGATGGTAATCGCACGGTGCCAGTTCAGGACTGTAAGGCAGGTGTTTTAGTGTTGTCTATCCGAATTTTCTGATCTGGTCCGTGGTCTTGTGACTGACATATGGCTGTGCGTTGTCGTGCAATAGCAGAACATACTGCTTCTCCCTATGCCGTCGAACATGACTCAGTCGAACTTGAAGTTTCTTGAGAGTTGCAACATACCCGTCAGAATGAATGGTGATACCGTGTGGCATGATGTCCACAAGCAAGAGTCCTTCTGAATCGAAAAACACAGTAGCCATAATTTTTCCTGCCGAAGGTGTACCGGTACTTCTGAATTTATATTTCTTTGGTGAATTTGTATGATGCCACTCCATTGTCTGCCTCTGTGTCCGGTCCAAAATGGTGGAGCCATGTTCCATCTTCTGTCACAATTCTTGCAAGTCATCTAGCACTTATCATTGACACTTAGCATGATAACAAATCAAACAGAAGCTACACTGAACCCATTGCGTCTCCGTTTTCTTTTTTGTAATCACATCTTGTCTTCAGATTTCTAAAATTCCTATTGTAGTACATTTTATACTATTTTAAAAATTGTAACACTTAATGCTCAACAAAATTTCGTCTCAAACAGCCAAGATTTCTATCAGTAAAGCTAAGCCTATATATAGACTACAGATGTAACTAGAATTCCAAAAACATTTCCTAAAATTTCATGAAGATACAGTAAATCTTTGTACCAAATATCATATGCTTACCTTTAGTAATAAGCCTGTAATGTAATTACAAACATCCACAAAATTTGTACGCCTGAGAAGTCGACGCAAACTTGCTCTCTTCAAACATAAAAGCTCACTGAAGCAACTACAATAGTCACACAAAGCTTAGCTGTATGTTTCTGGAAACTGGACAACATATGCAATCCCTTGGCGGAAATGTGGATCTCGTAACACCATTGGTTAGTTCACAAAAGAGCAAAGAAAAAGTATCACGAAAGAACCACTGCCACGGAATTACCAATGTTTACCCTACTTAATTTGTTTTTAAAAACATCAACAGTGATCGACTTTACTCCGCAATATTTTAAAATCGAACTTAAACTAAAAATTCAATGGTGATCGCCTTTACCCTATTTAAGCAGGTAACTTCGATCACAAGTCAAATAAAAAAATCAGTTTTTGATAGATTGTAATTCAATTCTTGTGACGTGCCTTCATAAGTGAAGGATATGATGACAAAATGCTATTTTCTGAGGAACTTCGCTCCATTGCATAACCTCAATATCATTAAAAAATTGAAAAATTTTGATCGACTTTACCCTCTTCTACGGTACTGTCGTTAACCCTGGATCCGAGATTCGCGGGTTCGAATCTAACCAAGGACGCTGGAATCGTAATGATAATAAATTTCTGAATAGGACTTAGCCTACTTCTGAAGAACAGTAAAGTTTGGAGAGATATTTGGTATATTTACAAATATAAAAACGCCTTGTCCCTGAGAACCATGCGTATTTAGCGGTTATACCTATCTCGTATCAAAATTCAACTCTGCAGGTAGCTCAATGGATCTTTACACATGCTTGGGTTGTCCCACTTACCATATGTAACCCATCATTCTCTAGACCTGTCAGTCATCCATATTTGTTATGAAATAAGATTATAGCTTTTGCATTGATATCTCAAAATATACAATAATCCTTGTTGTGTGACTACAGACCAGAGGTTGGAAGAATAGTAGTAGCACCATTTGAGAGACGAAAGGACCAGTTCTAAAAACCTTGTAATAATTAAGACGGAACAGCATTTAAAGGCCTGCTTCGTGTTCCTGTTAGGTACATAAAATATTTCAATCAACGATCCTAAATACATACACTAGAATAACTTAAAAATTAATAATCATTCTTGTATAATTAAAATAATAAATTACTGCATAATTTACATAAGCAATGAAGTAATTAAGTCCCAGCCGTGCCGTCGTGACCTAACGCATCCTGCCTAAGTCTCCCTTTACGGAATGCGCGCTGGTTCGAATCCTCATGGAGGAAGTAATTTTCTCGTGAAATTTCGGCCAGTATAAGGACCAGTGCTCACCCAGCATCGTGATGCACTTGGCGAGCTACGATATGTAACGAAATCCGAGGATAAATAATCTAATAAAATTGAGAAGCATGAATAAGTAAGTACCAAAGTAAGAAAATAAACGTGATTGTTCTGCGAATTAGTAAATATATGAATAGCTCAATTAAATATTAATAATTAAATTAGCAGTTAAGTAAAACAATACACAAAACTTAAATTAAGATAATATTAAATGAATAACTCAGTGTAATGAATGAATGAATAAATAAATAAACAAATAAATAAATAAATAAGAAACGAATATTTATTTATTTATCTATTTATTTATTTATTTACTCAGTTACTTACTTACTTATTTACTTATTCATTTATTTATTTATTTAGTTATTTATTTATTTATTTATTTATTTATTTATAAGTGAGTCACGAAAACATAAAATGCATAAATAGGAACATAAATAAATTACAATAAAATTCTTCTTCTTCGATGCTTCAGTATGTCTGTTCCGTCTTCATATTTTACGCCTTCTCTGTTTGATATTTTGTCCTACATTTTTGGGCTATACATTTGGCTATCACTGCAGGCATTCTTTCACCATCCATACAATTCAGATGTTGTCTTCAGCGCTCTCTATATTTTTATATATTTTTCATGAATATTATTTTTAATTCTTGTCATATCTTAGTTTTTACATGGTCTCCTTGTGTGCAGCACTAACTGTTCTCAAAAATCTCATTTCTAGAGTTAGTATGGAGTTTTCAGAGTTTTCTGTGATAACCCAGGATTCGTTTACATAAGAAAGCTTGGAAAACACCATTATATTCTAAAACTTTATTTTCGTATCTTTTGTTCTAATTTAATGTTATATTATTTTATCATATCACCTATTTCTTGTTATTTGTGAATTCTGTTGTGTGTGTGTGTATAGGAGAAATTTGTATCAACCTTGGAAGTTGGAATATGAGACTTCGCATATAAAAAAATGGGAAAATGAAAATGTAAATAAAAGGAAAATGAAGTAAATATGGGAATCATTTTGTCAATTACATCAAGTCGATAAATAATTAATTAATATGAGGTGATTGAGTAAGTAAGTATATGTCCACCGTTGTGGAGTAACTGTTAGCGCGTCTGATGTGAAACGAGCGGGCCCTGGTTCGAATCCTGGTTGGGACAAGTTACCTGGTTGACGTTTTTTCCGGGGTTTTGCCTCAACAAATTGAAGCAGATTTGCAGAATATTCGGCGTTGGACCTCGGACTCATTTCTCTATCATTATTGACATTTCATCATCCATATCATAACCCGGGTTCAGTTCACGATGCGGCGTGCTGTACTTGTACAAGAGCGCTACAGTTCGGCTATCCAATAATTCACAGAAAAGGAGTGGTAAGTACAATTAAAAACTCAAGCTGCACTGCAAGCCTTGGGGTTACTTCTCCGTACGAGAGAGAGAGAGAGAGAGAGAGAGAGAGAGAGAGAGAGGGGGGGAGAGAAGTAAGTATCTATATGAGTGAAATATAAATGAATAACTAAATGAAAATAAATTATTAATTTCATAAAATAATATGTAAGAACACAGTTGTAGCTACAATTAAATTTTTTAAATTGGCCATAAACGTATATGTAAGTGAATGAAGCCAGTAATGATGAACTAAATTAGATAGTAAAATATTAAATATGATTAATGAAGAAATCATTGGAATTTCAAATAATTAAAACTAATTACGTATAAACGCAAAATGTATATAGCCTATGAGTAAAAATTAATGAAAAGAAATGTAATAAGTAAATAAAAATTTTATTTCTAAAGAAAGGAAGGAAAATTATGAGATATTGAAAAAATATGTAATTCAAGAAGCCAATTATTAGAAAAATAAGCCTAAATTAAATAAGGAATGTAACAATCAAAGTAATAAACCCAAATAAACAAATAAAGTAGCCTACTTAATAAGAGAAAAATAAAGAATTGTTAAGTAGATAAATTAGAAAACAAGCAAAGTAACTCACAAATAGATAAGCCAACAAAAGAGGTAAGAGATTAATTAATAAATCCTGCCTAGTTCCTTAGACTCATGCCATAGTTTTTGAGGTTTGTACACAAACAGAAGAGACATTACATCTCAGACACCTCGGTCATAAAATCAGCATACTGAAGATCATCGGTTTAGAAAATGTAGAATGAATATAAGAAACGCATTCTCAATCTTTGTAGGATGTGGAAGGAGATAAAATTTCAATTTACTTCTGGTAATGAGATTAGCGTTCAATGATCTTGCAATCTGCAATGCTACCACATGACATGACATTTAGGTAACACTTTTATAAGAGAGAATGTATAGTAACTTGGAAGCAAACACTCAGAGGTTTCATCTCCCAACTGCACGATATCAAATATTTTACTGACACGTCTGTTCCTAAGGGATCGTAAAGTAAATCTCAAACAAGCTGTAGTACGTCTGGCTGTACTCATACATGCTACCGTGTCACTCTCTTATAAATATTTAAACGCATTCGCATCAAGCAGAGACGTGGTCTTCCCAACGTTGCAGTTCTTGGTCAATCCTACGACTGCCATTTAACCGGCATCTGTGCAACCATGTTTCAAACATTTATTCGCGCAGCAAAACGTGGGGGTAGGGATGTGTACTTGGTGAAAGTTTCAAAAGAAGTTGCAAGAAAAGGATTGGTTGTAAGGTATAGGACTATCAATATTATATTGAACATTCTTCTGTTCCCCCCTCCAACTCATGAAAATAAACGAAGTTCGGTCGGGTATCGTTAAGGTACAGTCTATTGCAAAGTAAATGACTACGTTTGTATATCTCATTTAAATGAGTCATACGTAAGCGTTGCTCGAGGGTTATTTTATGCGTAAATTATCAGATAAGCCTGAAACTTATTTTTACTAGGAATTTCATCGTATCCTTATAAAATGTACTTAAAAAGTTTTTTAACAATCATTGCGTAATAATGGCATTGGTTTTGTAAATAAATGGCGTCCTACATATAGGTCGGTAGGATATAGAGGAGAACATATGGGCAATATGAATTAGTTGTCCAAAATGTAGGAGCGAATACAGATAAAACCAGTTATGATCTCATTGTAAATCAAAACTACAATAATATAATGCAACAATGTAATTTTAGACTGAAAATGTAACTCATTCTTGTGATAATATGATATAAACTGTAAACTGTTTTCTCTTAAAGTGTACAAAGTAATAATATGAACATTCAGTTTTTATTACTGTGAATTGCACCAAAATAAATCCACATTTATAATTCAGAACGGTAAATTGTGCAACATTGTAACTTGAAAATGAAAATTAACTGATCACAGTGATGACATAAATAAACTGTCACATACATGCTAAGTTCTGAATATTTACTACACATTAGTGTGATATACAAGAAAACACTTGACATGTAAGCCAATGGCACACTTCCTTCCTGCAGCAGTCTTCTGATGACACAAACTACACCTGGTTTGACAGTTCTGTTAGATCACCGAATGTTCGAGCCAGTCGTATCTCGAATCTTCATGTTCCATTCGCGATGCCTTGCTTGGGCCTCTTTTTGTTGAGCGCATATTTTTCTCTAAGAGAGCAGTAACAATCCGTCGTCTGAATGCCAGATGATCCAGCTTACCGTCATTATTTTGCTCAGCCATGTCAATGCACTGCATGATTATGGGGAAGTACCATTAAATTTAAATAAATAAACCTTGTGTGAAGGACAGTACCGTTCGACACCGGTGTCTTTGTCTTCCTCAGCATCTTTGAACTAATTTTTTTTCAGAATCTTCTCGCCTTTAAAATACTCTTTCATATGTGCAAAATACATTACATAAAATGTAATATGCATTTATGGCCCTGTCTGTTGCTGTGACGCTATTTTCATAGCCGTGTTAGGCCTACACAACTTTTTAAATGACACTAAACATTGCTGTGAATATATTGAAACTATTAAAACTTTTCTTTATTCCACACAAGTTATAATATAATATCTTTCGAACTGTTATTAGATACAGACATAATTTAGGCTCTTAAGGAAATTTTACCTGGTATATAAATATGTTATTTTCTTGCATTCTTAATATGTAATTTTGAAAACCAATATCAAAGTTGTGCTCCAGACACTTGATTGACATACTGTGCTTTTAGGAGTAAAATGTCACAGAAATTTTGAATTTATATTTAAAAATGGTTAACACATTCATTTTAGTGAATTACTATTTCTGGTATTTTTTCTTTTAATTTGGAGCACAACTTTTTAAAACATAAAATAGTATATAAGTTATTGCAGCAATGGTATTCCTACATAAAAACGTGAAAAGTGTTCCTGAAGTTAGGAATCAAAATATAATTTCTGTATATCCTCCCTTAAATAAGCAGTTAGAAATAAAAACGTAGAAGAGATAGGAGATACCGCTGTACACAGCAAAGAGTTAGGCCCTGAAGCAATTTTTCAGTACAGTATAAGGAAGTTGAAAACACCAACTCTCCCGAAATCTTCGACATCGAACTTGACAACAGGCTCACAAAATTCCATCTAAATAAAAAGTTAAAAGATGATAGTGAATTAATAATTTAATTGTGAAATTACGACTGTATGGCCCACGTATTAGCAGAATGTGAAGGAAAATAACTACAGTAGATTGCTTACAAAAAAGAACGATATGATTGGAAAAAGAAAAGGAGCTAATGATTTTTCAACATGGTTCAGAAGAAAAGGAGAAAACAAGAATAGTGTGTGATAGAGAAGAAGTAATGAGAGAAGATGAGGTCGAGGAAGAAGACATAAATGGGGAAATGACGACATGGAAGCGGGAACTTGGACAACGTCGCCCCTAACCAGCAGATATTTCGCCTGGACTTGTCTGGATTTTCACCCGGGTCGCCGGCTCGGAAAGCCGATGCGTTCGTCTCTGGAGTAACCCGCTGCATCGCTGTGAACTGTCAGTTCTAATTCGATTCAGTGGCCGCTGTTAATCACCAAGGGATCAATTCTTCAGGGAGACTGCTTCAGTTTCAGCTTCTGTCTCCCTCGCCGACCCAACCAATTCAATTGTGCGGCAGTTACACGGGGTTTGAGTCCTAATAATGAGCTGCTAAATGAGGCGCATGTAAGAGCTCTACTATAGCGATAACCCATTGCAGCGTACATCAAGCTGTGCTGAACTGACGCGATGCGTTAAAGAATTCAAAGGTAGGTACACGGAAAGAAAAATAGTCACATTTTTTTTTTATTTTGAGTAAACAATAATTCTAACTTTTAAACGCTGTCATTCATTTAAATTAATATTTAGAAAATTTGGTTAAATATACAAATGTTGGACTGATACATGCCTTAAAATTGTGACCCAATAATTTGACTTCAAAAAAAAAAAAAACTTTTTAATTCTTAATTTTTTAACAGTGCACCTTGGTGTAACTTTTCCAATAATGTAACAATCAGAATCCTGGGACGCAAGGTAAAAGTGAATAATTTCGAGGGAAAAATTGTTCCTGGGTCGGGTATCGAACCCGGGACCTTTGGTTAAACGTACCAATGCTCTCCCAAATGAGCTACCCGGGAACTCTACCCTACACCGATCCAATTTTTCCTTCTATATCCACAGACTTCAAAGTGGGCTGACAACTGTCAAGCAACCAACATTGAGTGCACACTAACTCTGTGTGACTTAAATTGTGGTTTTCTGTTACGTACAGTGACGTGTATTATGCAAATCAAGCTTTCAGGTATAAACTCCCTGTAAAGTTAATTTTAATAATTTCGAGGGAAAAATTGTTCAAATTAACTTTACAGGGAGTTATACCTGAAAGCTTGATTTGCAAGGTAAAAGTGATCCGGCATATCAATAATTAAACTATAATGATATAGTTACTTCTTACTTCAGTTCCGCTTCTGTTACATTTTCGAAATAGGCCATTTAATGTGTTCTTTTTACTTGATTATTTAACGTTGAATCGACTATAGGTTATTTAGCGTCGATGGGTTTGCTGATAGCAAAATGGTATTTGGCGAGATGAGACTAAGGATTCGCCATAGATTACCTGACAATCGCTTTACGGTTGGGGAAAACCTCGGAAAAAACCCAGTCAAGTAATCAGCCCAAGCGGGAATCGAAAGTCCGTACAAACGAAACTCTGGTTCAGCAGGCAAGCGCCTTAGCCGAATGAGCTGCGCCGGTGGTTTTTCATGTGTTGAGAGTTGCGGTTCTCTCTCGCATGATTCATGGCACGAATATTATTACATACATACATACATACATACATACATACATACATACATACATACATACATACATACAACATACATACGTAAGCGTTCTGCCCAAAGGCAGATCATTCACTGCAAACCCAGCATTCACCAATCTTACCATTTTCCGCCTTTCTTGTTGTCTTCGCATATGATCCACCTATTTTAATGTCGTCTCTCATCTGACTTCTGCCACAAACTCTTTTCAAGTTCACAATTACTCCCAGTTCATCCTTCAGTAGACAGTTTCTTCTCAGCCAGTGACTCAACCAAGTCCTTTTTTTCTTTCTGATCAGTTTCAGCATCATTCTTTCTTCACCCAATCTTACCAAAACAACTTAATTTCTTATTCTGTCTGTCCAATTTACACGCTCCATTCTTCTCCATGTCCAAATTTCAAATGTTCATATTCGTTTCTCTTCATTTCGTCGTAATGTTCATATTTCTGCCCGATACAATACCACCGTCCATACAAAGCACTTCACTAGTCGCTTCCTTTGTTCTTTTTCCAGATGTCCGCAGGAGATGCTGCTTTTTAAATTAAAAGCTTCCTTTGCCATTGCTATCCTACTTTTGACTTCCTAGCTGCAGCTCATATTACTGCTTATACATCGCCTCTAGTATATGAAGTTGTCCATTTGCTCTACTGTCTCATTTACAATTCGCATCTTCACCTTCTTTATTTTTTTTGCGACAACCATGGTTTTCGTCTTGTTTGCATTTATCTTCATCTCCTACTGCTCACAGCAGTCATTTGGCTTCTGTAGCATATCTCTTAGTATCGTCACCTATTCTGCTAACAACGCCATATCATCAGCAAATCTTATGCACTTTATTCTTCTTCCTCCTACTTTTATCTCTCTCATGTTCTGAAAACAATTCTTCACCAAATCCTCCAAGTAAATGTTGAACAGGGTAGATGATAAAGGGCATCCTTGTCGTACTCCTCTCTCTATTTCACTTCCTTCAGTCATTCATTTTCCTACCTTGACTTTGACTCGTTCTTTCATATAGGCCTATAATGTAGGTTACTGAACAGCCTCCTGTCCTTCCAATCCACAATTATTTCTTCATGATATCCATCAGTTTATTTCAATCCACTCTGTCAAACGCCTTTTCTAGGTCCACATAAACTACATACACTTATTTATTCTTCTCTAGATATCTTTCGCCGATTGTTCGTAGTAGTCCAATTGCATCCCTTATACCTTATCCTTTTCTGAAGCCAAGTTGCTCTTCTTCCAAATGTCCTTCCATCTTAGAATAAAACCATCGATTCAGTATTCGCAGAGGAATCTTCGCAGAGTGTGGTATCAGGCTGATAGTCCTGAACTCCTTACATTTCTTGTCATTATTTTTTTTATGTGTTCGAACAACACCGTCTTCGTAAAATCCTGAAGATGTGATCGAGATAATGTGAAGATGGATTAAATATTGAATCGTGGCTTTTTGTTTTGTTTTTTGAACGCTTAATTGTTTGTATGTTCTAAGGCAGACGCCAGTAAGTTTGTTTTGTTTATGCCACGAAATATATTTTTGTTCAGAATGAAATCTTTCTTCTTTAAATTTGCAGTCACAATGTCAAAATTATAAAGTCAAGGCATAATACAGTAATGAACCTGATGATAATTACTAAAATAATCGTAAAAGTGAAAGGAGCAATTATGTATATTTCGTCTCTCCCTTTCTTAAATAGAAAACAAAAAATGAATATAAAAATCACGAGGTATTATTCGAACGCAGGACATCACTAATAAGAGGCCGAAGCGCTACCATTACGCTATCAAGTAACACACAGAATATTAATTATATCTATAGATATCAGGCAATGTGGTCCAACAACATGTAACAGCATGTTTCCGAATTGTAGTGAAGATACCCGAAGGAACTTTGCGTCAAGGGAGCAGCCACTTTTTCTTTTGACAACTGTACATTGTTGTGTGAGAGCGTATCGAAGTTTCACCTTATTTTGTTATGAAGGTTGGACATTAATAAATAAAGTGTCCAATTTTGTAGGTTCTATACACTAGAGAGTATTCGCTTATGTAATGTAGACCGACAGGGCGACGCGCGACCGGTACGAAGGCCATGCAACACCCGGCAAACCGTCTCGCATACGCTCGGCACTTATATTATTACTGAACTTATCTGGAATATAAGGGGTGTTGAGAATGGTGACCTTCTTCTGCAACACATCTGATATCTTTTAAGGATTTAAAAATTAGAATGGCTTTATATGCTGTGGTTTTAGAAACACCAATTTTTGCGCGAGATGACGGAGCTATTTTTATGAGGAGTGTTCTAGTCTTTCTCATATTTCATCCAGTTTTTCCTCAATAAGTACACAACGTGTACAAGTGCTCCTTTTATTCCATATTGACCCAATTTCTCTAAATATTTTACGAGGTTTCGTATAGTGTCGACACGTGGAACAGTAACATTAGAAAATCTTCCAAATCATATTTTTACCTTTCCGATAAGTCTCTATCATGAAACTCCTTTCCTCTAATGTAAATTTTGAATTTATATGAACGAGCTAATTCACTACTGATTGTGAAAAGTGTAACACCCAGAAAGAATGGCCCGAACGACTCCAAACTCGGGAGATTTGTAGAACACTGTACCATCAATAATTTATTATGTTTCCAGAGAGATGGCGTACACATAGGCCCAACAGTGACGTCTCTTGTGTCACCAACAAGGTCAGAGTTATGCCTTGCTCAGTTAGTGCAGAGCTTCCAAACGAAGTGGAGACGTGGAAGCTAGTGCAGGTATATGCCTTGTCGATGTGGAAGGGCGCAATATCAGAACGTAAGTGAGTACGAACGGGGCAGAATATTTGGTCTCCGGGAAGCAGGTTTGTCATGCCGTGGCATTTCATCTCGTACAGGGCATGCTGCTACGACAGTGATGTGTGTGTGGAACCAGTGGATAGAAGAGGGTCGTACGCAGAGACGAGCGGATACTAGACTACGTCATGTGACCACAGCACGGGATGACTGCCATCTTGCCCGCATGGACGTGATGGACCGTAGAGCATGATCCAAAGTGTTGAATCGACTTTGGAGTACTACAACGGGTATGGACCTGTCTGCGTCAACGGTTTGTCGCCGTCTTTTGAGACCTGGACTAGTGGCTCGCATGCCGTTGCGTCGGCTTCCATTGGCCAGAAACTTCCAACGCCTCAGACTGAAATGGGCACATGACCGCCATAACTGGCGTGCTGTGTGGCAAAACATAGTGTTTTCGGACTAGTCCCGCTTCAACTTGCCCTACAATGATGACCGCATACGTGTTAAATGCTACCGTGGTGGACGCAGTCTGAGAACCTACATTGTCGAGCGGCATATCGGACAAACGCCTAATGTGATGGTTTGGTGCGCCATTGGATACAATATGCGATCTCGCCTCCTACGCATTCAGGGCAATCTGAACAGCAACCGCTACATTAAGGAGATTTTAGAGCCCGAGGTCTGCCACTCCATCAGACAACTGCGCATGCCATATTTCAGCAGGACAATGCCCGGCCACATGTGGCGAGGATTGTGCAAGCATTCTTCGAATAACGACGGGTACCACAACTTCCCTGGCCTGTACGTTCGCCAGATATGTTGTCCGTCGAACATGTCTGGGATATGGTAGGTCTGCAACTTCTTCGTCATGGTCCTCCAAACACCCAATCTTGACGCTTTGTGGACTCGCATACAAACTGCGTGGAGGGAGATTCCCCAGGAACATATCCAGGCTCTCTTTTATTCCATGTCACCACGCTTAGAGTCTCTGATTGCAGCTCACGGAGGCTTCACGCCATACTGGAATCTCATGATCACAGATCAGGTAAAGTTCTGTAATTCTAATCATTTGGGTATTGTCATGTACCTAATCTGTGGATTCAATTTCATTTCAGTTAGGCTACATGTATCCTTCTTGGTGTTGCAATTCCCACAAACATTAGTGTATAAAAACTTCACTAACGCAATCAAAAGAACAACACGCAATCTAATGTCAACACAGCCACTCTAACAGATTTACTGAAATGGACTATCGAGAGTTCGGGAGATGATTTGCCGCGGTTTGTTACGCCTTCGTGCCAGTCGATTTATATTATGTAAACGAATGCTCTGTAGATGACACCATGCGATTGTACCTTGCTCTACCGAGAATCTTGGCAGACAGCACTCAGGCTCCGTTGTCTGCTAGAGGAGCAGTAGTGCATGTGTTGTTTTGAATTCGATTTGTGTTTCTTTCATTTAATGCAAAGGTGGGCAATGAGAGAGCTCGCTCTTTGAGCTAACTGTATGAGCGCCTGAAAGGGACAAGAGATGTTGACTTCTAATAAGTAGTTTGTGCTGTAAGACTAGATGGCACCACTTTACCTTTTATCACGCTGCAGTCTGAGTTTGGCAGCTTTGGCAGTGTTATATTTTGAAAGGAGAGTCAGCCCATTTTCTCAAATTGTCAGCGAGACCATCTAGTGTAATACAAGACCAATTACAGGCATTTGTGGATGTTCTTGAGAGTCTAATTCAAGGATTGTCTATCAGATTTCGAGATCTAAACGATTTATTAATGAATCTTAAGGTATTTGCTGCGCCCTGCTCAACTCTTTAATAATTGATGCAGTTCCTTCTGATGTTCAGTGCGAGTTGCTCATAATTCAATTTGATAATGAATTGAAAGGTAAATATGAATCACGAAAAAGCCTATCACAATTTTATGAACATTTTTCGGAAAGGGATTTCCCTCATATGCAAAAAAAATGGCTGCAAATCTGTTATCAATGTTTGACTCAACATATCTGTGTGAGAAACTGTTCTCTCTAATGAAGATAAATAAATCTGGAAGAAGAGCTATTCTAACTGATGAACATCTCAATGCAGTTCTTCGAATTGAAAGTGCAAGATCGACTGTACCAAACATAACTCGTCTTATTCAGCGAAAAGAGACGTCCTCTTCGTCAACTGCTGGGTGAAATTTAAGATATGCAACAACAATGTTTTGTACAAAAGAACCTATTATCCGTGGTAATGAAGGGGGTGGACTGAACGGTTAATCGAACAACTCTGATAATCCATAGCATAAAAGATTTTGATAAATTAAGTGCATAATACTTTGGCCAACAATTTTGTGATTTCCTTCATGGTCTTGTGTTTAACGTGCTTTGTAGTGGATCAGAAGTTCACTAACGTTCGGTTGTCAACGACAGTTTCTGAAAACCAAGGCTTGTTGGTTGACTGTCTGTGGAAATACAAGACTAGTACAAGCCCCATGTTGGAGATTTACATACTTTATGCACCTTATCCTTATTTATTAATTCGCTTTCAGTTGTACTCGGGTACTTTAAAGCAACATCAACCACAGTTTCTCCTTTCTCAATCCTCTCAAATATTTATATATATATTTTTTCGATAATTAACATAATACGTTTTCTTTTGACAATTGAGGAAGACATTTGGAGAGAAATTATACGTACGGCCACTCGAATAATAAGGATACGGTATGAATGGTACTCGGGTTTGTGAAAGTTCTTGGGTTAATTTCTTTGAAAGTAGGAAGTGACTATTTTACAACTAGGCTAACTATTTCCATAGCCGACAGCGAAGGATTCCTACTAAGTACGTATATACTTGTGTAAAGGTAAAAGTACTTTTGGAAAACTACCTAGAAGCATATTGTACAGTACTTCATATTTTTTCTGCAGCAAAACAAAAGCTAGGAAAAAAGTCGGATAATCCGACAATCGGTTAATAGGGTGACGGAAAATCGTGATTCTACTGTATATGGGTATTTATATTTATACATCTATTTCTGAGTCTGTCATTCATTGTTTATGTTGTATTCCTAGTCAAGTTTTTTTTTTGTACTTCTATGTACTGTATTTAAATGAATACAAGTATTATTTAGTCAAAAGACTATTTAGCTATCATCACATCTGAAAATAATTTATTTTGTTTCCTAATAATAACCTAATGAAATGAGTATAACTAGACATATTTACTTAGCACAAGTCTTTTGAGGTTCCTAATCAAAAGCTGATGAACTGAATAAAACTATGTATCACGTATAGTTAATCTGCTAAATGGTTTGATATGCGTCCCTTCCCTAATTGTAATTATGAGACGTGCAAGCAGCTACTTCCAGTGCCTTCCATCCCAACGCAAATTCTGCTTCTTCTCCTGACTGAGCGGGGACGCTGCTCATTGAACCGAATTGTACCCGCCTCTGATTTAATGGGTAAGTATAAATTGTACATTAATAATTTCGGGTAATTTTCTGTGAGAAAAGATTTTATATATTAAGGTTAGACAGGCAGGCATGTGCTGTATTTGATGCCAAAACAGAAGTCTCAGTTATACCGAAACACTTCTGCCTGAGGCAAAACAAAATTCGGAGACCTAATAAGAGTGAGGAAGAACGGGAGAATCGTTTTTGAAATAACTATGCAAACATTTCAGTGGTTCGAGCAAGAGAAACTAGCATCCAACGCTTTGATTGACATGCCAGTAAGAGAGTTTGAACTTACTAGAGTCGAAAAAGAGAAAACAGCGCTGAACGTTCTCAAAGAATTAAACAACGAGAGCGTATTGCTAGAACTAGACGCGTAGTTGAGAGTTAATACGCATTTTAATACGCATGTTAGCAATCCATTACGATCTAAATATCGATTATGTTCATTTTAATGATATATCAAATAGGTAAAATAGATCAAATAAAATGCAAAAATGGGGTAATGGACAAACCGATTATGTTGTGTTGCTGGAAACGTTGTTTCTCCTGAGACTCAAGAGCCTCACAAGAATTAAAAAACTTACTTATACATCCGTTATCAACACACGTTTTAAATAATATAAAACAGTGCAACACGTTATTGCAAGTGATACCGTTTGGTGACAAAGCCTTCTTCCAGCTGAGAGAACAATCCGCTGTTCTTACAAATATATTCTATTTCGTCCATACCTGTGGAGTAACGGTTAGCGCATCTGGCCGTGAAATCAGGTGGCCCAGATTCGATTCCCGGTCGGAGCAAGTTACCTGGTTGAGGTTTTTTTCGGGGTTTTCCCTGAACCCAATTTGAGCAAATGCTGGGTAACTTTCGGTGCTGGTCCCCGGACTCATTCACCGGTATTATTACTTTCATCTCATTCAGACGCTAAATAACCTAAGATGTTGATAAAGCGTCGTAAAATAACCTACTAAAATTTAAAAAAAATTCTATTTCGGGTTAGGTCTAACGTAATGCCTAGCTTAAAAGTAGAATTAATTAACAACTCCAGAGTGTATTGCATGGTAATAGGCCTAACAGTTACATTCATACTTCTAAACACAACTTTGAAAATAATTTACGAGCAAACGACTTATAACTTATAATAAACTAATTACGCCTATTTATTAATAATAACAAAGCTGTATTTAGAAATATAACAGATTTAAGTAAGTGATGTTTATTTATAACATGATGTGCAGCGAAGCGAACAGTTCTGGCTAATCAATTATATTAAAGACGTAATGAAATTTTGAAATATATTGTTATGTAATAACTAATATTGATAAGCATAGAATCATAAGAGATTAATGAAAAAATTACGTGTGCATTAGTCCAGTGGATAAAGATACAGCGCAACAATCTTAATGCGCATTATGCCAGTGTGATTTTTTTAGGTTGGTTTGCGCTTGATCCGCAAATCTTTCGGGAAATAATGCCACTATCTGTTTTTCTCTCTGTATATCTACCTGCATATATGAAACTACTCATCTTTCAGTGAAACAACTTAATTAAACTTCATATTTTAATTCCCATTGATTTCGGGCAAATAGGAAAAATCGCAACTCTCGATACAAACATGGAAGATCTATTGCTTCGGTATATTCTTCGCCTTGATTCTAAATGATATATGGATTAACATTTAATGTCGTAAGAGAATTGACATCCTGACATACTGCAGGATAACATGTTCGAGTACGGTCTGGTTCTAGTTGAAATTTGATGTGAAATTCGCGTTGAAGGTGTTACCACTCCCCCAAGAACACCACAGACACCATCTGTGCAAGGACATTTAGGCTTACCTAATTCCTCATCTACTGATAATTTCTTTGAGGAACTTTCGCGAAGATCTGAAGAAGGCTAAACAGCAAAAATAATACAATATAATATTTGTTACTCAGTCAAATGACTAAATCAATGTAAAATAATGAATTATATTACATGGTCATTAAGTTTTAAACACATAAATTACATATTGCAAACGTTTTCGCCCATTCAGAAATCTTATGGCACAATTATACAATATCTCAATATCAAACTGTATAGTCATTACATTGGTGGTAGATAAACTGTTTAAAATTAATGATGTACAACATCTCCATAATTAAAATGTAATGTTACAGGTCATAAAATTAAAATAATATTAACATTAGAAACAACGTAGTGTTATGATTTAAACTTCATAATATTCTGTGATACTCTTGTTCAGTAAAGTCCAATGATTGATGGGTTATATCTGAAATAAATAAATATGAAATAGAAGTGGCAAATTATCAAATTTAAAAGTACGATTGGAATGGATAATGAAAGTACTCTCGTCGTTTGAACGTGGCAACTGTATAGGTCACTATGAAACATCCTATATGTTTGAAGTAGTTATCTGTAATGAAATAATAAATAAAAATTTTGAAGAATTTGAAAATGATTGAAAATGTTAATTTATAGACGTACTTACGAAGATGTGGGACGACCTGCTGCTATCGGACCTGTAGCTAATATGACGTGGGCGAAGTGAGTGTTCGTGTAAACAACTAAAGAAGAAGGATATTGGTTGTGATGGGGTTAGAAGTTGTATAGGGGATTCCGGATTTGAATCAAATTTTCATTAAGAATGCTGTTCTCTATTTGAATCTGTTTTACGATATAATATTCTTCTGCAGAGTTTATTAATTTTGTATCTATTCCTGATTTTAATATTGTTAAAGTTTTATGTATTGGGCCTAATTCATGTCCAGAGTCTATTAGATGGGAGGCGTATGTGGATTTCTTACGATTATGTTTGAAATCAGAAATGTGCTCATTGTATCTAATTTTGAAATTTCTTTTGGTTTGTCCTATATATTTTTCCTTACATGTGAAACCTTTCGTCTCGTTTCTCTTATCTATACTCTAACCACGACGTAAATACCAGATCACTTATCTGTGGCACGCTAAATATACCTCTTCATAGAACATCTTGTTATTCCTCATCTTTTACAATATCCACCTCGCGTCAATGGAATTCCTTGGCACAAAGTATTAGGGGCTGCAAGACAACAAACACCTTTAAGAACAGCTTAAAAGATAACCTTATTAGCATTTCACTCCAATCATACTGATTTAAAATATTACTGACTACACTGTTGCTTTTTTTCTTTAGACATCATCCTGATTGTGCTGCATTTTCAAAATTGTCTCATAATAATCTCTTTCTATTATCTAATATAATTTGAAATATATTAACATTCTATGTATTTTAGTTTAATTCTGCTACCCAGTTTATTTCAGTGTTTAATTAATAGTTCATAGTATTTTGTTGTTTAATTCGTAAATAACTCTTGTATACATGTAACTCTCATCTAAATCAAATTGTTGAATTCTTTGTAAGTTCATGCATATGTATATATACTTTTTGCTGGTTGTGTGGAAGAGAAGGCCTTACGGCCTTAACTCTGCCAGCTAAAATAAATCATTATTATTATTATTATTATTAAAATAAATCATTATTATTATTATTATTAAACATTCCAATCTATAAATACCATTGTTGTGGAGTTTATTAACTTCTTGAAGTCTGTTATTTAAATTGTTTTTAAGTTTATTAGTTGGTTTATGTGCTATATGAATATTTTCTTTTTTAAAGAAATTAGCTAATTTGCTAGATATAAATTGATTATATGCTAAACTGAAATATTTTTTTGGTGTTGTTTTGTTTTGTTAACGTAGATATATTGCTTAGTTCTTTTTTCCTTTTGTTCTTATTTATTAATTTCTTAATCAAATTAGTACTGTAACCATTTTCGTTGGCTATTTGTATTATTTTATTATATACTTTCTTGTAATTGTTTTTGTTTAGTGGAAATTGTATTAATCTATTAATCATGTAATTGAAGTTACTTAGTTTATGTGCAGTAGGATGTTGTTTTTTTTTGTAATCTTTAAATTTTGAAGTTTATTAATTAATTGACTGGAATTTTTTGTTGTGTATAAATGTTGTAATCTCAATGGAGATTTTAAAAAACGTTGGAGGAATTTGCATATTTTATAATTTGGAGAATTTATGCAATTTACTACTGGTCTCATTGTTATAGGGTTTTTATATGTCTTGGGTAAGGTTTTCATAGACGGAAGTTTTGGATTTTCATTGATATATTTAAACATTTCATTGGGTGGGATAATATCTGGCATTGTTTTCAAAGTGGTTCTAATTTCTTTTTGGTAAATATCTGTAGGATAATTTTTGATTTCTATAATTTGATTTTTCTCAAAAAATTCTAAAGATTTGTTACAATATTGTTCTTTATCTAAACTTACTACAGCATTGGATTTATCTGCTTTTACTTGAACTAAGTTATTATCATTGAATTTTTTCTGTAAGTTATTTAATTTACGTTTTATTTGTTAGGCTTTTTTAATTGTTTTTTTTGTTTTGGAATTGTTTTTGTAATCTTTTATTAACTTTGCGGTTTGATGACTGAGAAAATCTTTATTTGGGTGGGCACAATTCTGTATTATTGTTTCTGTTTCAATTACTAACTTATCTAGTGTCTGGTTTATGTTAGGTTGAGGAAAATTATATTTGTCACCCAGATTCAAAACGTTAACTTTTTCGTGTGTAAATTCTACATCGGTTAAATTAATTATCCTGTTAGGTTTTGGATTCTGTTGTTCAATATTATGTTTAGTTTCTACTTTATTTATGAGGTTATCTAATTTCTTATTCAAATTGTTGTACTTATTTTCCATTAAGGAATGGATCTTTTCATTAATTTCTAGGTCGACGAGAGGCCATGTCTGTCCAAAGGTCTTTGAAATTATTAAATATAGTTCATAAAACTGTACGTTTATATTTTCTTTCTTTTTATGCAAAAACTTGATCTCAATTTTTATTCCAATTTATTTGTGCAGTTGTTTTAGTCTTTATCGCGGTTTTTTTTTATTTAATTCCAATCGTAGCATATTTGGGAATAACTTGGTTTTCTAAGCATTTACGATTAAACCAAATATTAGCTATCGTATTATGAAGTTTCATTTTACAATTGAGATATCGTTTGTAGGTATTTGAATGGGCGAAAACGTTTGCAATATGTAACTTATATGTTTAAAACTTAATTACCATATAATATAAGTCATTATTTTACATTGATTTGTCATTTGGCTGAGTAACAAATATTATATTGTATTTATCTATATTAATTGACAATCTCAACAATTCTCATCATGCTCTCTAAGCAAAAATAAGTTAGGCTTTCCCACTGATGGAAGCCATCTAATGTTTGGCGTATGTGGGGAGGAAGCTATAAGTAGTTCATCAAACAACCTGGCCAATAAAAAAAAAACTATTTTGCCGCGTATAGTGGGTATTACTACGTTGACAAGGTACAGAACTTTGGTTTCAATGTGTTGGAGAATGCTAAAAATGTCTTCAGGGGGCATGGGTGAAAATTGGCACCGATGAAAAATTCACATGTGACCAACGTGAGTAAGAGTATTATAGGCCTACAATATTTACGGAATTTCAGGAGCAAAATTTGTGTTATAAATTTTTGGTTTTAAAGTGTTTCCTATGTTTGTCATACTATATCGAAATCTCACCCATTTTGGAAGAAGTTGACATTTCGACATCCATTTGTATTTTTTTCAAATACCGAGATATAAAATGATCACATTGTCACCAGATATGTGAAACGTATGGAAAACATATGCATACATACTAGGGGAAAAATTAGAATACATTAACGTTTAAAATTAACGTTTTTCCTTAGCGTATCGATAAACGACCCTAAATTTAAACCCATTTTAAACATATCTTCTGTTCAATTATTACTAGAACTAAGGGACGCAAGTAGCATTGAATACGAGTATTGTGTAATAAATGTGCTACACATATATCTGCAGATGTTATTTCGATATATTTAAAATGATATTCATTTTTCACTCCTCTGATTTTATATTCTTCCTGATTGTGTATAACTGGCTATATGTTTGAGAAATGTAACAACTAAAATTTAAGTCTATAAAAATTGAAATGAAATACAACTTTGGATGGATTACATTATCCCTAGCCACTTCAGCTCCGAAGAGCCTATTACGCCTATCTCTTTTACATCAAAAGGCTTCAGTTAATTAAATAACCATGAAACTTTAATCTCTTTAAGGATATGACTGACTCAAACTCCGTTTTAATTATATTCTCTGCACAGGATTTATAATGATACAAAATATTTGATAATATCTTCTGAGTCTTGAGGATTCACATTTATAGAACACATGGGAACGTTCTCTTCTAGCCCACTAAGCCCATACGACATTTTTTGATCATATGTGTCCCATGTGCATAATATTAATACTTAAATTCATTTGCTGCGTCCAACTGACCGCATATATGATATGGAACATGTCACATGCATTTCATAATTAATAAAATACTGTAAAAGCCAATAACAACATAGAAAAACTGCAATATAAATTACAAATAATTTCAAAACTAGGAAATAAAAGCATGAATAGATTTAGCACTTAACATTTCGGATATGGGAGTCAAATTGAACCTATCGTCCTTCATGAGAAAACATCCCATTTGAAGACAGGACTTGGAAAAGAGGAAGTAGATTTATTTAAGTAAGGCGTTCTACCTTTGCGGAGGTCGAGACGTAGATGGGAGGATAACATTAAAATGGATTTGATAGGGCGGCAATGGACTCCGGGTTCTGTAAAAGGCATAAGTAAGTAAGTTCTTTTTCCAGTCAGTCACGAATAATTTCAATGAATTCGTTCCCACTATAAAAGCAGTTTTTAATTATAACTCTGTAAACAATTTTCTTAATTTGTTATGTGTACATATTTCTTTAAGATAATATGATGACCAGCATGAATGAGACTGAAGTGGTGTTAAAACATTCAATAAAAACAATCATCTCTATTTTATGCATTGTACAGGGACATCACTTTATTTTTACCAACATTTTTAACATTAACCTGGCTATACTCGGAAACACTGTTACCCCGTTCCATTACAGGAGTTTAGTGTTACTAGTACAATATGTAAACAAATCATTTTACTAGTTATAGGAGGAGAGAAAAGTAGTGTATCCATTTATGTTACAGGGAAATACGATATTAGGATTTTCAGTTTGATCATCACTTTTACGGTATTTTATCAAAATACAGTAGAGTAGTAACATTTTTTTCCACAAACTCAACTCCTCAGGCAGTTTTATTCATTATAAATGGCTACTTTATTCAGCATATTACCGTACTTTCGGTAACTCTAATCTGCACTTCTGCTCAGTCCACACAGATAAAGTTATTCAGTCATGCTACACACCGTACCTGTGCGAAATAAGCGGGGGGGGGGGGGTATTTACGGAGATCGTGAAAATCACGACATAGGCCTAATAGGCTAGATATACAATAGATTTTTACTAATCTTTACGAATTAAGTGATTCTGATTAATAATATGCGGATAAAACAATCACGACAAATCGCGAAATAGAGTTCTAACAGCGAAATATGAACACATTCATGAATTATTATTATTGTGTCGTTTTATAGCGAATTTCATATTCTGAGTTCTTTTTTCGGACATTTTTTCATTTGGATTTGTTGCACATTCAAGTAGGCTACATTACATGGTATTCCAGGTGTTCTAATTACATTAGTGAACTCAAAAGACGGAGATTTCAACATTTCACTAATAATTTGAAAGTATTATTTGAGGGCTGCAAGTTTTTTTCCGTTTTTAATGAATGTGTGTTAAATACAGTCTCAATCCAACAAATATTGTCTATTGGCCATACCGCACCTTTACCAGAATCCAATGAATCTTTAATATTAATTATTTGGAAAGTAATATTCATACAGAGTTAATACTCCAATTTCAAAATAGTTGTATATTCCAAAATTTCCATTAATATCCAACAAGAGTACAAATCAATCTCCAACAATCTCCGGCGACACCAATATTGAAAAACACAAATGATAAAATTAATCTCCATAAATACCTGCCTCTGGAAATAAGCTTCAATAATATAGGCTCTCCCTTCTATGGAAAACGCAACCATATTTCTGAAACACACTATATTCTTTACCCTGCTAGCAGACTTCGAATGCAATAGCGGCCGTAAGTTTGTGTGGCTGACGTTAGCAAGGACATTAGTGAAAGGGGTGCGAGTCAAATACATTCAGAAGCGCAGGTACAATAAAAATGCAAGTAAAAATAAAGTAATGTCCCTGTATTAGTGTTTGTCATTTGTATTATAATAGTTAAATTTGCAGTTATTCTGAGGGGAATATAGTTTTATAACGCTTTCTGTGTCCATTCAAAATTCATTGCATTAGATAATTCACTTAGCAGTAGGGTAATTGAGTTCACATTTCAAATGTCTTGATATACGTACTGTAATACTTTATATCCTTTATATACTCTTGGCCTGCAGTATATGGACCATAATAGTAGGTACATAGCTTGGGAACAAATACTTTCGGAAAAGAAAGCTTCATTGCTATGTCCTTTATCAACAGAAATACTTTACAATGTCGTGAGCAGGTACCGATATCATAAACAGAACACACTCCTTGCAATGAACAGCTGTCTTCTCCTTATCCTTGATGTTGCGTTGTTCTACATAGATTCTCCTTGTTATCCTAGTACTTCTCTCGTTCTTTATGTCGTCTTCTCGTTCTCCTTGCCTTCCCATTGTTCACCTTGTGTTTCCATTCGTCTCCTTGCCCTCCCGTTACCCTTGTATTGCTCTTGTTTTCCTTGTATTCATCTTGTTTCATTTCTCACACCAACCACACGGAGTTTTGCATATGGATATGCAGAATAGTAAAGCTATGCACTTGTCGATAATTCATCGGAAGCACACGGCGTTCCGTGTAAAGATATGCAGCATAATGAAGCTAAGCATCTGTCAAATATTTATATTATCGTTTGTTTATTTATTTGTTTGTTTGTTCGTTCGTTTATTTATTTATTTATTTGTTTATTTCATTTATTTTATTTATTTATTTATTTATTTGCTTGCTTGCTTGCTCTTGCGCGCTTGCTCTAGCTCGCTTGCTTTGCTTGCTCGCTTCCTCTAGCTTTCTTGCTCGCTTGCTTGCTCGCTTGCTCGCTGGCTCGCTTGCTCGCTGGCTCGCTTGCTCTTGCTTGCTTCCTTTGCTTGCTTGCTTGCTTTGCTTGCTTGCTTGCTTTGCTTGCTTGCTTGCTTTGCTTGCTTTGCTTGCTTTGCTTGCTTTGCTTGCTTGCTGGCTCGCTTGCTCTTGCTTGCTTTGTTTGCTCGCTTGCTTGCTCGTTTGCTCGCTTGCTTGCTCGCTTGCTCGCTGGCTCGCTTGCTCTTTCTTGCTTGCTTTGCTTGCTTGCTTTGCTTGCTTGCTTGCTTGCTTGCTTTGCTTGCTTGCTTGCTTGCTTTGCTTGCTTGCTGGCTCGCTTGCTCTTGTTTGCTTGCTTGCTTATTTATTTATTTGTTTATTTGTTTATTTGTTTATTTGTTTATTTCTTTATTTGTTTACTTGTTTCCTTCTTTGCTTGTTTACTTGTTTGCTTGTTTGCTTGTTTGCTTGTTTTCTTGTTTGCTTGTTTGTTTGTTTGTTTGTTTGTTTGCTTGCTTGCTTGCTTTGCTTGCTTGCTTGCTTTGCTTGCTTGCTGGCTCGCTTGCTCTTGTTTGCTTGCTTGCTTGCTTATTTATTTATTTATTTGTTTATTTGTTTATTTCTTTATTTGTTTATTTCTTTATTTGTTTATTTGTTTACTTGTTTCCTTCTTTACTTGTTTGCTTGTTTGCTTGTTTTCTTGTTTGCTTGTTTGTTTCTTTGTTTCTTTGCTTGCTTGCTTGCTTTGCTTGCTTGCTTGCTTGCTTTGCTTGCTTGCTGGCTCGCTTGCTCTTGTTTGCTTGCTTGCTTGCTTATTTATTTATTTATTTGTTTATTTGTTTATTTCTTTATTTGTTTATTTCTTTATTTGTTTATTTCTTTATTTGTTTACTTGTTTACTTGTTTCCTTCTTTGCTTGTTTGCTTGTTTCCTTGTTTGCTTGTTTGCTTGTTTTCTTGTTTGCTTGTTTGCTTGTTTGTTTCTTTGCCTGCCTGCCTGCCTGCTTATCATATTGAGGATACGCGATAGTCACGAAATTCGAAGTCGTGAAAGAAACCAGTGTGAATGCTATACCTTCTTAGGATGCAAACTTAAAATGTTCGCTTTTTATTTTGTTTAGAATTTATGTATTTATTTACTAAGAAGTGAAACGTCACCATAATTATATTGTACGTTTTGTCAAGAATCTAACATTGGAACTCTACACATGGAGGAGAGAAAACATAATAAGTATATATTTTGGATATGGAGAAGTATGGAGCGTGTGAAATGCACAGACAGAATAAAAATGGATCTGTGTTAGAAAGATGGGTGAACAAAGAATGATGCTGAAACTGATAAGAAAATGAAAAAGGAATTGGTTGTGTCACTGTCTGAGAAGAAACACTGTCTGCTGAAGAATGCACTGGAAGAAATGGTGAATCAAATGCGGACACTAAGAAGAAGGCAGGAAATAGGAAAGATTGGAGAAAGCTGGATTTGCAGACAAAGACCTTCCCTTTAGCAGAAAACTAGGAATGAATATGAATGAATATATTTTCTCAATGAAGAACTTGAATATGATGCATAATTTAAAATTTTTTGATATTGTATCTGATACAAAGACAAATTGGCCTGGGTCTTTCACTAGTGAAATATTATACTGAAGGTCGGAAGATTCCGGATACAGATCACGGGATAAGCAAACCTGATAACGTCCCACCCTTCGATAAAAAGGCAAATATCGGATTGTTACCACTTCAAACAAACGGATATTGATTGGCAAGACCTGAATTATCCATAGTTGTACACGGTAGACATATCTGTAGACTACTCACATATGGTCATTATATGTCAATGTGTGAATAGAGGTTCAGGAGCTATAATACCGAAAGTTGGATGCACGTCCTAAGTACAGATCTAAGGACTAGACAGTAGATGGTAGCACAATGGATGCGAAATATACCAACAATATAATAGCATTCCCAATAGACAACCGAGACTTGACATCGCAGTTAAGGCGACTAAAAGTAAACAAAAAATACGTAAATACTATGAGTTACATAAGTAAAACGTAGTCTCCTGTTTCACTACCTTACCCCATCCTTCCCCGTCCTTCCTCCTTTCCACCTTGTTCATTTTACTTAATCTTAATTTATTTTTTATCTCTTCTCTCCCTTTCTCGCTCTCTACTCCAATTCCTTCTTCTTCTTCTCTACCTTAGTCTGCATCTTCCTTTTCTCGCTCTTCTATTCCTACTTTTTATTTCCTCACTTTACCATCCTTTCCCACTTCTTAGTTCTTCCCCCCTTTTCTCTTGTGTTTTTTTGTTGCCAATTCTCGTTTGGTTTTAATTTCCTCTATTTTCTCTTCCTCCTCATTCTCATACTTATTTTTCAATTTTCCCTTTTCCTCTTTCATCATGTCCTCCTTTTTGTCTGTTTACCTCTTTTTTCTTGCGTTTTCTCACTTTTCTTATTTTCTTAATTATTTTCTCATTCTTCTTCCATATTGTGTGTTATTTCTCTTTATCTTCCTTATATTTCTTGTTTTGATCTTCATTTCTACTGTTCTCCCTTTCCTTCTTTCTGATGTTACTTCTTAAATCCCCTTAAGATATTTATCTAAATAATTTCATACCCTATTTGTAGTGTAAAGTATAGGAATTTACATATTATACTTCAAAATGTATCATTTCAATAATTGATATAATATAGTGATTTAAAATGAAGCATGTTAGAATGGTAGGCATCTTGCAAAAGCATGTAAATGTTTGGTGCCTGTTTAGTGAAGTCGCATTCTGTTCAACGAAATTCTGCCATGCAGTACTTGCATTTGGCTGTAGCGGTAGTAGCAAGGAAATTGGTTTCTTCGCTCGTCGCTACGGTTGTCCCTTGCTGAAACACACCATTCACACATGGATACAAAAACATGCTAAAAGAACAACTGACAAACATTGTATATTTGCCTTCATTTCCATGTAATTTCCCGCAGATCATGTCTGGGAATAGAAATATTTTCAGTGTAGAGAGGAAAAAAAGTATGAATTATTGACGTTCAGTAACATTGGACTTTTGACAGAGAATGTTTAACAAAATAATGAGACTATAAACCGATCCAGTTCTATTCTTTTAGAACCACAAAATTAAATGTATTATAAAATTAAGAAAAATAAAAATGACATAAATATAGTTATTCAGAACGCTTACAGATTCAGTACCAAGTGAAATAAATAAATAAATAAATAAATAAATAAATAAATAAATAAATAAATAAATAAATAAATAAATAAATAAGTAAATAAGTAAATAAATAAATAAATAAATAAATAAATAAATAAATATGTGAACAGTAAATAGTGACCAATAAATTAATAATGGCCAATAAACAAATAATGATGAATAAATAAATAATGACCAATATATAAGTAAATAGAGCAATAAAATGAATAAATAATTAGTAAGTGAATAAGTAAATAAACAAATGAATAAGTAATAAATAAGTGAAAAAATAAATGTGGGAATGTATAATGAATAAATGAAAAATAATTAATAAATATATAAATATAAAATAAGGGAATAAATAATAAAATAAATAATTTTAAAAATAAATAAGTAAGTAAACTTTTAAATAAGATAATTAGGAACTACGTCATTAAACTAAGTAACACATAAAGAAAATTCAATGAGTCTTGTTTATACAGGATTTGCAATGCTATATGAAGCCTACTTAGGGAATAATTAAGAGCCTACAAAATATTAAATACTGGAGAAAAGGTAATAAATACGCCCATAGTCATAAAATGATGAGTGTCAGAATTCATAGAGCATTAACTAATAAGGCTAAGAAAGCGAGGAGTATACAGAAGTGTGATTTTATGTAATAATAGCCATATCTGCATTGATTTTCTTGGAGATACCTGCTATATTTCACCTGCTCCGTTCACAAACAATTCTTTTCTCAGTCACAATATACAAACGCCAACATCAAATTCAAGTTCGAAGAATAAACATGTCAGGTTATATATTTAGAATATAAAATCTTGTAGATAAGACCACATTTTACTTGACAGAATAAAAAACCATGTAGCTAAGACAACATTACATTATTTGTGAATACAAATCGATGTAATCCGTAGTAGAAATGCACACCAATGTCTTCAAGGGTTACCTGAAGCTTGTGGCAAGGATGCACTACCGTATCGGAAGGTTGCAAGATGGGTCTCTGCATTTCGTACAGGTCGGAATAAGCCGACACATGTGGTTCGCACAGGTCGCCTGTCCATTTCCGATAAACAAGTGGAGTTAGTGCGAGGTCTACTTGCTGCTGACCATCACTGAACTGCACGAGAATTATCCATTGAGGTTGGACTCAATCATCAAACTGTGTGGCACATCCTGAAGAAAAATCTCCACATGAGAAAAATTTTAGCACACTGGGTACCTCATAACCTGACAGAAGCACAGAAGTGGCACCGATATGCAATAGCTCAACTCCACTTACAGAGATACAACAACAAAGGGAACATATTCCTGTAACGTATTGTTACCATTGGCGAGTCGTGGGCACGGGCATACGAGCCTGAACTAAAGCGTCAGTCTAATGAATGACACCACAAAGGATCAAAGTGCGGTATAAATCCTCTATGGTTAAAGTCATACTGATAGTAGCATACGACAGTGAAGGTGTTGTCATTAACGATGCCGTATCTCAAGACCATAATTTCAATGTAGCGTACTACCAACATTTTCTCGAACACAACCTACGTCCAGCTATGGGACGCAAACATTCACATTTCCTGAAAGACAATCCATCTTTCATCTTGCATAATAATGCTCGTCATATCGCAGGATCAGTGGCTGGATTTCTACAGAGATGGGATTGGGAAGAATTGGAACATCCTCCGTATTCTCCTTGTGACTACGACTTGTTTCCACCGTTGAAAGAACTACTTAGATGCAAGAGGTTTCCAGATATTGCATCAGTGCTCATGCAGTAGGGCAGTCCATCAGAGAGATCAACAGAAATAACCTCGCTAATGGCATTCAACGGTTACCACGGATTTGAAAAAAGATACAGTAACACACTGGTATTATATTGAAGGCATATAATAGTAATATACGTTACAAGAGCGGTTTGTTGAGGTTTTCATGGTCGAGGAAAAGATTGAAAAAAACGAAACGTAGTTGAGCTTTTTTAATTTCCGAGAACATGAAAACAAACATACCGCTCGTGTATCGTACATTATTTTGTGCGAAGATCGTTTATTACATACTTGAAAGACGAATTTCTAATTAGTTGCAATGAAATCTCCATGTTGGTTTCTGTTTAATGACGGCAACTTCGGAAAACCAAAATATCTTTCTTGCTATAAAATGTTTTCTGTGTTTACTATACTCCAGCAGGCCGTGATATACGTCTGTCTTTTTTTCCCCCAGTCTATAAATGCGAACTTAAAACAAACGGTAATATTATGTAATGATTTATTTTTCATTTTAATATTTTAACAATATTATTTATAACATATTGCAGTAATAACATCCGCATCTGAAATCTTGTTGATTTTTTCACGGCTTCCTTAATGTTACTTGTATCAGGAATGCAATAAGTTTCGTGGAGTAGTAGACTTTACCTAATTTTTGCAAATATTTAAAAACAATAATTAACAGTGCAATTTATATGAAATTGCAGTGGTAAGTTTCCAATTCATAATTATTACTATGTTAAACGTCTCTAAAAATAATATGTTAAAAGCCTAAAGCAGTAAAATGAATGTCGCGCTTAAGCGGTAAGAAGAGGGAAATTGTAATGTGTGTTACGTTGGGAATACTGAATGTGGTATTTCACACTTACCACGTATTGGTTCTGTGCGGAAAACAAGCAAGTACGCACGATCTCGCACAATTGTATTTTCCACATAAGTTCAATAATATGTTCGTAGTTTCTATGTTGCTACTACTTAAATTGTAACTTTCGTGTATAGACCTATATATTAAGCAACAAAATGTTTAGTTGTTTTTCACATGCTTGACAAAATATAACTTTTCCATCTGTAGAAAAGTTCTTGTCGGTTGCAATCGTCTCTCGCAGTAGACCACTTGTTGAGAACTTATAATATGTAGGCATGATCCTTTTAATTGAGCAAACTGAATTACATTGTGCGAATAACAATGTTAAATTGGCAACGACTCTGTCGGTAAATTGGTCTACACAACTTGCTTCATACGAGTGAATGATGAACAGTCAACTCCTCGTCATTAGTAAAAAAGAATGGAAGTCTGTATCACTAGTTCACTACTGAACGACAACGGATCAAACTTCTCACGTCTTAGGTAGAGAGAACACTGCTTTTTTTTTGTCCATCTCGTGATCACGTGATTGTGCCAAGTCTGATATGTACCTTTTCTTTTAAAATTTACTAAATGTTTCTAGTTTCTCGCCTTTATATTCTCGTCGCATTGATAGAGATTTCCTTTCAAAGAACGCCGCATACAAGCAGGTTAGGCTGCAATGAACAACAGTACAATTTCAACGAGTACCACACTTACTTTAAAATAAATGAAATACAGACGTATATGTTAAATATGATCATCGTATTCATCATCATACACAATTTCGCTCTCGCGCTTGCGGAATACCCTACCCAGTGACATCAGAAACTGTCGGAATTTAGTAGCGTTCAAAAGCAAACTTATTAAGCATTTTCTTACTGCGTAGAGTAGGTTTAATTTTTACTTAATCAATAAAGGAAATGCTTCTCTCTTCTTACCTTTTACAATAAACTGTCTAGCTTTTATTAATCAGTTAACCTTTTAGTACTTTGATTTTTATTGTATTTGTAAATTTAATAATAATTGTAATTATAATCTTAATATTATAGTTGTAATCCCCTGGTAGAAGGGAAAAGAAGGTCTGATGGCCTTATCTCTACCATGTTAAATAAGTAAATAAAATAAATATAAATAATTAGGCCTTTAATGTTTTGACAAGCAAAATAGGTCATTTTATGTCCTTACCCACGAATTACCGTGGTCTTTTAGGTCCTATAAAATTTAAGTATGTCATTCGTTTGTACATAAAACGAAAAAGAAAAGTGATATTTCAAGAGCAATAAGAGACCAGAATAGATTCGAACCTAAGAATTCGGGGCTTCGTAATAGCCCATACGGTCAGCGGTTATTAACTATGAGTTTCATTTTATTGGTGTTTCTTTGAATGATGAAATAGTGAACAGAATTAACAGTAGGAATATATATATATATATATATATATATATATATATATATATATATATATTTATATTTAACCCACGTTGATTGGTTGTATGAGAAGCAATACAGCAGACGACTTCCTTCTTCAACTTAAATTAATACATAATTACCAGAGCGTTGAATGTACAGTATGTTATTATTTGAAAACTTTTCATATAAGAAAGAGCGAATTACTTTGAAATATCCGGCGCTATAAAAATATGAAAAGAAGAAAGAGGAGCAAAAAAGTTAATTGTGCGGCTAATGAAGGAAGTGAAGTCAGGTCTGCTGTTAATACATACTCGATACTTAATTGAACCTGCAAAACGGCTATCGCTCACTACACAAAACCGCCAATTAAAAATACTATAAAACTGAAATTAAGTTTTTTAGAAACAAGAGAAAAAAGGAAAGTTCTCTTAAACAATGGAAGTTTATAAGTTAACCTAGCAACCCCCATCTCGCATTAGAGAAATTGATTACAGTTTTCTTTGTTGTAACGTTCATTTAACTTCGTTTTGCCGAAGCAAAATTTTACATGAAGTTCTAGAGGAAAAGAATAAAGAATGTTTAATTTTCTCTTTACTTATTTTACGCGATTACCGCTTCAAAGACAGTCTAATAAGGTTTCTTCAAGTTTTAAAGACGAAACTGCAAACAAAAGTTTTCTGTGTTTGTGAGGCACTTTATACATTAAATGTAAAAATGATAACACTGAAACACGAACGTTATTCTATTTTCGTATTTAATTTATGGTAAATATATTGTATAACTCTACTTTGCCCCAACGAAAACAAAACTCAAGAGTTCGAAATCAAGAGTCCTACCATGTACCTGTATGCTAATTGGTTTAGGGCGTTTAGGCAATTAGATCATATATGTTGAGGAGCGTAATAAATCCTTCGAAGCCTGTAATCGTTATTGTGTTTTATTGAAAGAAATAGCAGAAATAGTTTTAATAATGCAAATATTAGCAGTGCAAGACTAGTTTTCATAACAGAAGTATAAATATAATCACTATAATACGAAATAATAGTGTAAATTATGTATGTATTTATTCACACTGCAATGGGTATATACCCAGTGACAGTGGTAACTAATTACACCCAATAGTGACAATAATAAACTTATTAATTAAAAGTACAATTAATAATAATACTAATAATTAATACTAATAATAATAATAATAATAATAATAATAATAATAGGGAATATTCTAAATTAAATGAAGCACGATCACTTAAAATAACATTTAAAATATCTAATTTGTATCTTAAACCTAAGTTCGAACTAAAACCCACGAGCGTGATATGTTTATATCTGCACAAGTACCTTTCAACATTACACTCATTTCGCTGTCAACTCACTCACTGCACTGGAACTACGACACATTTCACTGATTCTATCCTGATTTCACTAACACTTCAAAAACCTTTCACTGTTCACTGCCACTATAAACTATAAAGCTTCACTGATAGGAACAAGTTTCACTTACACAATAGACTTCACTTACACAACACACTTCACTGACACAACATAATTCTTCACTGATACAACACTTCAATAACAAAATATCATTTGCACCCTTTAAATACTGTGTATAATTACCGTCTATTAGTAAAGCCCTTAAGCCTATTTTTAAATACATTTTTGGTTGTTGGTAAAGCCTTTAGTAAGTCTGCAGGTAAAGCATTTCAGTCCCTGATAGTACGATTGAGAAAATAAAACTGTCCAGTGTCCGTCCTCTGTCTTCTTTCCCTCAATTTATATGAGTGGTCGTTCCTTGAAGAGTAATTATACTAGTGTTAACGGTATAGTATTAGTAATAATAGCGATAGCAATATGAGTAATAGTTGTATTAGTAGTAATCCTATACATATTAGTAAAGGTCGTAGTATTGAAATATTACTTGCACTTAATTGCAACAGTCATACTAGATTATTAGTAATAGTTGTAGTAGTATTAGCAGTGCTATTAACAGTTGTAACGGCAGCGCTAACTTTATTGGTAAGAGTTTTAATAGTGTCGGCATTATTAGTACGAGTAACAATTGCAATGTATTAATATTATTTGTAACAGTTGTAGTAGTGATAGAATCATTAGTACAGTTGTCATTGTTTTAGTATAAAAATAAAAGTCGTTGTAGAATTGTTAGAAGCAATAGTATTAATTGGAACACTGCTTAATCTTGTCAATTGCAAAAATTACAGTAATACAGTTCTAATAGTAGTAATAGTTGTATTAATAATAGCCGTATTAGTAATAAATTAGTAGAAATGATAGTCGTATTAGTAATAAGTAACAATAGTAATACTATTAGCAATATTAGTGGTAGTAGTATTACTGCGGTCAAAATTATTAGTAATAGTTGTAATAGTTATAATATTCAAAATTTATTGTAACAACCGTCAAACTTCTCATTGTACAAATGTTAATGAACACACAGATGTTATTTTAACAAAAATATAATAATAAACGTTTATGCTCGACCATGCCGAAATGTACTAATTATACATCTGGTAGCAGTCCTTTATTGCATGTCATTAAAGTACACCTACTCATTAAAGTACAGGTCTTCAGCCAAAGATAACTCAGCTTACATGTGTTCAACCAATGAGAAGTCAGCTTTGTACCGTTATAAAACAGCAAGTATCGATTATTCTCGGATATGCAATCGAAAGAGAATTAGCGAAAAGTCACGGAGGCTGGAAATCCAATACTGTCGCAGAAGGTTATGTTCTGTTACTATAATAATTAACGTTAATTGTAAATAATATTCAAATAAATTCAATTTGTCATCTCGTTTTTCAATGTCGAATTCAATAATCAAGGTTATAATATTATAATATTGTGACAGCGACGTGAGATTCGAACTCACGACCAGCGTCCCGCAAGAGAGAAGATCGCGCGGAGCACTTTGTGATGGCGCGCGGCGGAGAGGGGAAAGAGCCAACGCGGCGAGAGAGTGGAGAGAGAGTGCGCGCGCATCTGGTGCTGGTAGAGAGGAGAGGGCTCTGGATTTTTCTGGAGTGCCATCTCTAGAGACGCGTGGAACTTTCGAGGCTACGTCGCTGTGGTTATAAATTAAGGACGCGAAGGAACGACAGTAGTTTTCAGTTATTCAGTCAGTGAGAAAGCCAGAGCAAGCAAGCCAGTCTTGTGTACCGGAGTTCGACTCGAGTGTGCGTCCGCAACTGCGTCAGCAGCCGAAGGCCTGAATTCGAGTGCAGTGGACCGCAGTTGGAGGGACCTGAGTTCGAGTGCAGTGAACTGTTTCTGAAGGTCTGTGGTTCGAGATACGGTGAACTCGAGTGACTGAGCTAGAAGAACTGTGAACTGAGAACTGATAGTTCTGATTTGTAAATAGTGCTTTGTAAATATTAGTTAAGATTAACAGTTCATTGTTGTTCGTACTAGTCCAAGTAAATTGTCATTGTCGTCAGTGGAGTGCTATAACGAATACTGTGTTGAGTGAAAATCCAATTGTTGACGAGAGCGTTTAAGGCGAATTGTAGGAAGGAATTATTGTTGTGACGAATAAATTACATTGTTGTTACTAATAAAATTACATTGGTGTCAGAATCGGGACATTATCGACAATGGAGAACCTACAGCAGATCCTGCAAGCCATCGCAGAAATGAAAGCAGAAATGAACATGCACATTAGTGAAGTAAAAGAGAACATGAACGACATGAACAAGCACATCAGTGAGGTTAAGAACGACATAAGTGATGTGAAAACAGAGATGAAAAGTGACATAAGTGAAGTGAAAGGCGACATAAGCGGAGTGAAAAATGACGTCACTACGCAAATTGAAAGCGTTTCGGCCCACGTAGATGGAATTGTCGCCATCGTAAAAGACGAACTTAAGGCCGATTTGGATAAACTAAACCAGAATTTTACAACTATAAACGAGACAGTAGCCGAGTTGAGACAGGATGTAGACCATTTCGACGGCAAAATCCGCGATCTCGAGCGTCGTTAAGAGCAGACGAGTGAGGTGATGGACAAACACGCTGAGGAAAACGAACACATCCTCGCGTTGGTGGATCGCCAGGCTAGAGAACATAAACAGATAGTTGCCGAGGAGGTTCGACGTGCCATGCAAGAAGCGGCCACAGAGTTGAGGACTCCCTATAGTGGCCCTGCGGAACCATCGCCTTCAGCCAGACATCACAACGTCAAGACGCCGAAGTTCGACGGTACGACGTCTTGGGCGATATTCCGTCGCCAGTTCGAGGCCATCGCAGAGCACAATGGGTGGACGCCGGCAGAGAAAACTACTCAGCTGCTGGCCGCGCTTCAGGGACAGGCGTCGGAGATTCTTCACAGCGTTCCAGAAGATGGGACAGCCGTTGAGATAATGGCGGCCCTGGAGGGACGTTATGGTGACCATCAACTTGCTGCAGCATTCAGGACCCAACTAAAAACGAGGGTCCAACAGTCAGGCGAGTCCCTACAAGAATTTGCGATGGCAGTGGAACAACTGCCCCATAAGGCGCTCAGGGGCCTACCTAATGACTATAATCGCTGGAGAGGCGGCCTACACCTTCGGCAGCGGAGTTCGAGACACGGAAATAAAGCAACAGCTACTCTTAGCAGAGCATCGCACTATCAACGCAGCTCTGGCGGCGGCCCTCAGGATGGAGGCGGCCAAGTCGGCGGCGGGAGTCTCAACAACGCACTGGATCAGGAGCGTCACGGCGACGGATTCTGGGGGGCGCCAACCGAAGCCACCCGAGCGGCGGAGACGACGGGCGCCCACCTGCTGGTCCTGTGGCAAACCGGGACACTTGAGAAGGGACTGTGACCAATCCGGCCACAGGCAGGAGAGAGAGGTGGCCGACGTCGAGGAGCGCCAGCAGTCAACGGAGCGGCGGAGACGACGGGCGCCCACCTGCTGGTCCTGTGGCAGACCGGGACACCTGAGAAGGGACTGTGACCGATCCGGTCACAGGCAGGAGAGAGAGGTGGCCGACGTCGAGGAGCGCCAACAGTCAACGGAGCGGCGGAGACGACGGACGCCCAACTGCTGGTCCTGCGGGAGACCGGGACACCTAAGGAGGGACTGCGACCGCTCCGGTCACCGGCAGGAGAGAGAGGTAGCTGACACCGAGAGAAACCAACAGTCGCCTGAGCAACGGAGACGACGGGTGCCCACCTGCTGGTCCTGCGATGAACCTGGGCACCTGCGGAGGAGTTGCGACCGACCTGGCAACAGTCAGGAGAGAGAGGGGGCCGATGCTAGGAGGAGCACGTCGGCGCCATCATCACCGTCCCCTCGGCTCGTCCTGAAACCGGTCGACAGAAGGTGCGACGATGGGCTGATTGCTGAAGGACGGACAAGAGGCCGTCCATGCAGAGTACTGGTGGACACCGGGGCGATGCTCACTATCGCCAGACCAGACGTCGTGTGTGGCCTACCTGGGAGGACGCCGCTGCGCCAATACTAGCTACGAACTGCTTCAGGCGAGAGCTTGCCCATCCAGAGAGAGATCTTCCTGGACCTGACCTTGGGGAAGAGGAAACTGGAGATGTGGGTGTTCGTTGCCAACATCACCGAGGACGTCGTCCTGGGACTCGACGCCATGCGGTTACTCGATGCGACGGTGGACGTCCGGCGCCGTATACTCCGTCTTGGTCGGGATGAAGTGTTCCTGATGGACGCCGAGGACCAACCCGTGGCCAGCGAGCTCTCCTTGGAGGGCCAAGGGGAAAAGCAAGATGGCGCCCACGCAGTACGAGTATCGCTGCCCAGCAAAGCCAAGGATGGGGTGGCGCCACCATAAGGAGGGAGCAGCAGGAGGACCCCAAACGTTGGACCGACTAGCAGCCTACCAAGGGACTGCCCGAGACGAGCAGTCCTAAGGAGGGAGCAATGTGACAGCGACGTGAGATTCGAACTCACGACCAGCGTCCCGCAAGAGAGAAGATCGCGCGGAGCACTTTGTGATGGCGCGCGGCGGAGAGGGGAAAGGGCCAACGCGGCGAGAGAGTGGAGAGAGAGTGCGCGCGGATCTGGTGCTGGTAGAGAGGAGAGGGCTCTGGATTTTTCTGGAGTGCCATCTCTAGAGACGCGTGGAACTTTCGAGGCTACGTCGCTGTGGTTATAAATTAAGGACGCGAAGGAACGACAGTAGTTTTCAGTTATTCAGTCAGTGAGAAAGCCAGAGCAAGCAAGCCAGTCTTGTGTACCGGAGTTCGACTCGAGTGTGCGTCCGCAACTGCGTCAGCAGCCGAAGGCCTGAATTCGAGTGCAGTGGACCGCAGTTGGAGGGACCTGAGTTCGAGTGCAGTGAACTGTTTCTGAAGGTCTGTGGTTCGAGATACGGTGAACTCGAGTGACTGAGCTAGAAGAACTGTGAACTGAGAACTGATAGTTCTGATTTGTAAATAGTGCTTTGTAAATATTAGTTAAGATTAACAGTTCATTGTTGTTCGTACTAGTCCAAGTAAATTGTCATTGTCGTCAGTGGAGTGCTATAACGAATACTGTGTTGAGTGAAAATCCAATTGTTGACGAGAGCGTTTAAGGCGAATTGTAGGAAGGAATTATTGTTGTGACGAATAAATTACATTGTTGTTACTAATAAAATTACAATATTATCAAGTTTAACGGGACTACGTCAAGGTCAATGACATTATTGTTCCTCGGAAAAAATCAATACTTTCGCGTCTGCGCACATCTCACAATTCACGACCTAGAACAAGGTCACTTCCGATCTTGGCAGTTACAAATAAAATGTAAACATCTGAATACCGGTAATTTCAAGTTAGAAATATGGTCGAGCATAAAAAGTCGTATGAAGGAACCATCTTCAGATCAATTAATAGACCTACAGAGTACATTATGTTACGAACAAACAGTGAAGTTTATATGTAATGGAACGGAAAACATAATGGACAACATGGCTGCATATAAATGTACTTGGTTAGAAGGATTAAAATAGGATGAAACATAGAACATTAACAATAGTGTATATATACATATATATACTATTGTTTATATGTGTATATGTGTATATTGTATGTATATATATATATACAATTGTTAATGTTCTATGTTTCACATACATACATATGTACATACATACATACATAAGGAAGTAAAATTATGTATTGACAGGAAGTAATGTAATGAATCATTGCAAACTTATATGAGAGGGAAGAGTGTGAGAGGAGCACGAGCATCATATAGCAATGTCTTGAGATATATCAATGGCCAAGAACCATACTGTTCCAAGTCCATTTTACTATTTTTTTTTCAGGATAGTTATTTTTAGTTCCTGATATTCAAAGCTTCATGTAACAATTTGGAATAGCTTCATAGAAACCTTAATGAGAGGAATATTTATAATTTTGTTCGATTCATATAACTCTGCAGACAAGAACTGGAACACAATGAAGCACAAATTTCTCTTATAAAAAGTTGGACTTAGAACAATCTGGTTCTCAGCCATCGATATGTTCGTAAGAATTACAAGTACCAGAAACAAATATGTTTGCAAAATGCGTTACGGAATAGTAGCATGGTGACTGATGTAGGTCTATTAATTGATCTGAAGGTGGTTCCTTCGAACCGAAAACTTCTATCATTATTTTTAAATATGTAAAAATAGTGTCTGTGTGTTCAATCACATTTGTATACTGATACGTTTGACTGTTGTTACAATACATTTTGAATATTATTGCACAACTTATCGGACACAGCATGGTTTTCAAATTTATCGACGTCAGTCAGGCAAAACTGTATAATTCCTACTTGAATACAAAACTTAAACTATATAAAACCAAATAAAATATCTGATTTAACAAACAGTATATACTTAATAAGTTATTCCTATGATATTAGACTACCTTAACTACGCACCAACTCCTTTGCTGCCAATAAAACAAAACATCATTTTCAGACAAGATGGTTACAAAATGAAATCAAGTTCCTGTACAAGAAAAAGCACTTTTTTTAATCAAAAGTTATATGATTTACATTTTGCGATAACTAACACCATAAGACCTCTCAGGTATGAGAACTATTATCTGATCAACGAAAGGGTGGACAGGATCATGAAATCTAAATATGAAACCCAGCACAAGAAACTGAATACATTCTCAACTAAAAACTAGACCCCAAAAACAAGCAGCCATTCCTTACCTAATGAAAAAACAGACAATAGAATTGTCAACCTTGCTGACCTTCAACTCAGAAATAGTGAACCTGATAATTTGATCAGAGGTTATAAATTCAATTATTATCCCTATGCTAATAAAGAGAAAGTTCTTGAGTATTTAGCCATTGAACTCAATATGTCACATTCATAGCAGAAATGAAAACAAACCTTTTTAGGCTAAAGTTCAGCTGAAATAATTAACACATACATGCAGGACACCAAAACTTCCGAACAATTCAAACAAGCCAAAATTAATAAAACACATTAACTCAACTCCACCTAAAGTTACAGGCAAATAAAGTCATTCACGTAAAAGCCGACAGAAATGACTCCGTAGTACTTATGTATGAAGAAGATTACATTAATAAAACTAATGTTTTCCTTGCAAATAACCATATAATTGAGATTAAATCTGACCCCACAGATTCATTCCAAAAACAAATAAAAACTGCAAAAAAAATTCCTCTGATCTCATCCAATCCAATTTTTTCAATAAATTTACGCAAATTAATCCCATTGCTCCCATTCTAAAAGCGTTATTCAAAACTTACAAGAACCCACTAACTATGAGAACCAAAGTAAATAGTCACAACGCACCTAATCGAAAAATTAATAAATTTCTACATAACTTCTTAAAACAACATATTCCATTGTAAAATACATTTACCATTAAAAATACAAAACATTTAATAAAATAGCTAACAAAATTACAACCTTCAAACAAACAAAAATGCTTCAACTTGATATTTCAAATTTGTATATAAATATCCCCATTTAAGAAACTTTGAACATAATAGGAACAAAATTTACTGATACCCATATATATATTATTTTAATGTACCAAAGTGCATATGATATTTCCATGCTGATGTTCTGCGTCATCATACGATGTAAGAGTAATGGAACGGAGAAAAATTCTCTCCGGTGCCGGGATTTGAACCCGGATTTTCAGCTCTACGTGCTGATGCTTTATCCACCAAGCCACACCGGATACCACCCCGGCGTCGGACAGAATCATCTCAGATTAAGCTCCAACTCTTGGGTTCCCTCTAGTGGCCGCCCTCTGCACTACGTCATAGATGTCTATGAACGTAGGATCGAAGTCCACACATGTGCTGAGGTGCACTCGTATCATTTTAAGAAACTAGTCAATTGGCTCTTTGGTGGGATGACTATTTAATTATGACTCGGTGAGTTATCTCAGTTTAGGAGACTAGTCAGTTGACTCTTATGTGACTCTATTGAATTAGGAATCGATCAGCGAGAGGTATTAGCCAATTGGCTCTCAAGTGAGGTGACTATGGGATTATGACTCGATAAGTTGTTTCAGTTTGGGAGACAGCCAATTGGCTCCTTGGTGACTCTATTGAATTAGGATTCGATCAGCGAGAGAGTATTGGTTGGGAAGTGATCATATTGTAGCCCGAGTTAGAATAAGGTCATTTGACAGCGGTTGAGTTATTCAAGCTGATTTATTAGGAAATGAATGCTCATCTACCTAAACCTGGTGGATGGCTCCGGCCTCCCTCTCCTCTTATCCCAGAAGTATGGCTAGTTGGCAAGTATCGTTACACAATAGGAATATCTCAACGTGTTCCACTGAGGCGGTTAGCTTAGCAGGAGCTGAACTATTGGCATTAATGAATATGTCTTGTTTAGTTTACCTGTATTTAGCTACCACGGAATTCAATATTGTTTGGGACATACTCCTACACTCATTTAATAGTCAATTTTGCCAGAATAATAATAATAATAATAATAATAATAATAATAATAATAATAATAATAATAATAATAATAATAATAATAATAACAACAACAATAATAATCCTGACAAGAATTACGTCGAGTGGCCTATTACGGTCTTGTTTCCTCTTCTTCTCTTTTGAGTTCTGTCAATGAATCTTTTTCTTCTCGGTCGATAATTTAAAACAACCTTTGGAAATCTGTTACCGATCATTCTGTTGAAGTGATTTTTCCAGTTTTCTGGAAAAATCAAAATGTATTCCATCACTGCTTCAGTTTTAGGTTCCTCCACGGTATCCTTATTCCGTTTCCGGTTGAATTTAGTGTATCCCTCAGTCTTCCTCATGAATCTCATCTCACATGCTGTGATTTTGATAATATCATGAACTTTTAAGGTTCATGCTTCGCTTCTGTAAGAGAGAACTGATCGTGGGAGAATATTATACAGGCGTAAACGAGTATGTTTCTCAATATTTGCAGGCTTGAAAACCTTCTTGTTTATGATAATAACTTTGGTGTATTTAATGATATTTGGGACATCTCTTTCAGAATGTAATAATAATAATAATAATAATAATAATAATAATAATAATGATAATAATAATAAGTTAATAAAAATAAAAAGTTAATAATGATAATAATAAAAAGTTAATAATGATAATAATAATAATATTAATAATAATAATAATAATAATAATAATAATAATAATAATAATAATAATAATAATGTCATTTGACAGTGACTGCATTATTGAACCTGATGTCTTAGGAAATAAATGCTCATCTACCTAAACCAGGTATATGGCGACGGCCTCCCTAACCTCCTATCTCAGGAGTATCAGGAGTATTTGCGAAGTATCGTTAAGCAACAGGAAGAAGAGAAGGCAATGCTTTATTATTATTATTATTATTATTATTATTATTATTATTATTAATATTATTATTATTATTATTGATCAATGATTGATGTAGACCATTATATTGTTTGTATTTCATCTCATTGCCATTTTCTATCATTCATTCTCATCATCATTTGTTGTTTTGTTCTGTTTTGTATCGTGCAAAACTGTAATTGGCCTTGTGCTGTTGTTTTTGCACGTTAATATTCTAAATAAATAAATAAATTATTATTATTATTATTATTATTATTATTATTATTATTATTATTATTATTATTATTATTATTATTATTAACTTATTATTGCAAGTGTCATAGTTACCATTATTGTATCTGATATAATTGCTGTCATTGTTGTTCATAATTAATGAATTAATGTGTTTTATTATTATTATTATTATTATTATTATTATTATTATTATTATTATTATTATTATTGTTATCATTATTGTTATTAACCTATTATTTCAAGTGTCATAGTTACGATTAATGTATCTGCTGTATTTGCTGTCCTTGTTATTCATAATTAATGCATTAATGTGTTTTATTATTATTATTATTATTATTATTATTATTATTATTATCATCATTAATATTATCATTATTATTATTAATCTATTATTGCAAATGTCATAGTTACCATTAATGTCTCTGCTATAATTGCTGTCATTGTTATTCATAATTAATGAATTAATGTGTTTTATTATTATTATTATTATTATTATTATTATTATTATTATTATTATTATTATTATTATTATTATTATTATGTACCTTCTCTCTATTCCTCTGCACAGAACATCTTTCTACTCATCTTTCGGCATATCTATTCCACGCCTCTGGAATTCTCTCCCTGACCATGTCAGAGACTGTCGGACAATATCAAAATTCAGATTTAAATTTAAAAACCACATTATAGTTCATGGAATTGCTTTTTGAACACCTGTCAGGTTGCGCAACTTCGTTTAACCCATGACATATTGTAAATATTGTAATTATGCTGTTGTAAAATTGACAGTTAATATGTAATGTATTTATTATTATTATTATTATTATTATTATTATTATTATTATTATTATTATTATTATTATTATTATTATCATTGCTTACTTACTTACTTACAAATTGCTTTTAAGGAACCCGAAGGTTCATTGCCGCCCTCACATAAGCCCGCCATTGGTCCCTATCCCGTGCAAGATTAATCCAGTCTCTATCATCATAACCCACCTCCCTCAAATCCATTTTAATATCATTCTCCCATCTACGTCTCGGCCTCTCCAAAGGTCTTTTTCCCTCCGGTCTCCCAACTAACACTCTATATGCATTTCTGGATTCGCCTATACGTGCTACATGCCCTGCCCATCTCAAACGTCTGGATTTAATGTTCCTAATTATGTCAGGTGAAGAATACAATGCGTGCAGTTCTGCGTTGTGTTACTTTCTCCATTCTCCTGTAACTTCATCCCTCTTAGCCCAAAATATTTTCCTAAGCACCTTATTCTCAAACACCCTTAACCTATGTTCCTCTCTCAGAGTAAGAGTCCAAGTTTCACAACCATACAGAACAACCGGTAATATAGCTGTTTTATAAATTCTAAAATATATGACGAGATGATAAAAGCTTCTCAACCGAATAATAAGACGCATTTCCTATATTTATTCTGCGTTTAATTTCCTCCCCAGTGTCATTTATATTTGTTACTGTTGCTCCTTGGTATTTGACTTTTTCCACCTCTTCGAAGGATAAATCTCCAATTTTTATATTTACATTTCATACAATATTATTATTATTATTATTATTATTATTATTATTATTATTATTATTATTATTATCAGTTACCAGTTATCACTATCATCATTGCTATCTCTGTTTTTTGCTTTCTTTTATTTTCGTTGTATTAGCTCGATGACAGCTCTATGGTGTTTTTTGACCCTGTTGACCCTCCATAAGGCTTTAAATTAATTTGTATTTTTTTCACCAGCGTCTGTATTTCTTTTTTGTATTTATATGTACTATCTGGTGGGATGGTAGAGAAGGCCTTGTGGCCTTAATACTGCCAGATTAAATAAATAAATATTATCATTACTCTAGAATGTGAATCGAGTTATAATTAACATTGATTTCGTCATCACACACTATCATCTTCATCATCATCCTCAAGAGTAATTCAATTGAAGATGTATGGTAAATCAATCTGGAAATGAACACGTTGAATTTCTCCGAATATGTAGCCGCATAGCCATTCTGCTTTAGAAACTGCGATGGCCTAAAAAGGTACAAGATGAAATAAGCAGACGGACATTTTTCCTTGATGTTCTGAGTAGACTAACCCTTTCACGTTCGTAGTAGACGGTTGTATAATCAGTTCGCATGAAGATAATCTGTTGTCAAAATATTTAACGTTATAAATTGTTAGTGTACGAGGAGTAATTTAACAAGATTTGTCTTCTCACGTTTAAGAAAAGTCAATGACAAATTAGAATCCCATGAACCCTATAAATGAGGTTTTACTAAGCACTTTATAATCAAAACTTCGAGATTACAAAGGATTAGCAACTGAACCTACTCTCACACATAATTAATTAATGATGCATACGTAGTGTGGATTATACTACATTGTACACCATGTTTTGTGTGCCCATGACGTCATCAAGTCTTAGAGGTTAGGGTGCCTCTCCATCTCGCTGCGAATTCTTGACATCTCGAGCGGTGAGGATATGATGGATTACAACCCGTCCGTCGTGTGAGCCTCGCTGTCACAGGGCCTGCAGCCGCTGGGAATATCTCCACACACATGCATGAAATTGGAAATGGTGCACAAATATATATACAGTTCTGCTCAAAACATTCAACACTTGCCATACAGGAGAGTTACTAAAAATATTGCTTTAATACAATGGCGGCCGGTGAGGCATCCTGGTGGTGGTGCCAAAAATGAAAAAAAGTTTTACGCAAATTACCCTAGTGAAATTGATAATCGCAGCTCACGTTTACATTATGTTAAATAAAACACATTAATTAAACCAGCTATTTTACCAGGTGTACAGTTAATAATGCATCTAGCAACAGTTACAATAACATTTCCGAAACTAATAACGAAATTTACAGATATAGATAATGCAAAAGTTTCACGGTATTGTTAGTCAAATACAAATAAATTTTATAACTAACAAAATAACTGGCAAAAACACACGAGATAAACAGTGATACAGATAATAAACCAACACGTTTGCATTTTATTTAACAGGACGATGAATCCAAGACAGCGGCCTGAATAACACATGCTCATGTCCTGCATAGATCTCATGTACCGTTAACAAAAGCATCAATACTATAGAAACAGTGTAACGATATTTAGTTGCCGCAAAATAAAACAAATATTACACAACATTAACAAACAGTGTTACATAATATGAAAAAAGTATTCATCTTTCTAAAAAGAACCATGACTATCTCTGCATTCATTATAGTTAAACGGATAATACTTTACACATTTAAATCCAAGTTTTGTGCATTAGTTTTGAACTGGCAACATTACATTAACATTTGGCGCGGAACTTTAACTTGTGTTTTCGTGCAAGTCTGCGGTTCATGGTTCCCTTCCTAACGTCTCCAACAACCCTGCCATCTGGCGAAATTTCTGCATTACTGTGCTCTAGCGGGCGGAATATTAACTACTGAGTCAAACTGAATTCGGCTCAAAGTCTGCCGTAAGAAACTTATATAAACTAGAATCAGTAGCCTTTTGTACAGTGTTATATGGACGTAGGCAGTGCCACATAGAAGTGGCTCCAAAGTTCGGAAAAACGCTGCAAGAGTGCGTCCCGATCTGTGCGCGCGCTCGTTCAGATGAAATACGAATAAAATGTGTAGAAATAAACTATTACAACTGCTTTTTAGGATATTATTTTTTATTTCATTGGCGGTGCCATGATACACTGGCACTAGCCCAAAAGCCGCCCCTGGTTTAATATCTAAGTTTATATTTTCATAAGTTTATTTATATACACTTAAGACGATGCGCTGCTGAAAATAGTCCAATTTTGACATATGACTATTTTTTCTAGCTGAAAATATACTGTTCCATTAGAAGAATTTTCGTGAAAATTTTATATCAACATCTTAATTATAATAAGAATAATCATAATTTATTTAATCTGACAGGATTAAGGCCATAAGGCCTTCTCTTCCATCCTACCAGATAGCACATATAAATACAAAAAAAGAAATACAGACGCTGATGAAAATAGTACAAATTAAATCAAAAGAACATTATAGAGCTCTCATCGAGCTAATACAAGAAAAAAAAAGAAAGAAAAACAGAGATAGCAATGATGATACTAATAATAATAGTAATAATACTAATAATAATAGTAATAATAATAATAATAATAATAATAATAATAATAATAATAATAATAATAATAATAATAATAATAATAAATGCATTACATATTAATTGCCAAATTTACAACAGCATAGTTGCAATATTTACTATATGTTACGGGTTAAGCCGAAGTTGCGCAACCTGACAGGTGTTCAACAAGCAATTCCATGAACTAGAATTGATTTTTTAATTTAAATTTGAATTTTGATATTGTCCGACAGTCTCTGACATGGTCAGGGAGAGAGTTCCAGAGGCGTGGAATAGATATGCTGAAAGTTGATGACTAGAAGGATGTTCTGTGCAGAGGAATAGAGAGAAGGTACATGTTCCGGGTTCGAGGTAGTGAAAGGTAAACAAAACGAGATGCTAGGTAAGAGGGTGTGGAGGTGTGGATGATTTTAAATAGTAATAAGAGAGAGTTGAAGAATCTTCTTTCTTTAAGTGGACTCCAAGACAACAATTCTAGTGACGGTGTTACATGATCGAATTTTCTAATGTTACAAACGAAACGAACGCAGATATTATGAACACGCTGTAGTCTATGGGCAAGATCAGTATTTAGATTCGTGAATAGATAATCGCAATAATCGAAGTGGGGTATCACTAAAGTTTGGCTCAGGTTCTTTTTAAGGTTGAGAGGTAAAACGTTGGTTAAGTGTCTGAAGGAATGAATTATGGAAAAAGTTTTCTTACATATGTAGGTCACTTGACTTTGAAAAATTTAAATTTGAATCTAAATATACCCCTAAATTTTTTACTGTCTTACTATATGGGAGGGGTGATAGTAGGAGGAAGAAGAATAGAGTACATAAGATTTGCTGATATGTCATTGTTAACAGAAGAGGAGACGATGCTAAGGGATATGCGACTGGAACTAAATGACAGCTGTGTGCAGTATGGGATGAAGATAAATGCAAATAAAACAAAAGATCATGGTTATCGGAAAAAATTAAAACAGGTAAACATGCGAATACTAAATGAGGCAGTAGAACAATAGGACAACTTCAAATAATAGGAATGTACTATAAGCAGCAACATAAGCTGCTGCCAGGAAGTCAAAAGAAGGATAGCAATGACCAAAAAAGCTTTTAATAGAAAAAAGAGCATTTTCTGCGGGCCTCTGGAAAAAGAACTAAGGAAGAGACTAATGAAGTACTTTGTGTGGAGTGTTGGATTTTATGGAGCAGGAACGTGGACATTATGAAGAAAGTGAAGAGAAGCGGCTAGAAGCATTTGAAATGTGGATATGGAGAAGAATGGAGCGTGTGAAATGGACAGAGAGAATAAGAAATGAAGCTGTGTTGGAAAGAGTGAGTGAAGAAAGAGTGATGCTGAAACTGATCTGGAAGAGAAAAAGGAATTGGTTACGTTATTGGCTCAGAAGAAACAGCCTACAGAAGGAAGCACTGGAAGGAATGGTGAACGGGAAAAGTGTTCATGGCAGAAGAAGATATCAGATGATACACGGCATTATGATATATGAATCATATGAGGAAACTAAGAGGAAAGCAGAAAATAGTAAAGGGTGGAGAATGTTGGGTTTGCAGTGAAAGACCTGCTCTTGGGCAGGACTCTTTGAATCTATGTATCTTAATTATAGGTAGGGTAAATTTGCCTATATCGCTCCACTTTAGCATTTATAATTTTTATTGAACAATACAGTTTTTATTTTCTGCATTTCTTAACAGAGATACATTCCCAGAACATTTACCTTTCATTTGAAAATAATCCTTGAATTTGATTTAATATTTTTTAAATTGAATGAAATTCTTGAAACACTTGTCAGTGGTGCCATTTAGGTAACTAGTTTCCTAAATAGCACCTGCGGTTTCTTGAATAGCACCTACTTATCTGCAGGGAACAGGATGAAGGAAAGCGCTTTTAATATTGAACATATTGAACAGTACTTAATGTGAATACTGTAATAAATGCAAATTACAAGTTTATTGAAATTAATGAAAGAGCAACGCTTGTTCAAATGAAATTGAAAAAATAGAGCATAAATGACCTAACATTTAAACTTTCTAAATGCGTTTTTTATTGTTACACATTTGCCATGTGCTTCAGCAGGCAGTTCAGACTGTAAACTGCGTCACCTTTTCTGAACGATTATCTCGAAGCCACCTAAGAACTGCTTCATGTTATAGCTGTCTGAAATGGTTTGAAGATAGAAACATCTAAAGGCTGGGCCTATGAGTATTGTGACGAGGAAGCTGAAACGGGAGCACACCATTTTCCCGAGATAATCTAGCTTTTAAAATTTTGGAATGTATCGTATAGGTGGCATACAGAAGCAGCACTTTTTTCTATGGCAGGTTTGAGTGGCAAATAAAATGTTTGAGCTATTCGACAAATAGTTCACTGTTGATGTAAACTGACTCAGAGCAAACAAATAACGATCCTGGAGGAGCACCAGCTGATAATGTAGGATGCACTGTATGACGTTTGAAAATTATCATAGGTGGCACAAAATATCTGGTGCGCTTGTACAACACACATTTGTTGTATTAACGCCCTTTTCACCACTTGATATTGCACCCATCTGATGCATTCCTCGTTCAGTTAAAATTTTTGGGGACTTCTTTTGTACGGTTAGAATTGCTACAGTTGCTCATATCGCACCGGTGCGAATTAGGCACCTACAAAGTGGTGCGAATTGAGAAACTATGTCGTAAGTTATTATTTCCTTCATCCTAGCCTATAATCATCAGACGTTCGAAAATCCTACTAAGTTAAATTTTCTTTAATATTTCCTTAAACCAATAACATATTAAGATTATGGCTTCCTTTGCATGCAAATCCGTTGTTTAGTTACAAATTGTTAGCTAAATATACATCCACCTGAGCAATTATATTAGATACACTATCACCACGTTGCTGACACAAAGAAGTGGCAGAAATAAAGTGGAAGTTCATATTGTAGATTGTAACAATACCACTAGATGCTACACTACTACAGTAACTTGTTTTAAACTAGCAGTGGTGCCATTTATGAAGTGGTGCGATTTATGCTACTCTACCCTATACTTTCATATAATTCGGAAGAAGTTGTGTTAATGTACGAGTTATGTTTAACCAAAAGGAAAAGGAGTGAGAGGGGATAAGAAAGGAAAGAAGGATTGAGAATAGGCGACTGATAATGTATATACAAACAGAGAAGAAAGTGGTTCTTCATATGGAATTAGAATTTATTGATTTTCTTTGTATTTATGTTGAGAGTAATTGGACAGAGTCTTATATATTGAAAGAAATGAAAAGAAATAAATTTTCTACCTATGCAATTTTGCATTTACGTTCATTGAGGTTTTGACTGATATGTGTATCTATTATCAGGCAGTAGCCTGACGACATGTGTCAGAGGTAGAGCAATTGTTTGTATGCATCAGAAGTCTCATTAGTGTAATATGTAGCTAATTGGCGATGTATACTATGGAGGGGGAAAGGAACTGGCCACCCTAAGCTATTATTTCCTGACCTAGTTGCCTCATGAGTGATTCGGTGTCACTTGTGAGGTCCAAACCTATCGTCGGACAGTTGACTAAACAACAACTACTTTATTCTCACTCCAGGTGGAAAAATATATTTCACGTTTAATGCTGCGATCCTGTTTCATTATTATTATTATTATTATTATTATTATTATTATTATTATTATTATTATTATTATTATTATTATTATTGATATTGGTAGTGGTAGTGGTGGTGGTGGTAGTTGTGGTGATATTAGTAGTAGTATCTGCTTCTAACTATTGCATTTCTGATTTCAATAATTTTTATGAATTGTAGTAATATATATGTTTTCAATGTATTTTACGTTCAATACTCCGATCCTTTGTCACTATGATTATTATTATTATTATTATTATTATTATTATTATTATTATTATTATTATTATTATCATCATCTTCAGTAGTGGTAGTAGTAGTTGTTTCATTATTATTATTATTATTATTATTATTATTATTATTATTATTATTATTATTATTGTTTAGTGTTATCTGCTTCTAACTACTGCATATCTGATTTAAATAATTTTTATGAACTGTAGAAACATATTGCACAGAATTTTTGTAGAGACTTTTGCAGTCTTCCAGTGAACATGGACGTAGAAGGAGATATAATTTTGGCAACTTTGCCAAATAGACGTAAAAATAGAAGAAGGGTCTGGGTTGATACATTAGTTTTGGAAAGACTGAATCGTGGACTATTCAATACCTTATTTGATAATTTACATCAGGACAATAAAAAAATGTCTGTAGTAATGTCACGAGAGGTCCGAGGTGGATTGATCTATGAATTTTCAGATCTCTCGTGACATTTATTAGGACTATTTCGTGAATAAAATTAAAATGTAAATAATGTACCCCTAAAGTTCGATCACAAAATGTTAATAATTATTGTATATTTACGAATTCTTAACCTATTCATACATTGTGAAGATGAAATAGATGAATATCGATTACTGCATTAAAGAAATTTGATGTTATTATTCAGTAATGCCAATTGCGAAAAGCAAAATACAGGTTTAACAATGTTAATTACGTGTACTGCACTTTTTCTATTATTATTATAACATAAATACACTTACATTATCTGCTGAAATCATAATATAATTTAAAAATTTAATCTTAAAATATAATTACAGTAACCTGATTAATCCATTAATTAAATTAAGAATTGTTGAAAACGCAGTTCTCAAATCTGAATGAAGTAACCTAATTTTTTCAGATAGCCTACAATGGACATGGAATTAAAAGATGAAGATGTAGATATGGAAGTAGAATTTCGCACTTTATTTAGTACTTCATCGTTATATTACACACTACACCGAGAACTAAGAACTGTTTGGGGACAGTTGTATCAATGCTTTTGTATTCACAGCGAGACATGTTGCTACACAGTGAAGCCATTTCTGTATAGATATATTACTATACAAGGTCTTTGGGTTTGATATGCGATGATGTTACATAAATTTGAACATCTGACTTTGGAATATAACCATCTGCAGACAGTTGATTGCACTTCTGTATCGGTCGCAAAGCGATGGCTGGCCAGGAATTTCTTCATGGGACCAAACAGATGAAAATCCGACGGCGCAAGTTCTGGACTGTATGGTGGATGCTGGAGCACCTCCCAACCAAATGTGTAGATTTTCTCACAAACAGAAGCTGCAACATGGGGACGAGCATTGTCATGAAGAAGTTTGACATCGTGAGCATTAATGTTACCGGCGTTTGTCACGAAGGACACGACGCACTTGAATGTAGGTTACAGCATTCACAGTGGTCCTGTGTTTAGCAAAGTCCACCAACAAAACACCACGCATATCCCAGAACACTGTCACAAGCACTTTCTTAGCAGATTTCGTCACTTTGAATTTTTTGTTTACTGGGAAAGCAGCATGTTTCCACTCCATAAAGGCCTGCTTTGTTTCGGGAGTGTATTGGTACGTCCAGGACTCATCACCAGTGACAATAATTGCTCCCGGAAAGTCACGCCCTTATGGAGCGTAACGCCTTAAGTGGTCCAAGCATGTCATCATTCGCCAGCCCTTGTGGTCGCCTGTCAGGTTCTTAGACACCCAGCGAGCACTAACTTTATTAAATTTCAATGTGTCATGCACATTATCGTACACCACACCGTATGAAATGTTGAACTGCTGAGATAAGGTTCGCAGTTGGATCCGCCTGTCGTTCAAAATTGCCGCCTCAATGTCTGTGACATTCCGCTGGGTTGCAGCTGTTACCAGCCGCCCGGAACGTGGCGAATCACAAAGATTCTCACGGCCGTCTGCGAAGAATGCGCACAACCATAGAGTCTACAGCCACATATGTCCCTGTAAATTGCACTCAGGTTATGCCCACAAAAATCGCACAACGCTTCGCTGCTCTTCACAAGTTGACGGCAGGAATATGCGCACCATCTTTGTTGCGTAGTTCACGCACATGCTTCTCTCACTAGTGCTGCACAAGCAAAACAAATTGTGTTATATGTCAATATATTAAATCTTTTTTTCAAATTTGTGGCTTAACACAAATATAAAACAAATTAATTCAATGTTTCATATATTTGCATAAAGTTATATCATCTTACAAACGTTTTCGCCCTCATAGGGGCATCTTCAGATACAAAGTATTTACAATATCAAATCTAAAATCAATTAAAAGAATATGACCACATGTTTTAATTAATTATCTTAGTGGAGTAATAGTATATGTAAATATCTAGCATAGTGTGCAAATAGAATAAAATATTAGATTGATCATACGAATTATACATAAAGCATAATCAGGTCGAATGTTAAAAACACAAGCCTACATGGTTATACAATTGTGTATCACGTTGATAGAAAGTATAGCATATTATAATTATAATTTAGTGCTAATACACAAAGTTAAGTCTTAATACATAGTATCATGAAGAACCATTCAACATCACATAAAGCCTACCTGGACACATCATGTTATCGCATATAAACTTTCATTAATAATCACATTGAAAACATATTGTGTAAGCGTGTGCATCAATATCTTGAACAATAATGAATATGTTATAAGTTCATTTATACTGCAGATGTATTACTAAATGTTGAGTCATAAAGTCTGAAGTCAAATGATGTAGTTGGCTTGCTGATGGGGCAAGTGAGATGTTGTTATATGTTAACCGTCATATGGTCAACTATCTGAAACAAGTATGTTGTAATAGACGAATTGGAAAGAGATATTGAATTGAATTCCACGTAAAATTGTTAAATCTACTTACAATTGACATTCAGGAGTAGTATCTGTTACGATGCAAATGTGACTTTAAATGTTGGGTTGAAACTGATGTTTTATGCTGTAAACATTTTGTCGGTTGGAATGAATGAGATGTTCTCGATATCATATGATACTATCATGTACTCAATTTGATCTGTAACAAATATTTGAAATTTATGGAAGTGGATAATTGGCTAATAAAAATAAAATAAAAGTAAAATAAAAATTCAAGATTGGATTGTGTTCTATAACTACTTACATGTTGAGCATCGGAAACTACACTTTGCTCGTGCGTCTACTTACGACTAACCAAATATTACGTATTGTATATGGCTCATATGTCCGCGTAGTAATATTAATTGTAAATGGGTGAAGTAAGGGACTATGTTTTGTCTACTTAAAGAGTGTATAATGGATTTTGATTGTGAATAAGATGTTCGTTAATTATGGTACTGTGTTTTTAATGTTGTTTAGTTATATAGAATTCTTCGGCAATATTTATTAATTTAATACCTGGACATGTATTTAAAATTTTGAAAGTGTCTTTATTATGTCCTGATTCATGACCAGTGTCTATAAAATGAATGGCATATTTTGATTATCTGCGGTTATTCCTAAAGTCAGATATGTGTTCACCATATAAGTCTTTTGAGTTTTCTCTTTTTTTTAGCGATATGGGTTGTACACTTTTTTGTTTTATTAGTCTTTCTTTTTTCTGAATTATTTTTTATCACTTTTGTATTATATTCATTATCATTAGCTATTTGTAATATTTTACTATATTATTTTTTATAATTTTTCTTACTTAATGGTATGTACATTAATCTCTCAATTAGAAAATTGAACATACTGAGCTTATGTGCAATGGGGTGTATTGAATTAGTTGAAATGCAATGGTTTCTGTGGTCTGGTTTTCTGTAAATGTCAAAAGCAAATTTTTTTTATTTCATTAATGTAATGTCCAGGAAATTTAAGGAATAATTTAATTCATTTTCTTGAGTAAACTTTAAACTATTATGTAGACTATTGAAAGACTGTGATATGTGATCGTGTATTTTTGTGTTGTTATAAATAATCAAAGTGTCATCTACGTATCTTCTGTACAATTTTGTGTTATGGTTTTGTGTAATATCGTTTAATTTTTCACCTTCCAGATGTTGCAAAAATATTTCAGCAAATAATCCTGATAGCGGGCTACCCATGGCTAATCTTTTGTTTTGTTTATAAAGTTTATAAATTTTGTCGTTGAAATGGAAATGATTTTGTTTTAATGCTGTTTCTAAAAGTGTCATAATTTTCTCTATGATACTAATGTATTAAGACTCAACTTTTTATGTTAGTATTAAATTATAATTATGCTATATTTTCTATCAACGTGATACACAATTGTGTAACCACGTAGGCTTGTATTTTAACAGGATTATTTGCTGAAACATTTTATTCCATCAATATGTTTTGTACACTAAGAGAATTATAAGATTGTATGTTATTGAAAGTCATATTACACATCATAGAAGTTTGTAACATTTTTAACTCTACAGAAATGCTACTGGGGAATATAGAAAATAAACAGTTTTATACAATCAGAATATTATGAAATATACAAAATCAATGAAAAGGTTAAATTATGAACAAAATCTTTGACATTCATTTTTAAATGCTATATATTAATATGAATTAACACCATGTAATTTATTAAAGTTACACTCAATGTCATATTATGAATAAGCATAAAATATTGATCAAATAATAACACTATTATTAGAAAATAACTGCATTATTGAGATGTAGGCACCATTAAATTAATGAAAGTTGTAACAATAACATATGAATACAGAAAATTAAAGAAATTAATTGTTGGGGGGTGTAATTTGAACCCTTGTCCCGAATATGCAGTAGATATCCTAACAGAATGGCTTATTATGTTAAGTATAAATTTTATTAATAATGAAGACAATAATAATCACAATTTTTAAATGCTGACTGTAAGAGAGTTATACATTTTAAACAGTTCCTTTATGACATCAAGAGCAAGCTGTGAGCAGATCTCTTTAGAAGAATTTCCACAAATCTTTTCCTGAAACGAAATACCTTGATAAAATTCTATGATAAACTATAGTGGAGAAACACAACATAGACCAACACTAGGTAAAGTGTAAATTAAAATACAACTAATAAAATACTTAATAAATAACAGACAGGAACTTATATTACTTGGGGGATCTTTCGTACTAACTTGCGACTTCGTCTTCTTTGTTGTATCACTATCTCTCAGCGTCCACTAATTATTAATGTTAATTTGTCTGGATCCTTTCTTTTTAGATGTTTTTAGCCGGCCAATATCTACCGTAGAAATCGTCACTGTCTTGTAGTCGTCCATTGTACATAATAGGTAAACACAGAGCTCAAATACTCAGTATTTGTAAAGGAACAAACTCTCATGCAATAAGTCCCTTTACGATGTAAACAACTGGATACGCTAGAAGTGACTAGTGACATAGACTGTTGTTCCAGCCAAGAAATTCATGGTTGTAATTCGATTTTGAAAAATTGTAATATAGACCGTTATTCGGCCCAACTCTACAATTTTAGAAATACAGATTGATTGATTTTGCAATCGAACTGTGTGCAAATGTCCAGTAGTGTTGACATATATAAAATGACGAATAAGAGAAATATCTGATGCGTAGACTTCTAAATATCCAGGATAAAAATATTTCAAGTATACTATGCGGAATTTATGCAGAAAGATATTACGCCTTTACCTATCATTGAGGATACATTTTTTATGAGTTAATAAACTGAGATCGGAAACATTTCTGCTGTCACTTTCAACTGATAATAGACGTATTGCTCTTTTAAAACTTTAATAAAGCAGAATTATTCTATCGGGATATTCCCTGAGTGTGACAGACAACGCCATCTTTCTCTAATATCATTTTCGACCTCGATTGTTCCCTTCATCCCCTAAAAGCAAAGACATGTATCCATTTATTAATATATTCGAATATTATATATCCCTCCACGTACTTCTTCTCAGAAAGATGTCATATAGTGAATAATCAAACAAGGTATTTTCATGCCTGCCAAAAGAGTACATCTTATTAACCTTCTAATGTGACCAACTTGGTCTTATCCGACCAGAGTAGCTAATCCAACTTGCTAAAGAATTTGAGATTGGTTAGTCCAATATACGTACCGTAATTTATTCATGTACCTAACCCAGATTGATACGTTATCTTGGTTCCATGACGTTTGGCACACTCCATTTGATATAAAAAGCTTCTTTCCTACTCTAATTTTAACCTACGAGACATTTAAACTACGTTCACTTCATCTACTAGGCTATATATTTTACACACTGCTTGTTTAGCCTAATGGTATAGCCTATTTCATACATTATTATTAGAACACTGTTGACAATGGTACTCATGGTAAATATTAGTATCTACAATAATGAATTGAATTTGGGAACAAAATTTAGCAGTAAAATTTTAAAATGCAAGAACTAATTGAAATTAGCATGAGAGTTGCACACATGGAACATGAAGGTTTTCTTGTATAACAAGCAAAGAACAAATGAAAATAACGGAAGAACGTAGACTTATTGCTTGTGCATCAAGAAGGGACAATGTAAAGGAAGAGCTGTCACAGAAGAAGATAATCCAATAACCGCTGTCAAACACACAAGGCATTCACACGCATCTAACCATATTGCAAGAGCCAAGAACAAATAACGTTACAGAGCGATGGCATCAACGTTTCCAACTAATGGTTGGAAAACGTCGCCCCTCTCTGTATTCAGTATTGAACGAAATTAAAAAAGAACAAGAAGGCATGTCACATGATTTTTGAACTCCATGCTGGAAGAAGAAGAATAAGGGAGAGACAAATAATAATAATAATAATAATAATAATAATAATAATAATAATAATAATAATAATAATAATAATAATAATGATGATTTATTTAACCTGGCAGAGTTAAGGCCATACGGGCTTCTCTAACACTCAACCAGGAGTAAAAACTGCGTTACAAAAACACTACAAATTTACAAAGTACACTACAATTTTACACACAAAACTGAATAAGATAATAATAATAAAATGTATACAACAAGTAAGAAGAAGTCAGACATAATATATAACATAGAGAAGGAAAAAAAAAGCATAATAAAATGTGAACAGCAGGTCAAAAATAAATGAGGCTACAAAGTATAAAAAAATAACACAATTATTGATAACAATAATAATAATATTAATAATAATAACAAATTATAAGAATAGTAATAATAATAATAATAAAATAATAATAATAATAATAACAGGCCCAATAGTAATAATAATACTAATAGTAGTAATAAAATAGTGCAGTACAAAGCATACAATGAATACAATATTTTTAAGTACACACAGTAAGGAAAATTATGTTTATATATAGCTCAACTTATCACATTAGAGATATACCATTATCGGAAAATATAAAAACAAAAATATAAAATAACTTAAATATCACTAGAACATAAAAAAAATATATATGTGAATACGTGGAAACATGCAATACAACAGTTGTCATAATAGTAAGTTAGTTTGGCAACTCGTCATAAGATAATTTTCTAACTTGGATTTGAAAGATTTCAATGTTCGGCAGCCCTTGACTTCAGGCGGCAGAGAGTTCCAGTGACGAGAGGTAGCAACAGTGAAAGATGAGGAATACAGAGATGATGTGTGAAGTGGAATTTCTAGCGTGTTATCGCGTTGTGATCGAGTATTAATATTATGATAGCGAGAGAGAGTATGAAAACGAGCGAATAAATAATAGGGAGATGAATAATGAATTACGCACGAGTCAATAGTCGGTAGCACAATATTGCTGAGCGTCATAATGGGTATAAAAGGGTATAAAAGGGATAAAAGAGAGGGAAATGGGAGGAGAAACTTTTAAGGTCCTTGCAAGGGAATTGGGGCTGTGAACAACTGAATATGTGAGCTCCAAGCCTGTTGGCCATTTGTCTCACTTCGTGTTTCGCTGCTCCCTTGAGGAAACTCGAGGAAATTTTGAACAAAAAAAAAAGTAGAAAAGCGCTTAATACGAATCGCTCGGTGGCTACTGTACTTCTTGCCTACACGCAAGCATTTGACTAGGCATGGTTCCATGGTCTTCTGTATAAATTAATTAATCAAATGCCGAATCCTGGATTATCTACTGTACGTTCCTGTGGACATAACTTCCATTTGTAAATATGAAATACAATAATTTATTAATACTCGTAAAATTTATCGGACGCAAAATTATAAACAATACTTATGATACTCAATTACTTTTTCAAATATCATTAAAAATTACTAACATTATTCTTACTTAACTTACATATAAGTATAGTATGTCAAAATATGTTGTAGGTTACATTGGATTAGGCGACATTGTCGCGTGTGTAACAATTGCTGTGTGTCATCTTGCAGTAGGTGAAATGACCCGTGTGACAATAAATTGTTGTGTGTGCCAATCATTCGGAAACGGCTCTTAACTCACAAAAATTTTGTGCAACTCCAGCATTCAGCCCTACCTCATAATAAAACGTAACCTATTTATTATACCATATGAAACGTTAATTCCTTGCCCTTAACAAACCTGTTTCAAGTTTCAAACCCAAGTTCATACGTTAATTTGGTATTTAGAAATATGACCCCTCCTCCCAAAAAACTTCAATTCGAATTTTAAGTATAATAAAAAGCTACGAACCAACTCCACCTCTTAATATAATATAAAATCAAGTGTTAGATCCTAGTGGATTTTACGGTCTCCTGTTAACGCTTCATAGGACGCCCCAAATTCCTCTGACATCGTGGAGCATAGGACAGCATCTGTTTAGGTATTCTGCTTGGAGGCATCCGTTCGGAGTATGATTTTCAATTTGCACGGTATTGTTGAACAATTGGGTCCATGTTGAGGTCTTTCATGACGTCAACATTCGTTCGATGAACCTCATCTCCGCCGCCGTCAAACATTTCTCATCCGTCTTACTGATGGTGAATGCTTCACTGCCAGAACAGGTCTAGCAAGAGTCTGATAGATTTGGTGTGTTTCTGTACTTGTGATGGATTAACATTATCTGAAATACTAAACAAGATTCTTAATTCAAAATAACGTACTTTTAATGCCAATATTATACAATTTTTCTACGTTTTTACTCACAACGAGAGTCCAAACGAACCTCTCATTGTTATCCAAGATAACTAGTCATCCTGACATCTAATCAACATTACTTCTCAACCAAATTAAGGCGCTAAATTTATATTTTAAATCTACATTGCATGATGTCAAACATGAAATTCTACAGTGATAAGCAAATTTAAGAATAAAATTACCCTTATTACCGGTATGAAGAGAAATTATACAGGGTTGGGCACGAATATCTACCCCTTCTTTCCAGGAACTTGTGTTTACTATTACTGTTTTTTGGCTTTCAGTAAAGTTATTCTTTTGTTCTCTTGCTTATAACTGTCAGCTGTCTATTTGTATAGTTGGTAGCGTTAATAACTTGCAACAGTAATAGTGTTGTGTCGTATTGTACGTAGTATTATGTTGAATTGCATTGTGAATAAGCATGACATATTCAATACCAGAGCAAGTATTCATAATAGAGGCCTACATGCGTACTAGCTCTATTAAGGAAACATGGAACGTATTCCATGACAAATTTCCGCTTCGTCAAATACCAGCGATATGCAGCATTCAAGATTTGATGGGAAAATAGTGTGCGACTGAATCCATTGAAAATGTATCAAATAACAGAGCGCCTTCTGTCCGGATATCTCAATTTCTTGGCTTTCTTGTACGAATTCTATCCCCTTATAACAGAAGAGGAGCGTGATTACTGCATCTTTCAGGGAATATCTGAGAGGTGTGTTTATGAACTGATACACTACTGGGTGTTCAGTTCAAAGTGTGTCATGGCTCGCTGTATGCCGTCATGTGGCTAGCCGATGAGCCTAGAGAATTCAATATTCCTACACTTCCGCAAAGGTATATTACCTAGGAGGCAGAGAAGTTGCCTAGCAAGTACGGCGTTCATTCTGAAGAGTACGTACCGATGTGTACGATAACGCCGGTAGTGGCAGGAATGTGAACTGTTTGTAAATACGTATTGTCGGGATATGGGGAGAGGGTTAAGACGATTACTTACGTATTTGTTGACATTAACTTCGACGGTCAACATGGACACGGAGCATTTGATTTGTGTTGTGGAATGTTACCGTACGTAACCTATAATAACAAATACCCTGCGTACGACTTTCCGGCGCAAAACACAGTTCGAAAGAGGTTATGGTAGCACACAGACCGTACAGACCGCCATCTGTTGCTACGACGTTCAAGTTATACCGTACACGTTCTCAAGTTCAGATTGAAGAACGCCTTGAATAATAGGCAACTTCTCTGACATATAAGCTGAAACTCGCTTCAAATCGGTGACTCAACAACAGTGACGTCATGACACACTTTGAAATGAACACCCAGTAGTGCAGTGATGTCAAAGCAAGCACATTTTTCTGACCTTGACGTCGTGCGCGGGTATCAAGCGCTGGGTATTGAAGGAGAAATAAGTAGCCTGTTACATTAAGAAAACAGTGGAGCACAAACTTCAAACGGAACGTGAAATTTTATGTCATTATTTTTATATGGATCATTTCTGTTTGATATTCTCTATATTGTCTTTAAACGAAAAGTACTAACACTGATTTCTTAATATTGCAGTTGTGTTTTATACGTCAATAACATAATAAAAAGTTATGAAGGAATATTGATATATATTCCATAGTAGTACAACTATACTGTACTAAGTGAATGAATCACATCATTCATAAAGAAAGTGATCCCAAAATAAGAGATTGATTATGACATGGTAAGTTGAAATTGACATTGATGGTATCTTTAGCATTATAAAAGTAAGCAATGAACTAATCAAAACTATATTACAATACAAAGCGAAGTTACCTAGGTACTGTATATGTTTTAAGTGTAACTAATATTACATAACAAAACTCTTATCGAATTATGCTTTTAAGGTGATATTGGTGAGCAACTTCCTATCTTCAGAATATTAAATTACTTTCTCGAAATCCGCTGAAGCTATAGAGCTGACATTTTTACAACACATGGGCACGTATCTTTTGCTTATGATGTAACAGTAGTTGCTTCTTTAATTCATTTCCTTACAAACATTTTCCATGCGAATATTTTAAAAATTTGTAATACACTGTCTTCAGTAATACGCATTTATGGTATATTAGATTTACGAGAACATTTTTCATTACCTGTAAGACTACTAAATAAATAAGCCTATATCTGAAAATGCCACTTTTCTATAAAAAAAACTTTGATAAAATATTCCTTTTGAATAAAAGAAAGCAAACTTGTGAAAAATTAGCATTACAATTAAAACTTATATTCTTATAAAACAATTATACTTCTCTGAAAAATCTGAAAATAAACATGGATACAGTTTTAATAAGTTCTCTTCCCTTTATCCATTGAATCAATGCTGGCCATCCCTGTATATAGTTCGACCAAACGGTGTATACTACCTCTTTCGTCTGTCTCTTTCCTTTCCGCTGTAAAGCGCTCAGGCTTTCCTGGGCTCTAAAGCGCGCGCTTGCTCCTATGAGCATCAGTTGACATGAGCTGCTCCCAAGAAGTCAAAAGGAGGATAGCTATACAAAGGAAACTTTTATTAGAAAAAAGAGAGTTGTAAACGGATTCACTATGTATCATTATTCACGTTTTGGCCATCTAAGCTTTAGTCACTAGATTTTATCACTGTTACACGTAAGGGAAATATAGACAATTTAATTGTCTTAGTTCTAAAATAGTTCGGTGATGAAGTCTGCTTATTTCTAGACAGGCAGAGGGACATCTGGATTTAAAAGGAATTCCTTGTTCTTTACAAGTTCCTCCAGTAACTATTAACGACAAGCGTAAATGAGTTGAACATCTGGAAGTACACAAAATATTTAAGAAGAAAACAGTGTGGTTTAAATGCCCTTTTTCTAGCGTTTCCCTCTGACTTGGGGTCTATTTTATGTTAACTGTTGGACCAAAATGTTGCGTTTATGAGGGTGGAAGATAAAGTCAGACATTTGTTATGTATACTCCGCAGTAATGTTCCTATCAGACCATCTCCAGATGGTGAAGAAGAAACTTTTGGGACTTCTTCGTTATGTAGAAATAGTGTCTTGGGTTAACCCTTTATTACGCAATTACATACAACTTCTGACTTGATGTGATCATTCAAGTGTGTGCAGGAGTGGCATACAACACTTAAAATAATCTGCACCATTTGACTTTCTTCTTTTTAATATTTTTGTGTCTGTTCGCTAAGAAACTCATTATTGCATATGCTGTAAAGTTTAACCGATACAATTTTCACCAAACTATCGTAGATATAAGCTATAGGTCACATGATAGTATCACTAACATCAGAAATTATGTAACTGTTGAGATGAAAGTTTTCTTGATATTTGGTCATTGCAAGAGTCCTGCGTTTGGTTACCTAAAGCCTCCGAGCAACGCGCAATAGTGTGGGTTTGTATGGATTGTAGCACATCGTACAGATTTTAGATCTGCTTTTAGTGAACCTTGTCAAAACGAAACGAAGTTAACTTAGAAAGCATGAAACTAATTTGATTAAAAAACTAATAAACAAGAATAAAAAGAAAAAAGAACTAAGTAATATATCTACATTAACAAAACAAAACAAGACCAACAAAAAATACTTTAGTTTAACATATAATAAATATATATCTAGCAAATTAGCTAACTTTTTTAAAAAAGAAAATATTTCCATAGCGCACAAACCAACTAATAAACTCAACAACAATTTAAACAATAGACTTCAAGAAGTTAACAAACTCCACAATAATGGTATTTACAGATTGGAATGTTTTATATGTAAAGGAAAATATATAGGACAAACCAAAAGAAATTTCAAAATTAGATATAATGAGCACATTTCTGACTTCAAACATAATCGTAAGAAATCTACATATGCATCTCATCTAATAGATACTGGACATGAATTAGGCCCAGCAAATGAAACCTTAAAAATATTAAAATCAGGAATAGAAACTAAATTCATAAATTCTGCAGAAGAATATTACATTGCTAAACAGATTCAAATAGAGAACAGCATTCTTAATGAAAATTTAACCCAAATCCGAAATCCCCTGTACAACCTCTAACCCCGTCACCACGCAGTATTCTTCCGCGTAGTTGTTTACACGAATATACACTTTCCCCACGTCATACCAGTTACAGTCCTAATAGCAGCAGGTCGTCTCACCTATGTAAGTACCTTCACATTTAGCCCTCCAATTTTTTAAATTCTACTAAATTTGATATTAATTATTATTTCATTACAGATAATTTACATAAAACACAGGATGTTATAGTAATCCATACAGTTGCTAACTATGCAGTTGTCACATTTTAAACGACGTGAGTACTTTTTAAATATCCAATCCGATTACAATTTACATTTGAAATTCCCATTTCTATTATATTTTTATATATTTCAGATATTCACCACTCATTGGACTGAACAAGAGTTCCACATATTATGAAGTTTAATTACTAAATGGTTTTTAACATTTTAACATTATTAAGTTTACTACCTATAATATTACATTTTAATAATGGATATGGCTTGTACATTATTAATTCAAATAGTACTCACCACCAATAGCTACGTATGTGACATTGAGATATTGTATAACTCTGCCTGAGGATGCCTGAATAGGCGAAAACGTTCGCAATTTTGTAATTCATGTATAAAAACTTAATGACTATAAAATAAGTCATTTTTTCCATTGATTTGTCATTGACTGAGTAATAAAATATTATATTGTATTCATTTACGAAACGAAGTTAGACTGTTGGAAATGAGTGTTCCTAAAGTGGAATTTGGTAGCGAGCACTTCATTTGGAAAGAATAAATCCTATTTTATCAGAAAGAAGGAGATTTTTTTTTTTAAACACTTCAAATGTTTATAGTCACTCGTTGTTATGTATAGAGACTCGTAAAGAATGTAGTCAGCGTAAATAATTTTGTTTTTATTGTATTATTGTAATTTCCATCACTTAATTATGTATTTCTTTATATATGTGTACATACAGTACATAGGCTATGTTCAATTACAACGTTCACTTGTAAAACAAGTAAGCCTCTTCATTATTAATTTCTGTAATCTGGCATTACAAACGGTAATACACGGAGACAAAAACAACCTACAAATATTTCTAAATGAACAGAAGTTTAAACATCAGAGACGAAATATATTTAAATATTTTTTTAATATCAGCTCATTTTTAATTGTTAATATTTAAATTTCAATAAATTGTCACACTATCATAGGTTAAGGGTGGATGAGAATAAGGTGCTTAGCAAAATATTTGGCGTTAAGAGGGATGACGTTACAGGAGAATGGAGAAAGTTACACAACAAAGAACTGCACGCATTGTATTCTTCACCTGGCATAATTAGGAACATTAAATCCAGACGTTTGAGATGGGCGAATCCAGAAATGCATAGAGAGTGTTAGTTGGGAGGCCGGAGGGAAAAAGATCTTTGGGAAGGCCGAGATGTAGATGGGAAGATAATATTAAAATGGATTTGAGGGAGGTGGGATATGGTGATATTGACTGGATTAACCTTGCTCAGGATAGGGACCAATGGCGGGCTTATGTGAGGGCGGCAATGAACCTCCGGGTTCCTTAGAAGCCAGTAAGTAAGTAGGCTAAGTAAGTAAGTAAGTATTAACTTTTGAGCTCATTTCGCTTTGATAGAATATATCTATTTATTTTAAAAAGTGCAATATAAATATTCAAAATTCTGTAAATAGGCGAAAAATAATCAGCATTGGCTTTTACTTTTTGGATGAAAAATATATTGTGAAACAAAAAATAGGTCTATCTAGTATCTAGATGTGTTTTACTTATTGTAAGAATAATCTTCTGCTGTACATAAGATGGCTTTAAATGAATATTTTGTTTGTTATTAAATACACATGATAGTATAGCCTATTGTGTACGTGAGTACCAGTCTCATTGTTCAGTGCTTATACTGCTCTATACGAATAAGCAGATGCAGACACACGTAGCGAAGCGGGAAGATGATCAGAGCTCTCCTTTGCAACGAAGCTAGTATGATCCATGTGCATCTAACTTGTACTCAGAGTAACCAAACGCAGAACTCTAGTCATTACTGATGTAATTTTATAAGAATGATATACAGGGACATCATTTTATTTTTACTAACATTTTTAATATTAACTTGGCTATACCTCTGGATTAACGCCGTTTGCTACCTCCTTCCACGACTGGAGTTCGATGATACTGGCGTAATATACAAACAAATCACTTTTCTAGGTATAGGAGGGAAGAAAAGTAGTTCATCCATTTACGTAAACTAGGAAATATCGCGTTTTTGAGTTTGATCATTTTCATTAGGTTCTTGTTTCATAAAAATACAGTACATTGTTAACAATGAGTGTTTTTACTCACGAACTGAGCTGTACATTTGGACGTATTCATTATTCAGTGTATATTATACTGTCTACAGCACATTATCGTACAATATAGAGAATGAAGTTAAATTGAAAAATAATTATAATATGGATATTTAAACACATTTTTTAAAATGGTTACCGTTCATTTCTATACAGGCTTCAGTTCTAATGTGCATATTATCGCACTATAGATTATTTGTACCTAATCCAAATTACCAGTTTCGTCTTTCGTACTAGTAACTCATGTTGAAATAATTCTGTACCTACTCTATAAAAGAGTACCTTACGTGTACCTACTCTATAAAAGAGTACCTTACGTACTGTAAATTCAATCTTCACTTCTGCCCGATCCGAAAAGATAAAATTACTCAGACATACTATCTACTGTCCGTCCAAGTGGTTATGTCGTAGGGTCGTAGAAAGGAAGGAAATCGCGTGACAGTTAATTACTTAACCAGGCCCTTTTATTTAAGCTATTTTAAACAGTTGTATAATATTACGTAGACGTCCATTCCTAACAGAAATTAATGTTCTCAGAAAAGAGCTAAGTCAAACTAGCCAATAGCTGGCGAATAAAAGCTGGTGGGGGAGACCGGGATACGACGTAGGCAAATGGACGACAGTACCTGTGCGAAAATGATTCAATATTGAAAGCTCTTTGGTCACTGGAAAACTCGAACATATTTTTGGAACGTACTGTTTACTATTACCCTACCATGACTGTATATGCGGTCTTGGATCAGTGTGGAGGACGGTTGAACTTCATTAGTAGAAGGGGTGGGAGTGAAGTACATTCAAAAATTCAGGTACAATAAAAATTGAAATAAAAATAAAATGATGTCCCTGTAGAAGTGAACATACAGTAACTGTGCGTTGAATGTCTTCTGCCAGTACTGTATCCCCTTCATTTATTACACAATTATTTTTTTTAATATAATTAAATGTAAATATCGTTAGTTTGCTTTTGTAAATATAAATGAAAAACATTTAATAATTACATATGTGTTTCTGTAACTTTTACAATAATGTAGTGTTCAACATAACATGGAAATAAACATTTATCTAACTACAAGTAGTTTTGATATAAAAACTAATAAAGACACAAAAAAGAAGAAGAAGACAAAGCAAATATATTACTGAAAACGTGTTAAAAAGCGAATCAAGGCATTAAGTTTAGACGATGTTCTAAAATTTATTAATACCAGGTGTTTCATAATTGAGTATGGGCGAATCAAGAAAATACATATAGAGTGTTAGTTGGTAGGCCGGAGGGAAAAAGGCCTTTGTGGAGGCCGAGGACACATCGGCGGCAATGCAGGTGTCGTAGGTGGTCGGTTGTCTTAACCTCATCTCTTATCTGGGAGACTTAATAGCCGTGCGTACTCCCATTTTTGCAACATAAGCAACGCTATCTTTTGGATGATGTTTCTCTTTGGGAAAACCAACTGCTGTGCTACATGCATGACAGAGTATCGGTTAACTATCATTTGAATGTCCGATAATTCTTAAGCACAAGCTTCCATAACAGGTGTATTGGTCGTGGCTTACCGAGAGCTTGGTCTCCCAGGTCCCCCGATTTAAATAATTTACTATTGTTGGTATATTTGAGATGTTTTTTATTTGAGCCCTACTGATAGTGAAAACAAGCTTAGAGAACGCATTGTCAGTTGTTTTCAACGTATTAATTCCACGCTAGAAACATTCGAACGTGTATGAATTTCGATGAGGAAAATGATGATGCCTGGTTTATCACGAACGGTGGTCATACTGAGCACAAATTACAACGCTCTCTTCCTCCATAGTAAATAGGACTTCGTGTTACCTCAGAGCACCTGTTGACGAGATCTAATAAAACCCGATAGATTTCGGAGATGGCTGGTTTTCGGACTTATGTTTATCAAGAATTTTTCGCTTGTTATCCTCTACTCATCTCTGTACCTATAATAATTGTTAAAAACCCTGCATCCTAAATAATTAAATAATTATGATATACAGCATACCACATAGTGATAACGGTTTCACTTCCTTATGCAAAAGAAGTTCCTTTTGTGAAATTTTTCGTCTATAAATTCATCATAATTAGTAAGGTTTTAAACCAGTAACCAGAGTACTAGACCATCGTGGACCAACTGAAAGAAGCAATTCTTTGATAATAACAAGAGACGATAAATCATAACAGGGAAATCTATCCTAACAGTGTTTATGCGTGATAAATTATATCTGAATTCGTCATTCAACCATGCAACAGTGCACTACACGTAATAACATTTATTTTAATCTGATCCCAGTTGCATCACAGAAATAATCGCATGAATAAATGGGTTCATCTCTGTGTTGACTAATAGAGTTGTATATACGGAAGTGAATACACTATTAAATCTTACTGAAACATTGATAAATATTAAATTAAGCCCAAAGCATAATAATTAATTTATCCAATATTTCAGTGTAACAACTCGATAGCCACTACATTGGCACAACAATACAAGCCTCACTGCATTACTGGTAATGGCATACCGGTATAAATATATGTATTTGTGTCAACGACACTTTGAACAGTGTTGTCAACTTGGGGAGTGAAAAAAACCTTTACAGGGGGAGGTTAGGGGGAATAAAAATGTTAGAGGTATTTTCAGAGAAAAGACAAATTTTACAGAGGCTTTTCGGATGTTTCTTCTAAACTACGTCATTAGGATCTATTTCTTAAATTAATTATAGTGAAACTACTGTGTTGTGTAATTGAATAATGAATATCACGATCATGAATCCTCTCTTCGGCCGTTATCGTATCTCGCAAGCATATTTCCTCACTTGATTTTATTACTTATATCACAGTCTACTATATACAGTCACGAAGCTTGAGTTTTGAGGGTGCTATAAACAATAGACTGTGACGGTACTATTTTGCATTACCTGTAATGAGGCGATATTAGCGATCCTAGTGGTGAGCAACTATCTAATGTTTGCATATTTACTACGTATTGAGCTTCGCGACTGTATATACTAGACTGTGCTTATATCATGACGCTCTCTCTGTCGCTCGTCGTCGCGTTACACACGTGTTGTCCTTGTCTTTAGTGATGAGCAGAAAATCACTGACCTGTGATTTTATCACTGTGATAGAAAAATCACGATCACACCTGTGATTAAACAGCTCTTTAAACAGTGATCACATTTCGAGAGCTAAACTGCTCACCAGCTGAACAGTTCATGTTCTCTATCATTGTTGTGCTTATGCTATCTAGTGACAACACTGGGAACTGGAAGCGCTCGATTTTAACAATACATTCAGTGTAGCCAACTCAGTATATTTCAGGCAGATCCTGGCAGATTTCAATTTCTTAAAGCCGGAAAATATACTATTGTTAGCCGACAGCCGAAAATCTGGCAGGTTTTTACATTGCTTAATTGATTCCATTATTTTAAGCAGTGACATTATTAATTGGCTACACTAATCAACCAGTAAAATTACAATAATAACACAATTTTACGAAATATGACAATGATTAAAAATAACAATGTTCCATTCATCTTCTGAGTGATGTGTCAATTCACACAAACGCATACACACAATGTCAAAATTACTAATTTTCCATTTTTTCCCTTTTAATATTTCACTTCAGCAATAGTAGACAAAATCAAATGGAAATCATTATATTGGGTACCCAGACGAAAAATGTTCAGTTTGTTTATAGCAGGCATGTCAATTGATGCCCACAGGAGGAAGCGCGCGCTTTAGAGCCCAGGAGAGCCTGATCGCTTTACAGCGGAAAGGAAAGAGACAGACAAAAGATGTGGTATATGCCGCTTGGTCGAGCTATATTCAGGGATGGCCAGCACTGATTCCATAGATAAAGGGAAGAGAACTTATTAAAACTGTATCCATGTTAATTTTTAGATTTGTCGGAGAAGTATAAGTGCATTATAAGAATGTAAGTTTTAATTTTAATGCTCATTTTTCACAAGTTTGATTTTTTTATTCAAAAGAAATATTTTCTCAACTTTTCGTATAGAAAAGTGAAATTTTCAGGTATAGGCCTATTTATTTAGTAGCCTTACAGAATATTTTCGTAAATCTAATATACCGTATATAAGCTTACGTAATACTGAAAATAGTGTATTGAAAATTTTGAAAATATTCGCATGGAAAATGTTTGTAAGGAAATGAATTAACAAAGCAACTACTGTTACATTATAAGAAAAAGATACGTGCCCATGTGTTGTAAAAATGTCAGCTTTATAGCTTCAGCAGATTTCGAGAAAATAATTTAATATTCTGATGATAGGAAGTTGCTCACAAATATCACCTTAAAAGCATAATGTGATAAAAGTTTTGTTATGTAATATTAGTTACACTTAAAACAGATACAGTACCTAGGTAACTTTGCTTTGTACTGTGATATTGTTTTGATTAGTTTATTGATTACTTTTGTAAGGCTAAAAATACCATCAATATAAATTCCAACTTACCATGTCATACTCAATCTCTTTCTTTGGAATATCACATTGTTTATGAATCATGTGTTTCATTCACTTAATACAGTATAATATTATACTACTATGGAATTTAAGTGAATATTCCTTCTTAACTCTCTATTATGTTATTAAGATTTAAAACACAAGTGCAATATTAAGAAATCATTGTTAGTACTTTTGTTTTACAGGCAATATAGATAATATTAAACAGAAAGAAGCCATATAAAAATAAGGACATAAAATCTCACGTTCCATTTGAAGTTTGTGCACCACTGTTTTCTTAATCCAACAGGTTGCTTATTCATGTACACAACCCTTCTTCTTTCCATACTTAGCGCTTACTGCCCGCGCACGACGTCAAGGTCAGAAACATGCGCTTGCTTTGACATCACTAGTCTATAGCATTAGATTAAATGAATGAATAAATAATTAGATAAATGAATAAGTAAATAAATAAATACTAACTTTCAAATCTTTAATCTGTTTTTAAAATGATGAAACGCCTGTATTTACATCTCAGTATTGTTCTTACATTTGACTTCTGTGAAGTACAATCACGTAACCTCAACATTTTCTCGCTCTCACCTACATGTGCGAAATATGGAGAGCACTGAAACATCGCAGTGAGACGCTGTGACGAGCGGGGAAGAATGAACTCTTGAGTGTTCACCTCGAATAAGTTCGCAGTTCAATCACTGTTTATCACTGTCTAAGAACACCGTGATCATAAGTGAGGAATCACAGGTCGAACAGTGATCACAAAAGAGCAGTTTATCTCATCACTACTTATCTTACTTAAGTCACGGCCTACACGACAATACTGCCAACAGTAAAATCCAGTTAAACAGGTTCCCCAATCTAAATTTATGATTTTGATGCAACTGATTTTCATATTTTACAACTATGTTTTCTTAATTATTTTTCAATTTATATAAAATATTATACGTAATAATTGCCAGTCACGTGAGCTAAGTATAACATTTTTAGTTTGAAACTGTCCGCTTGCCCTAGTAAAGGTCGGCACTCAGCAAGATCCAAGTGTTACGCACTTTCAGTACTTCAGCAATACTTGAAAAGTGCAACACACTGTTTTCCCGATGGATAAGGAGCAACCATTTCGTAATGCAAGTACGAATTATGGGAAATCCAAAGAAATTAAACCATTAATATAAAATAATGTGTGTTTATATTACTATTTTTAGACCTATCAGTTTATTTATAAAGCAATTTCAAAGATATGTACCGTTGGAATCAATATCTTATATTAATAATTAAAAATCCATGCACATTAGAAATTAAATAATTATTTTTTGTACTACCACGCTTAAATATCAACTATGTAACATAAGTCGATACAAAATATTAACTTACCTTTCAACAATGCATGTCTCTCCCAGCGCATTGAATATTTTAGAATATATCTTCCTTTTTTCCTTGAATGCCATATTTGAACACAGTGTGCAACTAAGGTAAAAGCAAACACTTAAAAATCAAATTTTCAAGAAATTTAATGTAAACGCAAACACTTAAAAATCAAATTCTCAAGAAATCGTCTTCCAGTGCAAGGACAAACAGGATTGTACTGTGAGTATTTTAATCTATTGCTTGCCAATGTGAATACTTTTTCTATTCAATTGTGCATGTATGTATAATCACATTTGCTAATTTTTATGTTGCCTATTTCCAAGTACAAATTAAAAAAGTTAGGGGTTTCCTCTGAATTTCAGGGACATTTTTAATATGATACAGAGGGGGATTTCTTGTTCCTTGGTTGGTAACACTGACTTTGAATAGAGCAGACTATTCAATTTAGCATTCTAAAACTCACACTAGCTGACTACATTAAGGTTCGCTGCGTAGGTACCCAGTTTTCGAGCAGGCAACGCCACTTGTCCTAAGGTCTGTGTGTCGCCAGGTGGCGTGCGGAGAATGTTATGGAATGGTGACGAAATGGAGAAATGGTAACGGAATGATGTAGATGCCTAATATGGGAAGAAAGGGGAGAACCCCGAGAAAAACCTCAGCTGAAAACTTGTCCGTCACAAGTGTCACTATGGATTTTTCAAAGAAAAAACCCCAGGCTTGACCGGGACCACCTTCGTGACACGCAGAAGGTCTGACCACTCAGTCACCGCAGTAGACGCGTAAGGAGATTTGGCAACATTGCAGTAGAGTTTAGAATGGGAAATGGTTCATAAGTCAGGAGTTCAGTTACCTGAAATCCTTACTTTCAATAATACTTTCTGTATGAATGTGTGTACGCAATTTTAAATCGTACTGTTTTGTTTATATCCATGGTCGGCAGGCTCCTTCCAATATACAGTCCGTGGGGTAATTTCACCTGAGGTTCAGTTCATCTGCGCTATTACCAAATGAAGCGTAAATTACAAATCTTTAGACCGAATTTATTAATTAATTACACATGGATGCGAAATTCAATTTTGCTTCAAGGCTTTTAATAGCGAAGGTTGATTTCGATTAATTGTTGGCTAGTGTTGAAGGATCCGAAGTCATATTTTGCCTATCACTTATGAAAAAAATTTGTATAATGATCTGAAGAATTGTCCTATTTACTTCTCCATCATACAATATTAACATATTTAAATACATAAATCAAGTAATCTTTGAAATTGTCTATACAGTAAATAAAATCAAATAGCACTATCTTGTTCAAATTCACAATTTAGGTTCAGCTCATTCCAAGTATATCATTCAGACACTTCATTTTTCAATACCGCTTCCTCTTCATCTGGAAGTTCTGTCTTCGAGTTGTCTTCTATGTTACAGCTTCACATTGTTTCTATTCATAGGACAACTGTAGTCAACCATAATCACTTTATCCCACCTGCCTTGATAACGCTTTTCTAGTTCTTTCATGTCTTTAGAAACCCTTTCACCGTGTTCTTCGCTATAATCTTCAAGACAATCAGGGAAGAAGTCAAGATGGCTATGAAGGAAATGGATTTTAATGCTCTTATTGAATCCTAAATTTTTCGTAGCTACCAACATATTTTCTACAATGTTTTTGAAATCTGGGTGTTTCCCATACCCCAAGAAATAGAAGAGTCCACTGCAAGAGTGATGGATGTCATTTGGAATATATTTTTCAGGAGAAGCAATGGAAAGTTTGAAATTCTTAGCGCTCAAAGCTTAACTGTGATTTTCCGATCATTACGGGACAATGATTATCAGTGTTAAGCCATATAACTCTGTATGTACATTCTATATGTCTTAAGCTATGCATTGACAGTCTTGGTTCATTTTCGACAAGAAAGTGACATCCATCACTCTTGCAGTGGACTCTTCAATTGTCAACCACATCCTTAAATCCTGTCCAAGACATTCGTTCTTCATGGGTCACATAAATTTCACTTTAAAATTATTATCATATAACTGTAACGCTTCTGTGTACTTCTGATAATTATCGATTGTTTCACAGTCGATCGTGTTCAATCACTTTAGAATAGATTATATTGATTGCAGTGTAATATTACTAGCGAAATTTAAATATAGGGAACTTAAGTAATTACATAAAGGCTGCTTGACGAAAACAGATTTCATTTTTGCAGATAGCACGAAAAATTCATTCAAAGTGACTCTTCGTCATGTTAAGCGCCAAAACATGGCAACCCTATGTTGTTGGTCATATAAGAATTATTCAGGATTGTATGTTTGTTTAGATCTACTCGCTGAATCTGCGTAAATACATTACCTCCACTAGGGAAATACAGTTTATTATTTCTTTTGTATCGGCTACTTAGCACCTTTGAGATTAACTAGCGTGTATGAGATTAGTGATAGGGAAAGAGTATGTGGAGAGATTAATCCAAAGATTCATCACAGAATTATCCAACATGCGTCTTAAATTTCGGAAAACCAAACCAAGTAATGGGCTTGAGTGGGATTTGAATCCATACCCTCAGATCATGAACCACGCTCATAATTCCGAAACTGCAGGTTCAATAGTTCATCGCAGTAACCAGTAGGTTAGCCTACGCCACATAAATGCTCATTTCTCCACATCTCCATACAATGTTTGTAATTTCATTTAGTTTTGTAAATGTCCACGGGCATCTCACTACGTCATCGTGTCATTCTTTCCTGTAGTTGTTTATGAATTCAGTAACGTATGTAATATATAGCTGGTTTATTACGCATGTTTCTCCTTTATGATCACACTAGCTGAAAGCGCCCGGCGTTCCACGGGTTTTTCTTTCTGCTTCTATTTTTAATTAAACTGCTTATTACGTTTTCGGAAATCTCTGAAACCTAATTATAGACAACCAAAACGAATTGTCTTTATTAAGCTAACATTAATCTTTACTTAACGTCACTTACATGAATTGATGAACTCCTTAGCGAAATGCCTGCCAATGTTAAATCAATTTAAAACAGTTGCAAATCAGGCACCGAAAAGGAAACATGTCATCATGTGCCCGACGTTCAATGTTTTTTTTTAATTTATATATTTATTTGTTTTTATTTATTTATCCTGGTGTAGTTAACCCTTTCTAACCCAAATTAAATTTACAAGCAATCCACCTTGAAACAAATGGCTGTAGCCTATTAGGACCAATTCAGTGACCGAGTTACGGGAGTGGCAACATTTGAAACAAAACTACGTATATTGATGAAAATGTATTGAAATAGAAGTTATCCAGCAAAATTTACCTTCATATGTAACACACAAGTATATAAATGCTATAAAGTTAATTATTGCCATATGGTAACTATAGGTAAGAAAGGGTTAAGGCCATTAGGCCTTCTCTACCATACCGCCAGAAATACAAATAAAATAATAGAAAAATCAAACTATGAACACAGTAAAACCCAACGAATATATCATTCCTTTTCCTCTTTCTGATATAATAATAATGTATAATTTAATTTATATTGGAAGATTTTTTACCCCTTGACCGCTGTACACTCACTTATATCATACCCAGTTTTTTTTAATATGACTTTGAAAACTATATGTCACAAATTCAGAACATTTTATATTAATTCCTATTTTATTCACAGAATTCATATAACTAGTAGGCTGCGAAGAGCTTGAGCAGCCGCATGTCTGCAGTTTGTACTCTTTGAGCTTTCTTTTAGTCAAAGTTTCTTTTTCAAGACGGTATAATAAGAGGGATACAAGGGGATACAACTGAATCGACGTTTTTGGAAGGAGTCACCTCCACTTTCTTAAAATTTGCAGGAGATGCGAAAAGCTATTTTAAGTCCTTTATAATGCCCGGAAATTAAAACAGTAATTTTGCATCATTAAAGGACAGTAGAAGTGATATAAAAATTCTACATAATCATTGTTGGTCATACTGGATGCCCAGGAAAATTATTTTTCTTTCGTGGAGATGACCCGTTTTCAAACGAATCTAGGTTTTTGAAAGATTAAGTCCACATTTATTAATGAAACTTATACTTTTAGGAAAACTGAGTTGAAAAAACACAAATAGCATTGCAAAACCTTCCAGAAATAACGTATAATAGACAAAATAAATGTGAGGAAAGCTACAGTTCTTCATGAAAGCTTTGTCCATTATAGTTGTCAATCTATTTATCACCCTTAAGGGAAATGTCAAGCGCTAGGGATTGCCCTCGCAAGTAAGCCACTTACAGTGGCGCTCATAAGTATTTTGTAGAAAGCATATGTCACAATTACATAAAGATAAGTATTGAATAGAAAAAAATGCCAGTGGATAGTAACAGTATGTATTTCTAATACATTTAGTACGAAAATACATTTAGTTTAAACATAGTTATCTTGCATAAAGAATAATTCAAAATTCTTCTGGATCAAAAGTAATTTGTAAGTCCAAGTATGTAATAATAAAACAAAAATATTCTGGACTCTGAAAAAAATCAGTATTTTGTTGTTTACCATCGAGCTTTGATCACAGCTGCACATCTGTCTGGCATTGAATCCACAAGATTTTGCAATTGCTCGAGTGGAAGTTGTGACATTACTTCCAATAAGGCAGCAAAGAACTGATCTTTATTTGAGTATCTTCTACGACGAACACGTCGATCCAATTCATCCCAGAGATGTTCAATATGGCTAAGATCCGGACTCTGGCTTTGCCAATCCAAAAGTTTGATTTTTTTATCTGCAAATAATTTTTTATGTTTGGAAGTTGTTTTGGATTATTGTCCCGCTGAAAAATCCAATTACGTGGCGTATTCTTCTTCCCAATGTGGAACCATACTCTTTTTTAAAATGTCAATATTCATGAAACGATCCATATCCCCTTCTATTTGGTCTAGAGGATCAACTCTACTTCTAGAAAAACATCCTCAAACCATTATCGTGCTTAATGGTCGGTACATGATATTTTTGTTGTCTCTTTTTTCTTGTCGACGTACGTACTGCACATCATCAGAAGAAAATAAATTACATTTACTCTCATCACTCCATAACACCATATACCAGTCTGCAGTATTCCATTTTTGATACATTTTTGTAAACTCCTGGCCTTCGTATTTTTTTGGACTTATGAGTGGTTTTCGTGTTGGTTGTCTACCATTTTAATCACCAGCTACTAGGCGACGTTTCGCAGTAGAGACAAGTAGGTTCAGTCCATGGTGCTGCTATAGATCATCCCTAATTTGTCTAGCCGATTTTCGTGGATCAACAACCAACTGCTTACAAATAATTCTTTCCTTCCTCACTGTTGATTTTCGAGGACGACCAGACCTTGGCCTATTGTCTACTGACCCTTATTTTTTTTCCGGCGACTCCAACACTTATGAGTTGTGATATACCAAAATATTTAGCAACGTTAGACTGCGATTTTTCCTTCTCCAAGGCGTTTTAAAGAACTTGTTTCACATCCACAGAGTATTCCTTTTGTTTTGGCATGCTTGCAATGATCTGCACAAATTCACAAGCACTGTCTAAACACCTAAACGCCAATATTTTATGTATACCAAGTTACCAAATCAAACCACAAAATATTTATAAGCTAATGGAATATAGACTACATTTATATTGTTATTCTATGAACTTACCTGTTTCCTAGATACGTAACCACATCAATGTGTCGCTACTCATAGAATGACACAGATGTGTGCTTTGCGTTGTTGTAACTGCATGCAAACAGTACTGACAACATAAAATCCTAACTACAAAACACTTCTGAGCGCTGCTGTAGATGGACCCATTATACTGCCTGGAATGGAATGGTGTGGATGTTGTAAGGTTTCACAGGCTACAAGACTCCCTGGTAGCGCCTCTTAACTCCTCTACAGCCTGCACAATGCCTTTATCTTTCCGCATAGGCAACACTGCTGTCCCTCAACCTCGGTCGCACGAGCTACTAAGAGCTCATTAAAGAGTTCACGGTATGTAGCACTACCACTACCACTAGCAACTAATGACCACATACCATGGCGTATCATTTCCGTGGCTGTCTACAGCCGACACTATATCGGAGAAAGCCCGGAATATGGAAAAGAAATAGAGATGATTATTATAATGATGATGATAATGATTATGAAAGAGAGAAGTGTAATTATGATAGCGAAGTAAGTCCGAGGTCCAACGCCAAAAGTTATCCCGCAATTCTGCTTCAATTTGTTGAGGGAAAATCTCGAAAAAAACTCAACCAGTAATTTGAACCCGGACCCTCTCGTTTCATGGTCAGACATCCTAACCGTTACTCCACAGTGGTCAATCCATTGTAGTTGTGGGTCACACATTGATTTTATTGTGGAAGTGTTTGTAGTTGACTGGGATGTAACTTACTGATAGAGGAGCTCCTGATGTCTTTTAGTTTTCTTGGTATTGCTAGAAAGTTTTTCTTGATAGGCACGGTTGTTTTCTTCCACATAGTCATTCAAGAAAGTGCATATTTCATTAGGGTCATTATGGCCTTCTTCTTCCTGGTAAGAGTAAAATGTAGCTTTCTTGGTTTTGAAGTTATGGATGCGGAACTCGTTGATCCAGGACTGCCGGTAATAAAATAGCTCTTGAACTGGTAAGAATGTAATCAAAGCATAATGCTGCTACTTCTTTCCCTTTTTTCTGCATAATGATCTGACTGAGTCTGTTTTGTTGAAAAATTTGTTAGCTCTTCGCTTATGAATTAGGATGTTCAGCAATCGCAGATCGCTTTGCATACTCATTATGAGGAGGGTGTTTTATTTCGGTTCCAAGCTCTTCATATTTTGAACATATGTATCTGGAGACAATCAAAATACAAATGGAAATCTTCGTTGAAATGCATCAGAAAAAAATACATCTTACAATCATTTCACATTCTGATTGCTTCTTTAAGAATAATTTGTAAATTATCATGATATTGAGCACAACAATGAGACACTGCATGATGTAACCTACCTACTTGCTCATGTAACGCTTTGAGTATATCCTCACAAGTTAAATTATTAGGCATTATTATTGAACAACATTTAAAATGGGACAAGCATATCTCCTTTCTGTGTAACAGATTGCGTAAAACAATCCACAAATTTTCCATTCTACGCTCTTATTTACCTGTTTATGTTCTGCGTACTGTGTACTTAGCTCTGTTTCAATCAATAATTCAGTATGGTATATTAGGTTGGGGAGGAATGGCAAAATCGACTCTCCACCCTTTAAATTTGCTTCAAAATAGAATTATCAAAATTTGTCTATATAAACCTTTTGATTACCCAACAAAATTAATATTTCAGGAATTTGGCGTATCAAATCTAGAACAAATTTATAAACAAACATTGCTGATTTACTTCCATAAAAACCACAATAAATTTAAATTTGATCCTCATGAATATCATACGAGACAGAACTACAGTTTCTTTCTAAATACTCCCAAATGCCACACAACTGCTGGATTAAAACACAGCAGAAATTTTGGACCCAAAATATATAATACATTAATTAGAGCTTACCCTGAGCTAAGTAAACTTAACACACATAAATTTAAGAAACAAATCAGATTAATTATTTAATTGTTTAAGCTAATTGAGTTAAAAATTGATACTCTAATATTCATGTACTTTTGTATTTTCTATTTGTATATAGACCCTATTATTGCATACTGTATTATTTTACCATTTATTAATGTTATTGTGCTCAATAAACTCTCTTAATTTTGTGATATATTTTGTATAACTGATCTGAACAGCGCCCGAGCACGACCTTGTGCTCTTTCGGGCTGCAATGCCTAATGTATCTCAAGTGTATAGTATTAAATATATATTATTATTATTATTTATTATTATTATTATTATTATTATTATTATTATTATTTTTATTATGATATTTGAATAATGGTCTTGTTTCACAGGAATATTTTCAATAAATTGGTGGATTTTGTTACAATAATCACTTAAAATTCTCCGTGAAACGGCTGATTTTCATTTCATGTCACTATGACATTTATTCCTAATCTTTAAGTAATAATAGTCGCTCACGACTAATACATGCAGATGATTGCTAGTTAGCTAGCGATAAGCCAGCCCGCTGCATGAGCCAAAACAGAAGCATGGTGGGAGAATCAGCTGTGCGACTGGTAGCAGTCCGCGCATGCATCACACGGGCGATTTTGAAAACGGGTTAACTATAGGAGAATACTCGTTTTCCAAATGAACGCTTCAATGTGACTCTATCTAAAAGTTCTTTAACAGATGAAGAACGTCTTGTTCTAATATGGAATATATGAATAGACGAAGCCTGTGACATCTATGTGTGTTCTTTTTCGGCTAAAAGATTATTTTTATCACTGTTATTAACATGACCGATTCAACTAAACAGTTGATTTTTAAGTCAGAATTTTTCTTTTCATTACTGTGTTGAAAATGTATTCTTTCTTTTATGTAGCAATGGTGGAAATATTTCCGAATTTTAATTTTGGTATGAGGTTAGTAGAATAAGCTACTAGCTAATAGTCTTAACACATTATATTGTTTTATTTTGCATTATGATCACATTCAATGTTTAATTTAAATCGGTATCCGCATTGGAGAAAGCTAGGTTTGCAGTGAAAGACCTGCCCTTGGGCAGAACACTAAATGAATGAATGAATCCGCATTAGGGGTTAACGTTATACATTTCCATATTATTAAAAAATATAGATCTACATATTTTAATTTTGATAAATTGAAGAATGAAATTGAGCAAATTTTTAGTATTCATTTCATTCTCTTTCTTTTTCGTAATATCAAAACGTTCATTGATATTCTGTTCTTAATTTGATTTTCTTTTTTGTAATTTCTGTATGAAATTGTTTAGTTTGTTGAATTTTTTGTTACATTGTAGTTCTCTATAAAATTGTTACCTGTAGGAACTGTTCCAGAACGCGAGCTTGCTACACACAAGTATGAACGCTCACGTTTAGACATCTCCACAATATAAGGGTCAGCACGGCGCAGGGCCACTGCCGAGCTATCACAGGACTATCAAAAGACACAAACCTAGTCCTGTGGTATGAAGATAAATTTCTTCATTAACCAACCGAGAATCGAACACGTGTCCTCAATCACAAAGTGCGTACTGTACCACTGATCCACTACCACGAAATTATAGTCCAAATAATAATAATAATAATAATAATAATAATAATAATAATAATAATAATAATAATAATAACAATAATAATAATAAAAGAAGTAATTTTGTTCAATACTTCGTTTCTAATATAAATTTAGTACGCAAATAATTTCTTCGTTGGAAAGAGACTGTATTTGTTTCCGCTATAACATTTGTACATATGTCACTTCTGCTGTAAGCCACTGTCTTGCTGATGTTGCGCCTGACAAAGACAGTGTAAAATTGATGAACGGGAGTCCTACAGAACTAACAGACACAAGAAACTCTACTGCGTCAGTGATTTGCATCCAATTAGAAAACATCCATACGATTATGACGTAACAGTGACGGGAGCCCCAAACAGCCTGATATCTCCACTTCCTTCAGAAACGCATAAGAACTTTGCCATGTACTACACATTACAACTCTACGTAATACGTGATGTGTATACATTTCTTTGTAGTGCTTCGATTTGCTAGCTTCTCTAATACTAAGATTGGAAAACTATGGTCAGCTATCGAAATGCATCCAAGATATTGATACGAAAAGATACATGTGGCGTGTCTCTATTAAGATAAAAGTATCTTAGTTCTTTATTTTTCAGCAAGATTGACGCTTCTTATCTTTTCAGTTTCTATAACAATTTGTAATGGGGTAATTCTGTGACTGATAATTCTTACTTTATTAAAACTCGTTTAATCAACTCCAAAGATAAAATGTGAGACAAATAATTCACCGACACAGAGTAATAAAAATGTAATTATTTTCCTATCTCTGTTCGTATTTATATATTTTAATTATTTATACGTATATCAGGCATATTATTTATACATTACGTACCAGGACCTGCCTGCCTATCTATCTATCTATCTATCTATCTATCTATCTATCTATCTATCTATCTATCTATCTATCTATCTATCTATCTATCTATCTATCTATCTATCTATCTATCTATCTATCTATCTATCTATCTATCTATCTATCTATCTATCTATCTATCTATCTATCTATCTATCTATCTATCTATCTATCTATCTATCTATCTATCTATCTATCTATCTATCTATCTATCTATCTATCTATCTATCTATCTATCTATCTATCTATCTATCTATCTATCTATCTATCTATCTATCTATCTATCTATCTATCTATCTATCTATCTATCTATCTATCTATCTATCTATCTATCTATCTATCTATCTATCTATCTATCTATCTATCTATCTATCTATCTATCTATCTATCTATCTATCTATCTATCTATCTATCTATCTATCTATCTATCTATCTATCTATCTATCTATCTATCTATCTATCTATCTATCTATCTATCTATCTATCTATCTATCTATCTATCTATCTATCTATCTATCTATCTATCTATCTATCTATCTATCTATCTATCTATCTATCTATCTATCTATCTATCTACCTACCTACCTACCTACCTACCTACCTACCTACCTACCTACCTACCTACCTACCTACCTACCTACCTACCTACCTACCTACCTACCTACCTACCTACCTACCTACCTACCTACCTACCTACCTACCTACCTACCTATCTATCTATCTATCTATCTATCTATCTATCTATCTATCTATCTATCCCCCCCTCCGTATAGCTACCTACCTACGTACCTACCCACCTACTTACCGACCTACCTATCTATATATCCATCTATATCTGTCTGTCTGTATATATTTCTGTCCTGTATAATCTGTCTGCCTGCCGGTTGGTCCCGTCCGTTTACCCATTCACCCACTCTCCCACACTTCAGTTCACCTCCAGGCACTGTGCATGTGCGGTAATACTAGTGGCGCCTTGCCGTGGCAGTATTTGTAAGTTTTCATAGGTTAGGATACGAATCGTTTCAGTTGGTGTTTAAACGTTTTGATAGTTAATTTGAAGAAATGTGCGATATTACCATTGAATGTTACTTTCAGTAAATAAATAGGAGCTATATGCAGCTTATTTAAAAATTCTCAATTGAAAGGGGGAATATTATTTGCGTTAGTGCACATGTGAAAAAAGTTTCATTACAGCAGAATTAGTTAGACAGACTTTGCAATCCTCTTACCTTACGAAGTAAAATTAGACATAAGCATAACATAATCATAGGTAGAAGTAATATTATCGTCATCGTCACCAGACTGCGACGCAGGTTACGAACGCACTGGCCACTTTGTTGTGTAAATCGAGAGGAGTGGAAGTTTGAGTTACTGCTTGCCTCAACATGTAAACATTCAGTCATAGTAGAACGCAAAATAAGTGTTCACAGTGCATTTCTAGTGCAAAACGAATTGCCAAACATTACATGTTTCAATTTACATTATAATGTTCAAAGTTTAAGAATACTGGGTGTTCATTTCAAAGTGTGTCATGACGTCACTGTTGTTGGGTCACCGATTTGAAGCGAGTTTCAGCTTATATGTTAGAGAAGTTGCCTATTATTTAAGGCGTTCTTCAATCTGAACTTGAGAACGTGTACGGTATAACTTGAACGTCGTAGCAACAGATGGCGGTCTGTACGGTCTGTGTGCTACCATAACCTCTTTCGAACTGTGTTTTGCGCCGGCAAGTCGTACGCAGGGTATTTGTTATCATCGGTTGCGTACGGTAACATTCCACAACACAAATCAAATGCTCCGTGTCCATGTTGACCGTCGAAGTTAATGTCAACAAATACGTAAGTAATCGTCTTAACCCTCTCCCCATATCCCGACAGTACGTATTTCCAAACAGTTCACATTCCTGCCACTACCGGCGTTACCGTACGTATCGGCACGTACTCTTCAGAATGAACGCCGTACTTGCTAGCCAACTTCTCTGCCTCTTAGATTATACACCTGAGTTGCGGAAGTGTAGGAAGATTGAATTATCTAGGCTCATCAGCTAGCCACATGACGGCATACAGCGAGCCAAGACACATTTTGAACTGAACACCCAGTATAAAATAATAATTTGTGTGTGAACAGAAAAGAAAAAAATATACAGTTCTTACATAAAATACATTTCTTCACAATTCAATGCACCGAATTACAAGGTACATTCACAACTTATCATGTTACGTCTGATTTTGATGTTGAAGGCCACTTTTGACTGTATAATTTAATATTTTCGATATACCTTTTGCTTTTACAATGCTTTTGAAAGAATAGAGTTCTATTTGTCTTTATACTTTTTTAACAATTCGCAAAATTCAATATTTTTTCCTTTAATGAGAAAATATTCCTTTCCGAACGTCTCTGTAAGTTAGATCTGAAGGGAAGGCTTGGTGCTCTTAATTTTAGACATATTCCTCAGTAGTGAGAATTATAAAACAGCGAAATTAATACTGACACAAATATGCATGTATAAATAATCACATATTCATTTATTAATTCACTCAGTGTTCTGCCTAAGGGCAGGTCTTTCACTGCAAACCCAGCATTCTTCAGTATTGCCTATTTTATACCTATAATCACATAAATAAATGGAATATGCTTGTTACTCACAAGCTCTCAAGTACATGTGGTGATTGCAAGTAACCACGCCAAGCAGAATTAGAAAGGCGATAATACAATTTTTTATGAAACCAACTGTACTATCATAGTGCATCCCACCCCATGGGTCATGATGTCATGTATACTCCGTGCGTTTCAAACTTCAGTCTCGTGAATCGGTGACCGTATGCCGCAGTCTGATCATCACTATTATCCTTTTAGTGATCTTCATTTACGTAGTACTCTTATCGAAGTAGACAATGTAATTAAACCAATTACGACTGGAATTTGAAAACGTCGAAATATTTCGAATTTCACAACATGACGTCTTTTTTTATTTATTCTGATCGGGTTCGAAATATTTGTAAATGTAATATATAGATATCATTTAATTTTTTTTTCAATTTTTATTGTACCTGAGTCTTTTAATGTACTTCACTCCCACCCCTTCTACTAATAAAGTTCAACCGTCCTCCACACAGAACCAAGGCCGCATATACTCGTACAGTTATAGTAGCCTTACGGTCATAGTAAACAGTACGTTCCAAAAATATGTTCGCGTTTTCCAGTGACGAAAGAGCTTTCAATATTGCATCATTTTCCATTTTGTCTACGTCGCAAACCGGTTTCCCCCACCTGCTTCTATTCGCCTCTCTGTAAATGCTAGTGACTGGGCTCTTTTAGCTCTTTTCTGAGAACATTAATTTCTGTTAGGAATTGGACGTCTATGTAATATTATATCCATACAATTGTTTAAGATAACTTAAATAAAATGGCCTCGTTAAGTAATTAACTGCCACGTGATTTCCTCCCTTTCTACGACTCTGCGAGATAACCACTTGGACGGACAGTAGATAGCATGTCTGAGTAATTTTATCTTTTCGGATCGGGCAGACGTGAAGATTGAATTTACAGTACTTAAGGTCTCTTTTATAGAGTAGATACACAAATATTTCAACATGAGTTACTGATACGAAGTACGAACCTGGTAATTGGAATTACGTACAATAGTGTATAGTGCGATAATATGCACATTAAAACTGCAGCCTGTATCGAAATGAACGGCCACTATTTTCAAAAATGTGTTTAAATATCCATATTATGATTATTTTCAATTTAACTTCATTCACTATAGTGTACGCTAATGTGCTGTAGACAGTATAATATACACTGCATAATGAATACGTCCGTATGGAAAGCTCAGTTCGTGAGTAAAAACACTCACTGTTAATACTCTACTATATTTTGATTAAACAAAAACCTAATGAAAATTATCAAACTCAAAATTGCGATATTTCCTAGTTTACCTAAATGAATGAACTACCTTTCTTACCTCCTATACCTAGTAAAGTGATTTGTTTGTATATTACGCCAGTATCTTCGAACTCCAGTCGTGGAAGGAGGTAGCAAACGGTGTTTCCTGTACTTAATCGTTGATCCAAAGGTATAGCCAGGTTAATATTAGAAATGTTAGAAAAAATAAAATGATGCCCCTGTGTGTCAGTTTCCTGCACTGATTGGAGGGACCAGCAATTAAGACTGTACTCTCTAAATATTTTTATTATTACTTACCAAAACTTTGTTAGACAAATATTTTCACAAGAAAATCACTTTCATTGTTAATTTGCACATTACACGGAAGAGTGTTTATACGTAAATCGTATTATGATAGGTTATGTTTCATTATTACTTACGCTATACAACATAGGCTACGACATTGTATTATTGAAGGCTACCTTTGTTGAAACAGAATAATGTCATAGTGAAGAAGTTTAATCGGTGATTTATTTAAAATATGTTCTATTTTTATCCTCTGAATACACCTTTACACATGAATTCTTACACTTGTCACGCTGTATGTTGTTTCGATTTCATCAGCTGTTAATTAATGTTCCTTCGTACAATAATGAGGTGTCACTACAACAATACCACAGACAGAAAGGTTTCGTTTTATTCCCGGAAATCCCTGATCAGCCATCAATTTATCTCCGTGCCAACTAATATTAGCAGACCACTATCATTTGTTATAATATATAGGTCTGAGAAATATATGCCGTTATACTACCAGTGCGCGTCGTGCGCCTCTGACTTTGAGTACGTCTCAGAGTTGGGGTGAGTTAACGCAGTGTCTTTCGTTCGTTTGAACTCATGCTTATCATCACGGTAAGTTAGTCCTCAGCATTTGGGTGGTTGAAAGCCACTCCTTTGACTTCGAAACACAACTATCTGCTAAAGAAAAACTTAAGGACATAATTTTCTTTTTTAAAGGAAAATTGCACTGTTTTAAAGACATGTTTTATTCTGTCTGTAGAAAATACACTTAATATAACATTGACAAGTATCAGCCTTATTATTTCGCTTTGTTAATATGATGGTGTATTACGTTTTTGTTTTACGTAAGTTTCCATTTGATATATTGTTGCAGTGAATAACAAACCATATTTTCAAATTTTCAAAGGAGAATGATTGCTTGTTGCTAGGAAACACAGCCTTATATCTACAGAAACGTCGTTCCACTTCCGGAGAAACAATGGGAGCCTATTTTAAATATTTTACACAAGCATTATTTATCTCAAAATCTCTATCATTATTACAAGTTTCCTCATTTGAAATTAAGTCACAAATTTCGTCCTCGCCATCTTGCTATTATTCTTCTTTACAAGACGTTGAATGTTGCCTGTTACGAATAGCAGTATTCGGTCGTAATGTAACCGATCAACTAAAGTTCACTGCTGAACAAAACACACTGAAATCCCTCACCCCAACCCAAGTACGTACCGGTACGTAAAGTCAGAGTCGTATGAAGCTCAATGTAACGGCATACAATTCTTAGCCCTAGTTACATACAGTCGGACACTAAAGTCTACATACACCCTAAAAATAACACTTAAATTCAAAATCAATAAAGAAAATATTATGTATTCACTTTCTGTGACATAAACAGACATTTTAGGAAATGAAAAACAACATATATGCTGCATTATTAATAACAATTCCATATAATAACATCTTAAGCACACAAAAGAAAAACCGTTCAGGTACAAAAGTCAACATACATTTTGATTATTTTTACTTTCAGGCACCATTTAATATTTTGTATGTCCACTTTTTGCTTCTATCACAGCTTCTAAACGTCGAGGCATAGATTCCACCAATTTTTTTGTGTCCGCTGATGTAAATTTATTCCACTCTTTCACTAAGGCAGCTTTCAAATCCTTCTTGCCTTTTCTTTTGTATTTTTTTATCCTCTGTTTTAGTTCCCCCCAAAGATGTTCAATTGGGTTGATGTCTGGTGACTGGGGAGGCGAATGCAACTGTTTTGGTACATTGTAAATTAGCCATTCTTTTACGACAATGGCCGTATGCTTGGGATCATTGTCTTCCTGAAACACCCAGTCTGTTCCTAGTCCCAGTTTCTCAACAGATTGTTTCAAATTCTCCTTTAATATGGTGAAATACTTCCATTTATCCATAATATCCTCAATAAATACTAAATTCCCAACCCCAGCTCCAGACATGCAACCCCATACAAGAATATTTCCACCACCATGCTTCACTGATGGGACAAGATTTTTCTTTTTCAAACTTTCATTCCTTTTTCGCCAGAGCTTTTGCTTTCCATCATACTGAAAGATGTTGAATTTACTCTTATCCGTGAAGAACACTGTATTCCAGTTTGGATGCAGAGTTGCAAATTCTAGTCGCTTCTGTTCATTTACCATGCTTATGAATAGTTTTTTCCTTGCTGTTCTACTTTGAAACTCATGCTTTTTCAGAAGTCTTCGTACTGTGATGGGATGAACAATATTTCCAATAGTATTTGCGACATCTACCGCCAACTCCGTTGCTGTAATTTTGGGATCTGAATTCACTTTTCTAGTGATGTGTCGTTGCTCCCTGTTAGATAATTTTGTTGGTCTTCCACATTTAGCTTTGTTTTCTACACTACCTCGATCATTGTAGTTCCTTATTACGGTTTGGACACTTGCATGGCTCCTTCTAACAATTTCCCCAATTTTACGCAGTGGAAAGGTATTTTTATTGAGTTCAATTATATTTTTTCTCACTTCCACTGGTATTTCAGTTCTTTTTGGATCCATGATACGCGATCAAATTATGTATTGTAATACACAGCTACTGTATCAACAAACTGCACCAATTTTACTGTGTTCACTGCAACGTCTCTCCTACAACTGACGAAAGAATCGAAGTGTATGTTGACTTCTGTACTTCAGTAAACACAAACAGTTGCATCTATCAAGCATGTAGTGCAAGATACTGGTCTGAATACCTTGGTTTTTGTTGTTATGGAAGTGAACGCAGACATAGAGTTTCACGTTAACATCTGTGCATTCAGAGTTGTACAAGATATGCTAAAAATGGGGGTGTATGTAGACTTTAGTGTCCGACTGTACATCACTAGCTCTGCCACCATAACAAAAAATTTGGATTTAAAACTGATCATTCCACTTCGAGTAACATCGGTGAAGAATTTCACCATGTGGATGGCTGTTCTGCTTTAATCTCGGTACAGTCAATTATGTTTCTGCAGTTTGGATATTTATTTTTAAAGCCACCCGGCATAGTTTCTAGACCACTTGTTTACTTTGTGAGAAAGTAAATTTGTTTGTTCTTGATGCTACTTCAGTCAGTGTTTATACAAATATTTGGGGCACCGTGGTTCGATGGATACCGAATATTCTCAAAGCTAGTCGGAGAGAGCAGTTTTCGTATTAATCAAGAAAAACAGTAATCGATTTAAGTTAGACATTGCATAACATTTCGATTCTGGTAACGCCTTAAGAAGCAAGTTAGATACTTCAAGTGTTACTGAAGTGAAGTCATGCAACTCGGTGTTATCACTAATAGAATAATATCCCTGGAACCCAGTCTTATGTTAACACAGTCATTAGTTTCACAACTCTGGGCCAGCGCTTACAGGTATGTTTGCTTGTGTACAACATCATTTCCATTCATGTTGCAAGAAAAATCATTTCACTGCCATGAACATCGTATACTTGTGAATGCATTTATTTTATTATCTCGAAGTTATTTCATTTTTCAAAATGTTAAGTTTATTTCTTTCCACAAGCCTCTCGAATTCATTCGACGACTCCTGTAATGAAATAGCCTACTTATAGAATGTAAATTTCTGAAAATATGACGGGCTCAAAGGCATATTTTGGGGATGACCACACCTTCTGTATCAAAAAAAGTCGACGCTGCATATCCTTGATCTTTCAGTTGATTCCCATTGTGATTCATCAGAACTACTGGGTGTTCATTTCAAAGTGTGTCATGACATCACTGTTGTTGGGTCACCGATTTGAAGCGAGTTTCAGTTTATATGTTAGAGAAGTTGCCTATTATTTAAGGCGTTCTTCAATCTGAACTTGAGAACGTGTACGGTATAACTTGAACGTCGTAGCAACAGATGGCGGTCTGTACGGTCTGTGTGCTACCATAACCTCTTTCGAACTGTGTTTTGCGCCGGCAAGTCGTACGCAGGGTATTTGTTATCATCGGTTGCGTACGGTAACATTCCACAACACAAATCAAATGCTCCGTGTCCATGTTGACCGTCGAAGTTAATGTCAACAAATACGTAAGTAATCGTCTTAACCCTCTCCCCATATCCCGACAGTACGTATTTCCAAACAGTTCACATTCCTGCCACTACCGGCGTTACCGTACGTATCGGCACGTACTCTTCAGAATGAACGCCGTACTTGCTAGCCAACTTCTCTGCCTCTTAGATTATACACCTGAGCTGCGGAAGTGTAGGAAGATTGAATTCTCTAGGCTCATCAGCTAGCCACATGACGGCATACAGCGAGCCAAGACACATTTTGAACTGAACACCCAGTAGAACCAATAAAATAAATTTTGCATTATAATTAATTATATTGGGCTTTATAAGATAGGGGACTGAATTTTTGTAATTAAGCATAGCAGTTTATATCATTAATTTAAACAATAACTGCTTAAAAAATCATAGTTGGCAATAATACTTATCTCTTGATTACACAATTTTAACACTATATCACTTCGGAATACTGTATATACTGTATATCTTGTTGTTGACTAGTTTCAACCTGTTGTAGGTTATCTTCAGAACTGGCACCTAATTTTAACACGTGAAATAAATACTGTATATATATATATATATATATATATATATATATATATATATATATATATATATTCCGAAATAATACTGCACGTGATTTACAGGCCGTATTAACAGTTTTCTTTGTTCTACTTCTGTAGTAAAAGTATAAAATACTTCATGCGTATTATTGTATGCATTAGAACAATCCACTGCGCTATATTAGTATTGTTTTTTTCCGCGTTATTTACTCTCTATTGAGTGGAAGGGCTGAAGTGTTTGACCGCGAACACATTGTCGGTGAGATTCCTCCCTGTGTTTAGTTCCAGGATTGGGTAGCTGGAGTAGCTTACACGGTGCTTTATTAGTTTAATACTCATCAGTAGATAGCGAATTTGTGGTTTGAAAAGCGCAAGGTTAACTGAATCATAGATAAGACCATGAGCACGACGTAAAGTAGTGCAGTGTACTGTCCTCATACAGCCAGAACCACAACTAAACTTGGCGATACAGTCGTTTGAGCTACTTAATTATAGTGTTCCCTGGATGCACTTCAAAATATTAAACCATCCATTGCTTACATTTCACATTAAGTTACTACCGTGCTTTTATTTACGATATACACAACTCAGTGTATTGCAGCATTATAATAGACATATTTACAATGAATTTATATAGTTAACCACATAAGGAAAATGTATATCATCTTACAATTTATTTACTACATTAATGTAATATGGTAATGCATAGTTGTATACCATACACATACGATACTCATGTAAACAGAAACAATCGTTCGAGTTCTGCCTCTGGATGTGGACGTCATCATAAGGGTGAACTGGATACTAAAACAATAAGTATTTACATGCAATAGGTATCCAGAAACCTGTTATATTCTCATATTCTGTTACAGTGAAAAGAGTATAATTTATATAAAAAATATTATTTATAAAAATAATAAAAATTGATGTAATTATTCAAAGGGGTAAAACAGAATTTACCTTGTTCTTCTTGTGACTCTCTACTTTATTCCTATTACATCTTGCTCAGTAGGCCTATGCTGCTGAATAATATCTTCAATTTCACCACTACAACTATAAAATAAACCATGTTTCTGAAACCTTATTTCAATATCTGCGTCCGTCAAATACGTCCTCTTAGACATATTTACTGTGAAACTGTACTGTATTATTGTTACTGAGTCTAGATATACTGTACTGTATAATAAATATGAAAATAAGAAATCCAATGTGCACATGTACCGACAAGAATTAATTTCATTCAACAATTAACTGCTGCCGACACTTGATGTTTTGCTGCAATGTGCATAATATAACAACAATAAAGTCATAAAAGCGTAAAACAAATTTCCTTGTAATAAAAGAGGTATTATTAAACATATCCTTTGGGATCAGTAGCTGAACAGCCTCCCCTCCTCCATTGGTATGCGACTGTTAAATTACCCATTATGTGTCTGTTATAATGGAATAAGGGTCATGGATGTTATGTTATAACATGGCACAGACTAAACCTGCTTTATTACATTCCTCAACCTTTAACGTCAATTTATTAAAACGAATCGAAACAATTTTAATTATGAATCAAACATTACTTAAAAGCATAAGAAATTTCTCACTTAATTTCACTCTAATATTTGAATCATTAATTCATTCATAGTTTTCTGCCCAAGTGAAGGTCTTTCACTGCAAGTCCAGGATTCTCCAACCTTTTTTTATTTTCTGTCTTCCACTTAGTCTCCGCACATGGTTCATATACAGGGTGTTTCCGAAGTGGTATTACAAACTTTCAGGGATGATGGGGAAGGGCACATGTATCAATTTGAGATAAGGAACCCTTGTCCGGAAATAACCGAGTCGAAAGTTACAAGCAAAAATATTTGTCTGGATATGAAATAATTTTAGCCCTCTGTACACCTTATTTATGTGTATTTTTCTGTACATCTTACACATACTGTATTCATCTGACGTTGTTTACGTTGTCTACTTACAGTATTCCATTCAGTGAGCTGTTTGAGGGATGGGGACAGGAAATTACACTTAAGCAATGTAGATAGCGTAATGTGTAACGGACATGGTCGGTCCTGATATGTACTTCAGTAGACAGCAGTGTATGTGTACAAGTTGCAGTGTCCAGTCGATCAGTTCTAGTGAAATGGAGGAGTATACGAGAGCGGAATAAGCAGACCTGATTTTCGAATGCGGATGAGCCAATGGGAACAGTAGATAAACTCACAGATTGTATCGGGTACAAGTACCCACGTAGGAGACATCCGGCCCATATCATTTTTCCACGACTGTTCCAAAGGTTAAGGGAAGGAGGGCACGTTGTGCCAAATTACAATTCCATTTCCACACAACTATTTCTGCTTAAACTTTCGACTCAGTCATTTCCGGACCATGGCTCCTTATTTCAAATTTATACATGTGCCCTTCACCATCATCCCTGAAAGTTTGTAACACCACCTCGGAAACACCCTGTATAAATGTCTTCTATCATCTCATATCTTCTTCTGTCCTGAACTTTTTCTTGTTCACCATTCCTCCCAATTCACCCGTAAGTACACAGTTTCTTCTTAGACAGTTACCCAGCCAATTCCTTTTTCTCTTCCTGATAAGTTTCAGCATTATTCTTTCTTCGCCAACTCTCTCTTCCTAGCATAACTTTATTTCTTATTCTGTCAGTCCATTTCACAAGCTCCATTCTTCTCCATATCCACATTTTAAATGCTTCTAAGCGTTTTTCTATACTTCGTCGTACTATCCATATTCCTGCATCATACAATATCACACTCCACGCAAAACACTTTGCATCATTATAGTGTAACTGAATATGAGTAACTTTATGCAATATAAAGATAAATAATTTGCCTTTAAAATTTGGTTTGCAATGTCGTGGTATGCAATAAACAGGAAAAGAAACTCGCCACATCACACCATTTATCTCCTTGCTTAGTTGTATGTATGTATTTATTTACACTGCAAGTGGGCAAGCACCCGGTGGTAGTGGTATACACAATAGAAACAATACACAATAAAATCATAAACAATACACAATAAAATCATAAACAATACATAATAAAATTTACATTACACAATACAATTTAACACAATAATTACAATTATTAATAAAACATAAAATAACTAATTTTACAATACAACCTACATATATATAGGCTCTACATAAGTTTCAATAGTCTTTTACTTTACTCTCATCTCACTCACTGTAGTGGCACTATGACGCATTTCACTGACACTCTATAACACATTTCACTGACACTATAGAACACATTTCATTGACGCTATAAATTATCACTGATCGGAACTATTCACTGCACTGTAAAACTATAACTTCACTGACTCACCTCGCTTCACTGATACAACAGTTCAAATAAGTCAAATAATTGAGGGATTGGGTGCAAGAAAGGCACTTCTCTCAAAATGTAAATTTTGAGAAAATTGATGCTGAAAATTCAAACCTTAATGATGTTACCTATGCACGCCTTTACATTTTGATTACTCCTGACCTCTATAATAACAGTATTGAACTACAACTTAGTGATCATATGCTTAACTGATCAGAGAACACAATAAAGTGTTTTACTCAAAAAGGACACATCCTCTAAAATGCCTTTCTTGCACCCAGCCCCTCAATTACACCCTTATGCATACTTATAAACAGAACTACATTCAAGCTAAACATTTCTAGTCTAAGGCCCTCTTACACGCTATTTTTAAATAATTTACAATTCAAACCAAGGAAGTAACTCGTCAGGCTAAATAAATACATGCCACCTTAAAAAATTAAATGTTAAATGTCACCTTAATTTTAATTTGCACTTTATACACAACTTTTTAAGTTATTCTTGAATCTCCTTAAGGAAGGACAGCCCTCAAAGACCGCTGCAGGTAGGTCATTCCAATCATTTATAGTTCTATTTAAAAATGAGAATTTGCCTACACCCGTTTTCTGTTTCCTACATTTGATTTTAAAATCATTATCGTTCCTACCACAGTACGTTGGCTTTTCTAACCGAGCCGTTATGTCTGCCCATGCTTTCTGACCTAGATGTGCTCTATACAATGATGTTATTCTAGTTTTCCTGCGTCTGTTTTCCAAAGTTTCCCATTTAAGTTATTTTATCGTATCGTTTCCATCTTCTCTTTTACCTTTAACAAATTTAGCTGCCCTATACTGGATTCTTTCTAAGGAATTTATCTGATATATTCTATAGGGATCCCAACAAGTAGTTCCGTATTCCATTAACGGTTGCACTAACGTTAGATATGCTATTTCCCTCGATTTGCGGCTAGCCTTTCTTCAAGATTCTCATAATAAAGTGAAGTGCCCTCCATGTTTTGCCTCAGTATTGATGCCTTATTGGCATCACATATGACATGAGGTTTAAACCAGTCTTGGTGTCACGAGGTTTCAACCAATTTTCGGACTCATAATTAAGCATACATACGTATATGACTGAAATAATACGGTTAACAAGGAAACTATATTGTGGACGCACATTAATTAACCATACAAAAATTTGTCCACATCCAAATGCGAAATGTGTACCAGATAAAGAAGCATTTGAAATGTGGGTATGGAGAAGAATGGAGCGTGTGAAATGGATTGACAAAATAAGAAATGAAGGTGTATTGGAAAAAGTGGGTAAAGAAAGAATGATACTGAAACTGATCAGGAAGGGAAAAAGGAATTGGTTGGTACACTGGGTAAGAACCAACTGACTACTGAAGGATGCACTGGAAGGAATGGTGAACGGTAGAAAAATTCGTGGCAGAAAATCAGGTGATAGAAGACATTGATATATGGATCATATGCGGAGACTAAGAGGAAGAAAGGAAATAAGAATGATTGGAGAAGGCTGGGTTTTCAGTGAAAGGCCTCCTTGAGCAGAAAAGTGTGACTGAATGAATATTCAAAATCACTGCCCCTCTTTATTGTTTACTAAGAGCAAAGTAGTTTGGGGGCATACATTTGACAATGTACAGTAGTATTGTGTATTCAGTATCACGTCTATGGCAGTGGTGGTCAGCACGCGCTGAAATGGGTAATGGTAATCAGTCGATCGTAATATGCCCCGTCGTTCACCAGGAAGAGGGGGAGAACATACCCGTCAGCAGTCTCGGATGCACCATAGTGCAGTCTCTTATCCGCGGGTAAGAGACGCTAGCCCGAGAGTGCACTGTGCTGATGACAGCTGGTGTATGGGATCGAAAAGCGACATTCTATAAAACAAGTAGCCTCACATAATTATAGCCTAGAGTGATAAACGTTGCTGACTCATCCAGACGTCACGTGACATTGCGAAGAATAATACAAATTACTAGGGGAAACTAGGTATACGCGGATTTCCATCTTATACGATTTGGTTTCGTTGGAAACTATCCTGAGAAATAATCTCAAGAATCTCTTTGTCAACAATAATTGCAGTCCGAAGATGCAATCCCTTTGAGCATTGAAATGTCCGCTTAAATTTTCTAATAATGAAATGCGTCTGAACCAATGCCAATGCGATGCTGATGATCCTAATTTCGTACTTGGAATGCTTCACAAAGTCAGAGCCATCCTTTCAGTTTGACAGCCGACCAAATCAATACAGAGAGCAGTGAAAGAGATTCCGTCGGACGGACGCGGGTGTGAAATGCCAAGTTTAATTAAGGCCCAAACTTCCTACCCCTCCCACTTTGTTCTCTGTTTCAATCAAATGACAATCTCTCAGACTGCTTTCTCAATCGGCCCGACTTTCTATCGGAATAGTAACTACAATGCACTGACACCCACGGTCGAACTGTTGTTACATTTCGTAACGAAACAAATTAGAACGGAAAGCACATATTACCACATTCATGGCCAAACACAGGGACTTTCTGCAGTAGTTCTTCCTCTCTACCTTCTCCACTTTACAGTTATTCACCTTGCTTCGCCTTAACCTACTTCATATCTTTACATCTCATTGTCTTCTACGCCGTCAATATCAAAATTCTCTCTCTTAGCTTTATTTCTTTATCCTTTCTACTATTTTACACTTCTTTACTTCTAATATTTTATTATCGGCTATCCATATGTTACTCTTCAAATAAACATTCTTCTCCTCCTCCTAACCATAATTATCGTCCTTTTTTCCTATTCATATTACTCTGATTCTCTCATCTCCCCTTCTTTACTTTTCTCATGTCTCCTCTCTTTCCTTTACCCTCCTCCTCTTCCTCTCTTTTCTATTCTCTCCTTTCTCTTATCTCCTCTTCTTTATCTTTCTCTCTTCTCTCCTCTCCCTCGTTTCGTCTCCTCTTCCCTTCTCTCTCTGACTCGCCCTCCTTTTTTTTCTTCTCTTTCTACTCTTATCTTATATTTCTTCTTATCTCTCTTGTCTCCTCTTCACCTTTTTCTCATCTCTTTCCTCTCCTCCCCATTTCTCTCCTCTCATCTCCCCTCCTCTCTTCTCTTCCACAGTTACCAACTTCTATGTCCACTTCTATAACTTTATTTTCGCACTTCTGCTCCTTCTCCTCTTCTTTGACTTTCTCTCCTCGTCTATTGATTCATGCATAGCAGATTTTCCTGCTTCCAAATACAGACTCTATTTTCCTGTATCTGACAGATCTCAATTTATAGTATTCGTAATTAGGAATTGATTATCTCTACCGGTAGGCAAAATTATATGATGCTACCTAATAATCAGGGAACAGATTTTTAGGTAACAGAATGTACAAAATATGGAAATATATGTATAGTTACCTTTACCCCAATATTATGTCTTTAAAAATGGATTTGACATTACCAAAAATGTTGACTTTCAATTAATTAAACATATAATATTTTACGTCTCATTCATAAAAATTTAAATATGAAATTCAAATAACACACAAATCTTTATACCGTATTTCAAATTTATGGTTTACGAAAGTAAGCACCGATATTTAGTTCTTTTCATCTGAATATGCAATACCGTAATTTCCCATAACTATGGTCCAGGCACCCAACTATGGTCCAAAACACATTATGTACTCTACTTAGTCCCCCAAGAGTTCGGTGTTTGCCATTTAAGGCGTCACTGTGATGGAATTATGTTCCCCCTAGATGCTTCTGTCTACCATTACACGTGGCAATGATATGGATGCTTAATAAGGTCAGTGTGCATCGTTCTATTGAATGTGTGAAGACACGAAATCATTCAGTTTGTGATTGTCTGTTTTATTAAGCTCTCCTCTGTAGAACTGGTAAATTATAGATATATGACTTTTTGTACAATTAAATCTGGCTATATAGTGTTTACTTTCTCGTAATAATTAGACTGGGAGAGGTTAAGGACTCTGCGTGAAAAATGTTTAACCTCAAGACTAGAAGTCAGTCCTCAACTATGTACCACAATTTTTCGTGGACCATAGTTGTATTTCATTTTGAAATGTTTGTTTTAATGAAAATATGAACAATTTGATTATTTACTTCTGCAAATACGGTATATCAGTATATTCTAAAACACCATTTAACATTATAGTCATTATTATTTTTCAATTTCAGAATTACAAGAGAAGTGGAGATTCAAAGGATGGAAATAAGCCTTCTGAATATACGTCTCAGTATGGTAAATAAACATTATCGTGAATTTATTTGCATGATATTTTGCTAAGAATGTGTTAGTTTATTTTGATACCGTACTTTTGATCTTTAATATAACTTCACTGGCAAAAAAAACCGTTCCAACTACATTTTATTAAAAATTTTTGAAAATTGTAGGATTTCTTAAATAATTGTAGGTGTGCTGAGGTTCATTTAGTTACTCATTTATTTTGTGTTACGTAACATGTAATACTGAATACGTAATAGCCAACAATGATCTGAAAAGGAGATTCGTTCTTCTTGCTATATTGTGTCTAAACTTCTCGGACTCATTTCAAGCTATGCTGAAGAAGTCTACAGACTGGTAAGCTCTCTTGAGGCAGTATTGGAGTACTTCATTGTATACAAATGTCACTAAGTCCTACCGATTCATGAAAATGGTTGCATTGATAGAAGATGGGAATAGTCAGCGTTATGTGGCTGTAGTTCTTGGGATTCCTCGATCGACCGTACAACGAGTGTACCATAGCTTTAGAGAGACAGGGGTTTATTCCAGGAGACCCGGTTCAGGGAGAAAACGAGTAACTTCGGCTCGTGACGACCATTTTATTGTCCTAAACACATTAAGAAATCGCCATTCCACAGCTATTGAGACCAGAAGAGCCTTCCAGAAAATAAGACAAGTTAACGTGAGTGAGAGAACTGTAAGCAGACGTCTGGATGAATGTGGGCTGAATTCCAGAAGACCAGCTAAAGGCCCAGAATTGCTCCAGCAACATCATGTTGAACGATTACGTTTTGCTCACGATCATGCTAATTGGAACCTGGGGCAGTGGCGACGAGTGCGCTTCACAGATGAATCGAGATTTAGTTTACAGATGGACGTGAAAGAGTGTGGAGGAGAGATGGAGAACGTTTTTCTTCATGTACCTTCAGTTCACGTGTGAGTTTCCAAGGTGAATCAGTAATGGTATGGGTTGGCATTTCGTATGAAGCTCACACAGAACTTGTTTTCATTAATGGAGGTGCTTTGAATGCTCCAAGATACATCGAAGAAGGTCTAATTTAACATGTGGTACAATATACCTCACTTATTGGTGAAAAGTTCCTGTTAATGAATGACAATGCTTGCCCTCATGCTACAAGAATCGTGGATGAGTTCCTTCACGACGTTGGATTGAATAGGATGGCATGGCCAGCAAGAAGTCCTGATATAAACCCTATTGAACATGTGTGGGTGTTTCACGACGTTGGATTGAATAGGATGGTATGGCCAGCAAGAAGTTCTGATATAAACCCTATTAACATGTGTGAGGCATGCTAGGGAAGCGACTTAGAAGTCGACTAACTCCTCACAGCTTCGAAATGTTTTAAGTAAAGAATGGAATAATATCGACCAGACTGACATCCAGAATCTGATCGAAAGGTTGAATCGGCGAATGGTAACAGTCATACAGTCACGGGGAGGCAATATCCGCTATTAGTGACATCTGGGTGGCCACAAAATCAGTTGAACATTTGGAAGAAAATTGAAAGAATTTGTAAGTTTTTACACCTTTTAATTGAATCACTGATTGGAATAAGGAAGAAAGTCCAATTTTTTCGAAAATAAACTGAGATATACTTTTTTTTCTTGAGCCATCCACCCATCGATTAGTGGAAAAAGGAAAAGCCTACCAGCAATAACAACGCAGTAACAGCGCGCTAAAATTTTCAATTAGTGGAATAAGGAAGAATGTCCGGACTTTCTTCCTTTTTCCAATCACTATTGTAAGCATCACCACAAGATGTCATGTAGGAAGCCTGTGTCTCGTTTAAATTTGCTATCGATCTGGTTGGTGAGTTGGTATAGCTCTGGCCTTCTATTCCCAAGTTGCGGGTTCGATCCCGGGCTAGGTCGATGGCATTTAAGTGTGCTTAAATGCGACAGGCTCATATCAGTAGATTTACTGGCATGTAAAAGAACTCCTGCGGGACAAAATTCCGGCACATCCGGCGACGCTGATATAACCTCTGCAGTTGCGAGCGTCGTTAAATAGAACATAACATTTTAAATTTGCTAATATTGCTGTCAGTGTCGTGGTAAGTTCGTTGTCTGTAAATCATCCATAGCAACATGAGTGAAAGTAATTCTGATAATGAACAAATAAAATAGAGAAGAAGGGGAGAAAGAAATATTAATGAATAGGCTATGAAAAAAAAACGCAAGAGAGCTAGATCTTTAGGAAAAGAATAACTTACGTAACTTTAAAAGGAGGAGTTGTGCCAGCAAAACTGCCTGGTCCAACATGAAGGTAAGATCTGTTATGTTTTATGTGTTATATTTCTACTGCTAAATATTTCTCTGAACATATAATATAAATCAAGGCCCCAATGAAGTCTGTAGATTTCCAATGACTACATAAGTGAACTACTTGACTCACTGAAATAACTACATGTGTTTAGTGATTCTTGTGGTGGACAAACTCGAAATAACACTGTTTTTAGTAGGTTATTTTACGACACTTTATCAACAGCTTAGGTTATTTAGCGTCTGAATGTGATGAAGGTGATAATGGTGAAATGAGTCCGGGGTCCAACACCGATAGTTACCCAGTATTTGCTCATATTTGGTTGGGGGAAAACCCCAGAAAAAAACTCAACCAGGTAACTAGCCCCTACCGGGAATCGAATCCAGGCCACTTGGTTACGCGGCCAGACGCGCTAACCGTTACTCCACAGGTGTGGACAATAACACTGTTGTACATTGCCTTATGTATCGAACAATGACTGCCAAGTTTTAGATAATTCAGCACTATTTTCCTGTACGAGATCCCTCGTTCCTCCCGTGCGATAGGGATTCCGCCATAATAAAATGTGATACAAAAACCAAGACAATCTACTCTGTCAAACAATATGTTGAGATGATAGTTGATTGAAGAAAAACACAGAATGCTTTTCAAGTCAAGATTATTGGATATCAAGATATCATTGATGTTAAAGAATGGTAGCCACACTTCTTTAAAAATCTTAAATTGCCCTAAATAGTCAGATGAAGGAAAAGTTTTCACTTGCTAACTGCCGGCATTTGACCTATAAACAGAAAACCCCAGGCTATGTCGTTTCTTCGGAATGGATAGATGGACTGGATCGCAAGACATACAGACTTATTAATGGAAGAGAAACACCATCTTCTCCTAGAAATATGACATACGACTCCAAAGTTACTATACATCCCAAGAAGCTGCAAGACGTTAACAAAATAATTAAATATATTCCATCAGAGTATCAGGAGTTTTATAACAACATTCTTCAGTGGCCCCCAACAAATCCTATGCAATCTGATGAATATTTGTAGTTCAATTGTTAATTAAAATTATTTTAATACAACCGGACATTTTATTAAATTCTTAAGATGTTTGACTGAAATTAAATAATTTTAACACTGTGTTAACAATAGAAATTTAACCAACAATAAATAGCAGATTAAACCTGTGTTTAATTGAGTTTCTTTGAAAATTACCCATGAGAATTGATAATGTATTGGAAAAAGGAAGAATGTCCATCAACTTCAAAAGAGGATAGATTCAAAAATATTTATCTAATCCGCTGAAACGACTTGCCATACAGTAAAGGGAACTTAGTTCTACAAGTTTGTAATGCATCACAAAGCTGTAGCAACAATATTGTAAGAGTTAATAAGTTTTTCTTAGTTTTCTCAAAACATAGGTGCATGGACATTCTTCCCTTTTCCAATCAGTGATTCAATTATATCCATTGTTTGGCGTTGGAAATAATAGCGCAAGTGATAATAACAAGGAGTTTTTTTTTTCTGGGAAGCAATGGTTTCTTCATTTCGTAATTTTCCTGATTCTCACCTCATAAAAAAATTGAGAAACTTTAGGTGGCCCGGTATTTTTGCCGGTGAGTGTAGTTGTTCATTATTGCAGGAAAATGACTTTCAGATTCCACTTGTTTATTGTGTGTTTATGCAATGTGTACTAATAAAAAGCATCCATATACTTTTCATTTATTTTTAATATTTTTGTGCTAGATTATGTTTCTACTCTTAAATTAGAAACTCAATGTATTGATTTACGAATAATTATAGCTCCAGCTATAGTCCATTCATGCTTTCAAGCATGAATATATGAGTGGACCATAGTTGGGCAACTCAGAATACAACTATGTACCAATACTTATTATTTTTTCAACACTTGTAATTAAATAATTTCAAACACATAGGCTATGTCAATATTTATTTAATATACACTTACAAGAGACCGAAACCAAAATTTCACTTAATCTGGATGAATAGTACTGAATATACAAAGAAAAATGTGACAAATGTGGACCATAGTTAGGGGAAACTACGGTATCTGTTTTAATGGGAGTATTTTCTGTAAGTATTTATATTTAATATGCAAATTTACTTACTCTATAGATTGGAATCAAATTAAAATCATGATTTTAGTGACTGTTATTATTATTATTATTATTATTATTATTATTATTATTATTATTATTATTATTATACTACTATTATTTGCCGCACTCAACCGATTCCGTATGGGTTATTCTCTGCCTACTTTAATAAAATTTTCTTCAAGTTCTCTTCGTTCTGGATGTGACAGAAACTACTGTGCCTATATAAAACATTAAACACTATTGCAGTGAACTATGTTCAAAGTGTAACTACTGTATAATATTGATAATGATAGTTATACTCTTTTTGTGTTACTTGTATAAATGCGTCGACGGAACGCTATATATTGTATTATTTACAAGTAACTGAAATTATGTGTAACTAAAAAAGATTACAGATTATATTTTATTTAACGACGCTTACAACTTACGAGGTTATATCAGCGTCGCCGGTGTGACGGAATTTTGACCTGCAGAAGTTGTTCTACATGGCAGTATATATGATGGCATGATCCTGTCGCATTTAAGCACACTTAAATGCTTTCGACCTGTATTGGGATCGAACCCGCAACCTTGTGCACACAAGGCCACCACTATAGTGACTTCGCCACTTAGGGCGACTTTAACTAAGTATATCACTAATAAGTATTAACTTTTTAAGTTTTACTTATTTATCTAATAATACAAGATTTTTTCTTATATCCAAGCAATATGTTAGGAGAAAATCCACAAACGATTAGAGAAAATATGGGGTTTTTACTGGAAGCAAGTAAAGAGATAGGTTTCGAAGTAAATCCCGAAAAGATAGAGTATATGATTATGTCTCGTGACCAGAATATTGTACGAAATGGAAATATAAAAGTTGGAAATGTATCCTTTAATGAGGTGGAAAATTTCAAATATCTTGGAGCAACAGTAACAAATATAAATGACACTCGGGAGGAAATTAAACACAGAACAAATATGGGAAATGCCTGTTATTATTCGGTTGAAAAGATTTTATTACCCACTCTGCTGTCAAAAAATCTGAAAGTTTGAATTTATAAAACAGTTATATTACCAGTTGTTCTTTATGGTTGTGAAACTTGGACTCTCACTTTGAGAGAGGAACATAGGTTAAGGATGTTTGAGAGTAAGGTGATTAGGAAAATATTTTGGGCTGAGAGGGATGAAGATACAGGAGAATGGAGAAAGTAACACAACACAGAATGGCACGCATTGTATTCTTCACCTGACATAATTAGGAACATTAAATCCAGACGTTTGAGATGGGTAGGGCATGTAGCAGGTATGGGCGAATCCAGAAATTCATATAGAGTGTTAGTTGGGAGGCCAGAGAGAAAAAGACCTTTAGGGAGGCCGAGACGTAGATGAAAGGATAATATTAAAATGGATTTGAGGGAGGTGGGATATGATTATAGAGACTGGATTAATCTTGCTCAGGATAGGGACCAATGGCGGGCTTATGTGAGGGCGGCAATGAACCTCCGGGTTCCTTAAAAGATAGTAAGTACGTATGTCCGAGAAAAAAATGATGCCACGAAATTCAGATAAATACTTCGCGTGGGCGCATCATAATGACGTTGCCTTAGTATTCGGTGTTTCAGTTGCCTCGATAGTATGACTGTACCGCCTGCAGGACGGTATCATAGTAAATAGAACAAGTGGCGCGCTCATCCTTCAGACCCTCATTCGCCTTGGACGAGTAATACGTGTGGTGATTACAAGGATCCACGACAAGAAAGATTAGAAAGGCGGTAATGTGATTTCTTACGAAACCAACTGTACTCTCACAGTGCCATCCCACCCTATGTATCACGACGTCATGTATACTCCGTGCGTTCCAAACTTGTTTAGCGAATTCGTGATCCTAGGCCGGAGTCTGCTGATGATTAAAGTCAGGAAGTTCATCCCAAAAATAAGAAAAGTTTCTGTAACAGTATGTTAAAATTACTCTCTTGTTCATTTCCATTTTCTGAGGAACCATGACCAAATTTTGTGCTGTAGGATTTGGTACTACTTGATTGTGGTGTGATGCATCCTCTATTATTAATTTCGCTGAAAATGCGACATTTACCATCAAATATTTGAAAAAAAAAATTGACTATACCAGAAACTGTGTGTTACACTCTGTAGATATCAGGTTGTGTGCAACCAAGCATATAGATAATCTCTACTCTATTGCTTTAGTTGTCTTCTGTGTATACTATAATTATGCTGTTCATATAAACAACTCACAGTATACAGGGTGTAACAAAACTGTATGTCAAAACTTTAGGGAAACATTCCTCACATGAAGAGAATGAAAATATGTTATACCAACATGGGACCGGAAACGCTTCATTTCCTTCATTTCTACAACTCTGCTTACATTGTATGATGCGCAAAACAGGCCTAGTTAGTGGTGACTGTCTTCATAGCTATTGTGTAACAACAATCTCGAACCAGAACAATCTGATTTCGTGTAAATTCTATTGTATGAATTGAGGCTAGATGGCAATAATTTCAACAGAGACGGGGTCTACAGCTGAGTACATTGTGGAAACCTGCCATTAGTCCTATATTCATAGACATCTATGACGTAGTGCAGAGGGCGGTCACTAGAGGGAACCCAAGAGGTGGAAATTAAATTGAGAGGATTCGATCCGACACCGAGATGGGATCTGGTGTGGCTTAGTGGATAAAGCATCAACACGTAGAGTTGAAAACCCGGGTTCAAATCCCAGTGCCGGAGAGAATTTTTCTCCGTTCCACTACTCTTTCATCGTACGATGACGCAGAATATCTGCATGGAAATATCATATCTACTTCGGTACATTAAAATAATATATATGATATGCGTAAGTCACTTCGGGCCGTATTCATAGACATTTTTAGCGCGGGCTTTCGGTGGATTATCAGCGTTTTTCGTATTCATAAGCCAGGGTTAGCGATAGGATATGATTTGAATTCTGTACTAGTAACCAGTGGATAGCCGGGGCTAGCTTAGTACGCTCGTAGCGCGTGCTGCGAAATATCTATGAATACAACCCTTCGTGATTTAAGACAGCGTTTATTCCGTCGGATCCCGGCCAATCAGTCACTCATAACGAGTGCATCTCCGCACATATATGGACATTAGTCCTACGTTCATAGACATCTATGACGTAGTGCAGAGGGCGGCCACTAGAGGGAACCCAAGATGTAGAACTTAAACTGAGAGGATTCGATCCGACACCGGGATGAGAATCCGTGTGGCTTAGTGGATAAAGCATCAGCACATAGAGCTGAAAACCCGGGTTCAAATCCCGGTGCCGGAGAGAATTTTTCTCCGTTCCACTACTCTTTCATCGTACGATGACGCAGAATATCTGCATGGAAACACCGTATGTACTTCGGTACATTAAAATAATATATAAGACAAGTATTGTTAATACAAATGTATATGAAGACTGTGAAAATGTTTGTAACGAAAACTGTGTAACTGGCTCTTACTAAAAAGTGGCATAACTTATTTTTTAAAATGAATCATGGACGTGAAATATATGTTTACTTGCACACCTACTTTTATTTATTTTAAATTGCAGCCTCTATTCTTAGACAATAATTTATGCAAATGTTGTTACAATATCTACGAATAACTACTTCAAAAGTAAACAAGCAAGCGAGCAAGCAATGAAATAATACTTATAGAAATCTATGTTTCGTATTTTCACATCATACAATAAAAACTATTACGAGTATTTAAGAAATTCAAGTAATTTAATAAGAAATGATCATAAATGCTTCTTACCTGAGTAGTTTTAGTTTCCCTTGGTGTGTAAATAGTGTGAAAAAATGACGCCATTTTGTCATACGGCAACCATTCTGGCTTGTGTAATTCGATAGTTACAGTTTCAGTTCTTGTACTGTTTCTGTCTTTCATCGCTAACTGCCTGTAAGTAGCCATTAGATATTCTTTCTTCTTTTTTAGTTTTTTCAAAGAAAACTCACTACTTAAATTACTTTGAATTCGTTTCCAAGCATCATAAACCTGCTTCATATCTTTACGGTGGTGATTTTGTGGATTCCATATGACAGGTTCTCCCTCGTACAGATCCAAGAACTCCATAATTACTTCATTACTCCAATCCATAATGAACCACTTTAAACTGCAAAACTACTTGAAAACTGCGATGTGAAAACTGCGAAACTACACTTCGCAATCTCGCTACACAATCTACAACAGGCCGTGGAAACGGGTGCACGAACCGCACTCAGGCTTGTCATCGTCGATCCACAAGCCTTTGATGTCCGAGCATTTACTGACATTTCATGGGAAGGGTCGAGCCACCCCGAATCACCTCGCGCAAAATCGAGTCTTTGCGTTCCCACAGCTCGAGGTATGACAAACTTCCGACCAGGTTCGACAAGCCACACGCCGTGGGAACAAGGCTTTAGTTTTGCTAGTTTGTTGACTTTGGGAGCTGCATCACTGATCATTGGCACAAAGATAAGTTGGTTTACCACCCGACTGTACGGTGTACATGTTTGTTTTGCTGGTTTCCTTACTTTGGGAACTGCGTCACTACTATTCATTCGGGAGATAAATAGTCCAGGCTTACACTACTTAACAGTTTGGTACAAACTTCTCATCTCTTGTGATGATGAAGGTCTTAATGATTAAGGGGAGAGGATGGCATTTTTTGGTAAAAAATGAGTAAGTTTAAAAAAAATCTTTAAAATACTCTGTGATATATGAGGAATGCATAGCATAATATTTTGTGGGTATTTGTGCCCTTATCGGATGTTGGGTCGCCATTTTTAAACTTCCTGCGTTATGGATTTTTAAATCACTCGCCCACTTTTATTGTTGTTTCCGGTAAATTAAATTTTCAAAGAATTTTTTTTTCTTTAAAATACCCTTTGATATGTATGGAATGCATTGCATAACATTTTGCGGGTATTTGTGCCCTTATCGGATGTTGAGACGTCATTTTTAAACTTCCTGCGCTATGGATTTTTAAATCACACTCCCGCCTTTATTGGTTCCCAGTAACTTCATTTTTTTTGCTACATTGCCAAACAAAAATGGATATAATTTCTGAACTATTAAAGATATCTGCATGAAATATAGAACACACATTCTTTAGACTATTAGGAAACTTTTCTCTGTAACAGAATTTTGTTAATTGATTTCATTTTAAAATACGTCCGTTTGATTGCAGGAAAGGAAATCAGAAAATTGTTATTAAATTTTAATTGTTTATTTTACAAACGTAAGACTAATATCAAAATTCTGTTACAGACAGTTTGTAGAACATGCTTTTGCAAATACATTGCAAAAAATTGTTTGAATCTATCTTTAAAAACGGTTTAGATATATCGGTTTTAGTGCAATCCTGCATTTGGTATATATATTTTTTTCAAATTTGGGCCCCCAAATAATAATTTTTTTTTTCAAATATTTTTATTTGGTTGCGTTACCACAGCTATGAGCTCTCTACACACAACAAAATAATATTTTACATCAAATAGGAAAAAAAGTTTTGAAAAATACCACCCTTTCCCCTTAATGATTAAAATGATTTTCAGGATATTCGTTATAATGGCATAAGTGGTATCTGTTATGATAATGGCATTGATTATAACGAAACAAATTTATCCACAGTTAGTTCCATGATACTGTTCACCCCTGTTACATGATGCTCCTGTTGATTCGATTGCTCATTTCGTTGCAACCTCAACACTTAGAGCCCGTTCACACGGAAATTTATCGAAACAAGCATTTATTCGAACCGTGTGTACAATGCTCTTCGCACGAAATTGATTCAAATAAATGCTCGTTTCGAGAAATTCCCGTAACGTGTGAGCGGGCCCTAACTGTGACTTGAAGCCTTGTCGTTGTCACAGTGGCTCGTTTATTAATGACATTGAATGCAGATTGTCGTCCCTGTATGTCAGTCGTTGACTGTTCCCATGACAAACCTGCTAAATGACATTCGCGTCCCGACTAATTTCTCAGTGGAATCTCAAAATTTGTCTCTACAAATATGACTACATACAATCTGTAATATTGCATGTTACTCTCGCGAAAATTTGCTGCTTACGCTTATTCCGTAGGTTAGATTATTTAAATTAAATAAATTAACTCCTATTTATAAAAAATATAAATTAAATGAATTAAAAATTAAGTTACAAGTTCAACAGACTGGCAACATCAAAGTCTTCTTTCTTCTCGTAGTACAGATAAACGAATACAGCTCTATCCCCTTATGTTAACTATCTCCCACTTACAATCTGGTTGCAAGGATTCTTTATTAGATTTTCTATCGTTATGGAAAAAATCACGATCCTACTGGCAGAAGATACCGAATAAGTGGGTGTTAAACATTTGGGGAGGGGACATTTTTTTGTCAGAAAACTATTAACTTTCCACTAACATGGTATTACACTTTTTGTTACATACAACATGAGCTATTCGCTCAGAAAATCTGCATGGTTATATCACTTCCACCCTGTATAACATGTTACATCTTACGTGTTGCGTTATGTCCGTCGAGTTAGCTCTGTGATAGTGTGTCTGCATCCAGCCTAGTCGACTCGGGGTTTGATCCCCGGGGAGGTCACAAATTTTCATGTAAAATTTCTATCTCGGGACTAGGAGAGATGGCGGTGCACAACTTCTAATCACTAGATTGTGCACCAATATGCCTGGGTTAAATCCCAAATCTCTCCTAAGCGCATATGAAGAGAAGGTATATGTCACTGTTGATAGTGATTCGTCCGTCGGACGATGACGTTAAGCCTGGCGGCTCCCTAGGTGCTATTCGACAGAAGTAGGCTACGTGCCGGCACCGGTTTTCCCCTTCTCTTTCCTCATCTTCATCATCATCATTCATTCCATACACTGGACTTATATTTTAAAATGCACTTAAATCACGTGGTAATTGATGCATATAGAAAATTAGGATTTATGATCAGAAATACAAAAGAATTAAAAAAATATAAATACTATTGATACTCTATGTAAAATTCTAGTTAGGAGTGAACTAGAGTATGCGTCTGTAATATGGTCACCTTAGTTCCAGTCCCATCAGATGCAAATAGAAAGGATACAGAAAAGATTTTTACGTTATTTATATTTTAAAAACATCACGTGTCGTCTTATAACAAGCAAATTTCATATAATCAGTTACTTTTTGAATTTAATTATAAAACTTTAAAATCTCGACGATTAATAAATAGTCAAATTTTACTCTATAAGGCTGTTAACGGTATATTGAACAACTGCGATTTTCTTAAATTCCTTCAGTTCAATGTAAAAAGAACAGAATTACGTCATAGGCCACCTTTTGTTATTCCCATTCCTATAACTGTTTTCTTCAAGAACTCCCCATTGTTTGTCATGTGTAATACAGTACTTACAACTCTCTGTCTTTAAACTGTGATTCTCAATTAGATTTCAGTTTAACAGTTGAAAAATGTCATACAATATTAAAAAGAATTGTATTTCCTTATGAAGAAGTGTATTACAATGTTTTTACTCTAGTTTTTAAATAATTTTGCATCATTATATTGACATTTGGCACTATATTAACCGCAATATTATATTCTAGCATCCATTACCGTTATGCATTTCTTTCTTTCGTTTGTGTTGCTTGTTTTTTTTTTCTTATTATGTATTTTGTGTATGTATCTGTGTAAGCCACCTGTAGTTGGAAGCCTGCTTCTGTTGGTGGTGGATTTAAATAAATAACTAAACACTTACAAATACACTCACTCTAGTACACGACATATCTCTCCACAGATAATATGTCATGAACAGCGTGATACGCCGAATTGGTGTGTAACTAGAAATGGTTCATAGTCCTGCCATCTATCCGCAATATGCGGAACTCGAATAATGTAAAGTGAAGTAGGAGGCATTAGATTACATACATGTTACGTTATGCGTTATAATATGTAACATATAACAAATAACATTACATGTAACATAGCATAACATCAAACACGCAACATAGCATGCAACACGTACCATAACACGGAACGCATAACACAACATAACACATAGCACATAAGACAAAACATAACATATAACAAAGCACATAACGTCACAGAGCACGTAACATTCATAGTTTTCTGCCTAAGCGCAGTCCTTCACTGCAAATCTATCATTGTCGAATCTTTCCATTTCTTTCTGTCTTACTCTTCGTCACCGCAGATGATCCATGTATCGTAATGTCGTATATCCTGTGATTTATCTTCTTTTTTGCCCTCAACTTTTCTCTCGTTCACCATTCCTTCTGGTGCATTCTTCAGTAGGCAGTTTATTTTTAGGCAGTGACACAATTTATTTTCTTCTTCCTGTCCAGCTATATCATTTCCTTACTTCATTCCTTGGATTAGGCAATTAAGTATAAGAGGAAATTTTATTTATTTATCGTAATTCCTTTACCCTAATTCCTGTTAATCGCAATCATAGGTATTTCTTCAAATTCTCTAAAAATTTTTTTTCTTTAATATCTTACTTATGCCCTTCAGGGTAGAGACTAGTTTTCTTTAATATTATCGCGTTATCGCCTAACAATTTTTCTATCGTGGTAACCTGAGATTGGAGTAAATTCCTGAACATATAGCTCTATATACGGGTTATATTTAGTGTCCTATTAAATTATATCAGTTGTAACATATAATATTGTATCAGTTGGTAACAAATAATATTGTATCAGTTGGCAACATATTGCAATAAATGAATAACGTTATAACGTTGCACTGCCAGTCTTTCTATGACACTGGTGGCGCGCTCTCTTAACTTCAACTGTTCAATGGCATGTCAGATGTCATACGTTCAATTGAGTCATGGAAGTGTCCGAGATGCTCAGTGACAACGGGTTAGTGTTGTTTTCTATATACGGTTACTTAAGTTATAAGTTTAATTTAAACTAAAGAGCAAAGGGTGAGTTCAGGACTTTAAGATGTATGAATACTAAGTGAAAATGCAAATTAAATCTTAGTGAGAAAAATGAAATAGTGAATTTCAGCGAAACATTCAACCGTGACTACCAGCCAGACCCAAGCATCAACAGGCAAGTACTTAGCAATAGTCTTGAAAGATAAGTAATGGAGGACATTAGTAGTTTAACAAAAAAAACTTTAAACTCATCAGAACTGAATTAAAAAAACACCACAAACGAGATGGAGTGAACATACATCACTTGATATTTCCCGAGTGAGATGCAATATTTGCAATGCAAAATAAGCAGATTTTTCAACACTTCATAAAAACTTTATTGCAGACATCTATAAGTGCTATGCAAATTGAAATTAATAAGTCTGAAGAATTTGTCATGCTGAATGATTAATAGATAAATATTAATGGTAATTTCATAGAAGACGGGCACTTGGTTGAATATAGTAAGTATTACCAACTTTTTTTATTTCAGAGTTAAATGTTAGTGATCTTTTAGTGACTTTTACATGTTAGTTCTAGGATTTTATACTAGGTGTCGCCGTGATTTTCTTTTAATTTTATTGGTTATAGTTGTCATTTGTTCTAGAATTTTCGTTAATTTTGAATGGATAATGACTTTATCAGTTGTTCTTAGTTGTTTGACGTGAGTGGTGTTATGTTGTGTCTAATGGCTAAAGCCATTGAAAGTTTGTCATTTTATGATTTTTGTGGTTTCCTTTCGATTTGATTGGTTATAGTTGTAATTTATTCTAGAGTTTTCATGAATTTTGAATGGATAATGACGTTATCAGTTGTTCTTGGTTGTTTGACGTGAGTGGTGTTATGTTGTGTCTAATGGCTAAAGCTATTGAAAGTTTGTCATTTTATGATTTGTGTGGTTTTCTTTCGATTTGATTGGTTATAGTTGTAATTTATTCTAGAATTTTCATTAATTTTGAATGGATATCGACGTTGTCAGTTGTTCTTGGTTGTTTGACGTGAGTGGTGTTACATTGTAGATTTGTCTGCATTTGTCGAATGCGCATCGTCATGCTTACGAAAAGGCACTTCTCAGTGTCAATAATTTATTTTGTGTGCACGAGGTTGGAATTTTGAATTAAGAGGGAAAGGAAGGAATCCTTATTCTGAAATTATTTATTAAATTTTGTGTCGATTTTGGTTTAGTTCTTTCGCTGGTGAATAACGATTGTGTTGAATGTTGAGGAGAACACTGTTTTCCTGTGGTTTAAAGGAATTATTTACTGAATTTTCTGTAGATGTTAAAGTGTAATAAGTGTTCGAAGAGAATTTCATTTAGTGTAAAGACGTGGTTTATTTATGCAAAGTTGACTGTACGACAAAGTGTTGGTTTAGTTCTTTGTTGGCTGAATGGTTTAAGGTTAGATTGCCTTAAAGCCTGTGTCATTTATACTGTGAAGACGTCAATGAGAATTGAATTTTATTTGATAAGTTGATAAATTATTATGTTTTGTTTTGTGTTTTGGTGATTTTTGGGGGTAAAGTGCGGACGAAAACTCCCAGAAAAGTACTACCAACTATGAAGTTCGAATGCCACTAAACGCCAAACAAATCAAAGGCGAAAAATTAAATATATTTTAATTTTTTTGAAGGGCTTGTTCTTCTTTAAAAATATGAACGTATATTTGATTTTTCATCTTTGATTTTGCGATGTTTGGTGACATTTGGACTTCATAGTTGGCAGACCGTTTTTGGTAGTTTTCGTCAGCCATGTTGGATTTTGCCCGTCTTCTAGGAAATTACCATATTAATATACAGTATATATTTTTATGGCCTATATATAGCTTTTATCTGTAGTAATGATACAATTATAATTATTTTAGAGGATGAAATCTTTAAGTTTTCCTGTAATTTTTTTTATAGTTTCACATTTCATGCTAAATCATAACAGAACGTAAATATTAGGTTAGGCTATTAGAGAAAGAGTCCATCTACAAAATTAAAAACTTACTTATTTAACATAGCGTCACTAAATTAAGGTACAAGTGTTTTACATTCTTCGGTATTAGACGAGTCCTAGTTATCGCAAAGAAAAAATATTTAGTACCGACGCAAATTTCACATCTCAAAATCGAATCTTGCTGTGAAAGTGAGTGCCTGTAGAGAGATGTGGACAATGTATCACTCCATCGGGGTGGAAGAGGTAGGTGGCAGTGAGGGGCAGCAGGTACATTTCATTTCCAAGCGTTTCCTCACTCATGAAAGAGAAAAATCGAGTTTTCGTAAAGTCGAATCAGTGACAGGTTAGGTTAGTTTAGACTTTTTCTGTGTCTTGCATATAGTCACAAATGTCTAATAAGTATCATTTCTTCCAAGGAATACCGAAAGCCTAAAGTAATCTAACCTAGTTTAACCTGATACTGATTCAATCTCACGGAAACTCGCTTTGGTTGAATTAGACAAGTTAGGTTAGTTTAGGCTATTAATATGCCTTACACATACTCACAATTGTCTAAGAATGTGCCCTTTGTTCCAAGCCATGCCAAAAACCTATCCTATCCTATCCTATCCTATCCTATCCTATCCTATCCTATCCTATCCTATCCTATCCTATCCTATCACTGAATCCATCTTAAGAAAACTCGCCTTTCCTCTGTGAATCAATAAGGAAACCCACGAAAATGAGATGTATGTGCTGTCCCTACCTACCGCCTACCCCTTCCACCACCCTCGAGCAATCCCACCTGTCCGCTCCTCTCCACCGTCCAGCACTTTAACAGCAACTTTCAAATCATACTTTCGGTGTGAAATTGACGTACTCAATTGTTTTTCGTATATGATGAATTGACTACAATCCAACTATGTAAATAGAATGTATTTGTACCGTAACGTGATCACGCTATACTTAAGAATTACCATTACAATTTTTTAGGAGAGAGGAAAAAATGATTAATATATTTTATTTATTTTTTCTCCTCAAATATTAATTGTCACCATAACAGATATTATTCTGTAGGACTAAAATAATAAAAAATCTTTAGTAAATTCTTATAGGTACAGTGCATATGTCTGTACAGATTACTGTGCACCTTACTGTGGTATCCCGGCCATTAGTCACTCAGCTGAGTGCGCTCCTTGTACAATGGCAGTTGAATTGAATATATACGTCAACACATATGCCCAACTTGGAGTCAGGTCACTAAGGGAATCAACACTGAAGGAAGGGAGTTCGATCCGGTGTTATGGATCGGACTTCTGCGTAGCTCAATGGTGAGAGCGCTTGGTCCGTAGAACCAAGGACCCAGGTTCGATCCCCGGCGCCGGAGCGAATATTTCTCCTCAAATGTTAAATGTTAATTTATCGTGACAACTTTCTGAAAACTATGAAAGACTTGAAGTAGACTCAGTAAGCCTCTCTTTTAGTCAATGTACGCGTCTTCTAATGCAGTAAAACGTCTTTCAGAAAACGTGTAGATGGGCTATCTTCTACTCACCAAATCTTATTTACAAGAAGGTAAAATGCACAAACATAATTTAACAGGATATACACCTTGGAAATTTTTTTTTTTATATTTGCATATAATGATTTGTATCGTTTCCTTACTTCTACAGGGACATCATTTTATTTTTACTTCAATTTTTATTGTACCTGAGTTTTTGAATGTACTTCACTCTCACCCTTTCTACTAATGAAGTTCAACCGTCCTCCACACAGATCCAAGATCGCATATACAGTCATAGTAGACTTACGGTCACATTAAACAGTACGTTCCAAAAATATGTTCGTGTTTTCCAGTGACGAAAGAGCTTTCAATATTGAATCATTTTCGCACAGGTACTGTCGTCCATTTGCCTACGTCTCATCCCGGTTTCCCCCACCTGCTTCTATTCGCCAGCTAGTGGCTGGGCTGTCTTAGCTCTTTTCTGAAAACATTAATTGCTGTTAGGAATTGGACGTCTACGTAATATTATACAACTGTTTAAAATAATTTAAATGAAAGGATCTCGTTACGTAATTAACTGTCACGTGATTTCCTCCCTTTCTACGACCCTACGACAAAACCACTTGGACGGACAGTAGATAGTATGTCTGAGTAATTTTATCTTTTCGGATCGGGCAGAAGTGAAGATTGGATTTACAGTACGTAAGGTACTCTTTTATAAAGTGGGTACATAATTATTCCAACATGAGTTACTAGTACGAAGGACGAAACTGGTACTTGAAATTAGGTGCAATAGTCTATAGTGCGATAATATGCACAAAAAAACTGAAGACTGCATTGAAATAAACGTCCACCATTTTAAAAAATGAGTTAAAATATCCATATTATGATTATTTTTCAATTTAACTTCATTCTCTATATTGTACGCTAATGTGCTGTAGACAGTATAATATACACTGCATAATGAATACGTCCGCATGGATAGCTCAGTTCGTGAGTAAAAACACTTATTGTTAATACTGTACTGTATTTTGATTAAACAAAAACCTAATGAAAATGATCAAATTCAAAAGCGCAATATTTCCTAGTTTACGTAAATGGATGAACTTCTTTTATTCCCTCCCATACCTAGTAAAGTGATTTGTTTGTACATTACGCCAGTATCATCGAACTCCAGTCGTGGAAGGGGGTAGCAAAAGGCGTTGATCCAGAGGTATAGGCAAGTTAATATTAAAAATGTTAGTAAAAATAAAATGATGTCTCTGTACTTCTTCTCGTCAGTTGTACAGTTCATACTTCAATACGATTCGTTTTCTGGGATACAGTTGAAGTTCATAGACTTTCTTACTTCAGTTATTGTATTAATCAGCGTAGCCATTTATAATCGTGGTTCTTTCTTATCTTGATATCTCGTTTTAAAATTTTCTTATCTGTTCTATCGGTTACTCTTTTGTTTTTTTTTTGTTTTTTTTTTTTTTTGCATTTTATTTTCTAGTAGTGGAGAATTAGGTAAGGATAGCAGCTTTGAGACATGTTGTTACGATGACTATTACACTTTTACTACGTAATACTACTTTTGACCAATAAAACGGTACGAAAGGACGTATTTCAACCAATCATGTCTGCTTATCGCACAATTTTTCGCGTCCCTAGCATTTGTTTAATTTTATTGCGTCCCTAGCATTTGTTTCTTTGTTTACCAACATTTCAAACTGCACTGGTCTGGACGCAAAAAAAGAAAAAAAAAAAAAACAAAATTACAAACCACTTCAGTCGATGCACAGCAGTTTCAGATATGACTCGCATTGGCATTCAAGAATAAGAATTAATAACGATCAGTGATCATACCTATGCATTTTCCCTGAAATCCTATTTACAAATAAATGAAGAGCACCATTCGGAGATCCTGAATAAGTTGAGGAATACACCATGTACATCAACGAGTTCCACTTCTTTTACGCACACGTCTAATATAACATCAACTGAACCACCAACCACTAAAACATTCCAATTTGAAAATTATCCTTTCAATAATTGTTTCTTATAAAATTATTCATGTTTATTTTTTTATGTCATCATCGTTAATTATAATTTTTCTTATTTATTTCATCATCCTTAATTAAAACTTTTCTAACACTTGTTTATATTATTTAGGTTATGTTATAGCTTCTGCTATATGATATTATGGATAGTCACGTATCAGAAATTGTTTAATACTAAGATTTATTGAAAATTATCTGTCAAGTGACGTTGATTACTGGGATCCGGATAATTGAAGTGGAATGCAACTCATTTTAATAAAAATGAAATTGAATCAACAAAGCCATCTTGATTAGTAACCGCCTACAGAGTTCAATGAAGGTTCCATAGTTGGCACACTTGATAACAGGACAACAGCTAATCATAACATACCACTGCCATCTAGCATGCATCTAGCTCTAGCGTAATATTTGTAATGTTGAGATGGTACAATAATACATTTGAAGACAGTTGTATTTTCGTAAGTCAATTCATATTTTATTGTATTGGAGTACTTCGTTACTTCTAATCTTTATTTACTTTCTTCTAATCTTGTTATAGTCAATTAAATCCCACTCGAGTTTTGATTTTCTCTAGATAAATCAAAACCTCTAGTGAGATTACTGTTGATAACTACGTAGAACCCTAGATCATATATGTAACAGATTGCTCATACCTATGTTAAAATCGGCAGCACTTTGAAGAGAATAACCGTCAGGATCCCTACCCGTCCGCCGTAAACGAACACGAGAAAGCAGTCGCTAATGCAATTCAAATGACAGTTATGAACGTGACTCCTTATGTAACAACTAAATGACAGCATAGTAAACCTGACAAAATTTAGTACCATCAAAGCCTATATAAGGCCGAGCAATTTGAATATATATATATGATATAGGGTGGAACCAAGTATACAATGTCACCAACATATGGACATGACATGTACCTGTGATTTGCAAGGAGAAATTAATTTTTTTCATCTCCCTCCGTTATTCTCAACTGTGAGAATAATATTACTGTGAGCAATGTTAGATAGGGTTGAGGAGCTATATTAGTGACTATTACACTTTTACTACGTCACACTACTTTCGACCAATAAAACGGCACGAAAGGACGTCTTTCAACCAATCATGGCTGCTTATCGCACAATTTTATCGCGTCCCTAGCATTTGTTTAATTTTATCGCGTCCCTAGCATTTGTTTATTTTTATCACTACCCTAGCATTTGTTTCTTTGTTTGCCAACATTTCAAACTGCACTGGTCTGGCCGTCAAAAAACAGAAAATTACAAAGCACTCCAGTCGATGCACATCACTTTCAAATATGACTCGCATTTTGGCATTCAAGAACAAGAATTAATAAAGATCACTGGTCATATATGAAGAGCACCATTCGGAAATCCTGAATGAGGGATACACCATGTACACCAACGAGTTCACTTCTTTTACGCACACGTCCAATATAACATCAACTGAACCACCAACCACCAATACATTCAAATTTGAAAATTGTACTTTCAATAATTTTTTCTTGTAAAATTATCCATGTTTATTTTTTTTTCATCATCGTTAATTAAAACGTTTCTTGTTTATTTCATCATCCCTAATTAAAACTTTTCTAACACTTGTTTATATTATTTAGTTTCTGTTATAGCTTCTGCTATATGATATTATGGATAGTCACGTATCAGAGATTGTTTAGTACTAAGATTTATTGAAAATCATCTGTCAAGTGACGTTGATTACTGGGATCCGGATGATTGAAATGGTATGCAAATGTTTTAACAAAAATTAAACTGAATCAACAAAGCCTTGTTGACAATAACAGTCCACAGAGTTCAATGATGATTCCATAGTTGGCACAACTGATACCGGTAACAAGAAAACATCATCATAAGACACTACTGCGATCTAGCTTAATGTTGAGATGGTACAATAATATATTTGAAGACAGTTATATTTTCGTAAGCCAATTAATATTTTGTTGTACACTTTGTTACTTCTAATCTTTATATAGCCTACTTTCTTCTAATCGTGTAATAGTCAATTAAATCCCACTCGAGTTTTGATTTTCTCTAGATAAATCTGCTCGTGTTCTACTCGCAGATTTATCGATAAAATCAAAACCTCTAGTGAGATTACTGTTGATAATTTTATTATACGTAGTAGGTAGGGCTAGATGAGGAAATAGATTAGTGACAAGTAAGCCGACTCTCAGTGACAAGGTTAAGTAAAGTATGATGAGGAGATATGTTAATGCCAATTAGAGGCAGGCCACCAGTCCAGCTCAGTCGTCTCAGGCGCACTCCTTCTGCTCAGGAGTTGAGCTAGGGGTTGGGTTGGAGAGAACTAAGAGAGAATAATCCGGAGGATTTTAAGAATTACTAAAGAATGAGTGGAGAAACCTTCGACAAACTTCTGAATTTAATACTATCCTATCTTGCGAAACAAGACACTCTAACGAGACGAAGTAACCCTGCGGAACAACGGTTTATTGCTACTCTCAGTTTCCTCGCTACTGGACCTAGTTAAGAAGATCTTGACAATAATAGATCAAAATACCACAGACTTAGTACATATTGATAATCACTCGAAGCACCACTTTTTTTTAAACTTCTCTCATTTTTTAAGCTCTTTCCTGAAAGAGCCTCTCATCGACTGATATTTCTTCGCAATGAACTCACGATTAACTTCAGCTCCACCAGATCACCATATCCTACATTCTTCAGATTTCTGTTTCTACAATCCTTTGATTTCACTTTGATTTCACCTTTCACAAAGCCGGATCTGTAAATCTCAATACATTTTGTAAAAAAACTCTCTATTAACAAGACGAATGTCGGCCAATACTTCTTGACTTTAACACAATTAAATATAAACAACACTCAGCACGTGGTTTGGCGTGGCGTGTGGCTACTTAGAGTCAACTGATGTGCACATATCACTCCTGAGATAGAACTTCAAAATATCCCTCCGCGTTCTATCATGGTGCGTGGCAATACACACTAAGACACTTGTATACGCATGATTCGAGGCACGGTGAGATTTTACAGAGGAAGGAATGTGTGTGTATGGCCGGCTATTCCTTGGTTGGGTTTCTTCCGAAGTTTTCCCGAACCCTAAAGTAGGCCTAAATGTCAGGTAACATATAACGAATCCTCGGTCAAAACACGAGTACAGTACCATCTCGCTATCACCAATATCATCTATGCTAAATAACATAGTAGTTGATAGAGCGTAGTAAAATAACCAACTAAAATATTAGACGCGGTGTGAGGTTAGGTGGGGTTCAATGAAGAGATAAATTAGTGACAAGTAAGCCCACTGTCAGTGACAAGTTTAGGTATACTTTGATGAGGAAACATGTTAGTGTCAATTAGACGCACTAAAAGGTTAAGTATAGGCCATTCGGTATCCGGTAAAACCTTCCAGCGCGTTAGAGGAAGAAGAAAGTGAACTGAGAAGCTTTTCTCCCTCGCTACGCTTCTACTTGGTGCAAGCGAACTCACTTACTCCCACCATAAACTTCCTTACTGTATGCTACGGCGCACGCAAGCATTTGGTTTCACGAGATGAGTGAGGAGATAGATTAACAAATATGAACACTGTCAGTGATAAGGGTAGTTAGGTTTTGATGAGGAAATATATTAAATGCACTAAAAGATTATTTATTTATTTATTTATTTATTTATTTATTTATTTATTTATTTATTTATTTATTTATTCTGGTGTAGTTAAGGCCATCAGGCCTTCTCTTCCACAACACCAGGAATAGAAATACAATAATAGAAATAAACAGAAAAAAAATACACTATATACAAAATAAAGCTACACAAGAAAGAAAGAGAGAGAGAAAAAACACTATAAACAAAGTAAAGCCACACAAAAACATACACAGTTTGCAGTCACACAAACTTTAAATGAGTGATTAAATATCATAATTAATAATATCCTAACTAATTAATTAACATAGACAAGAAACTTGGAATTTTAATCTAGATTAAAAAAAAAGAAAAAAAAAAACACAAATCAATACTTCTAGCAATACCTAAAAACATTAACTAAGACAAAATGTTTCCAATTTAATTTTGAATTGTGATAAAGGCCGGCAGTCCCTGACGTCATTAGGTAACGAATTCCAGACGCGAGGTATTTCTACTGTATAGGAAGATGAGTATAAAGACGTTCTATGATGAGGGATATAAAGAAGTGCTTGATGTCGGTTTCGAAGACTTGTAAGAAATTGAAAGCGCGATAACAGATAATTCGGAGTAGAAGTATGCACGATTCTAAACAGAAGAGACAGTGAATGTATTATTCTTCGTTCCTTCAGACGCACCCATGAAAGTAACTGGACGGAAGGTGTTATATGGTCAAATTTACGAGTATTGCAGATGAAATGTATGCACACATTATGAACACGTTGTAGTCTCTCAGCTAAGAGTGAACTTACATTAGTTAGGTATAGGCCATTCGGTATCTCGTGGAACCTACCTGCACATCAGTGTAAGAAGAAAGTGGACTGAGAAGGTTCTCTTCCTCTCTACGCTTCTACTTGAAGCAAGCGAGCTCACTTACTCCCACCATAAGATTCTTACTATATGCTACGGCGCACGTGTTTGGTTTCACGAGGTAACGAATTAGGAGACAGATTATTTATTAACAAATAGGCCCACTGTCAGTGACAAGGTTAGTTATGATTTAATGAGGGGATAGCTTCGAAATCATGCATTAAAATCGTCATTATACTCACTAATTATTGCGCTTGACTAGTGTCGTAAATTCTTAAAGAATATAGTTACGAATTTAACTAGAAAGATTTCGATTCACCTTTCCACTTTCATATTTTATTCTTATTTCTTTATTTATATTGCTCCCCGTCCTCGTTTCCTTATTCATGGCTCCTTTTCAAGTCTCTTTAGTCAATATTATTGCCTATTTTCTTTTTTCTTTCATTCATTGTATTTTTCTGTCGTTTTCTTTTTCTTTCATTTTCTGTTCTATTATTTCAATATTGCGTCATTTCCCTTTCAATTCTACATTGTTTACTAATTTACTTATTCGTTCTTTTGTTTGTTTGTTTCTTTCCTTATATTATTTTCTCCCTCCATCTCTATTATATCCATAATAATATTTAGACCCCTCTTCATATACTATGCTTGCAGTATTCGTAACGTTCATTTCGTGTTCGGTCCTCGAAATATACTGAAAATTTTTAAAATATATTTTCACATTGAACTTGAATATCTCTAATATTTTCATACAGTATATTTGTTGCTATGTATCCCGACTATTAGTTGTGTATCTAGTCAAGCATAGATTTGTTTGACCGACATACTGTGTGACACAGAAAGCAGTTGACAAAAATGGGAAACATTATTAATTGTAAAACTGAAATAATTATTGTACAAAGTAACATAATGACATGTTCCCTCCAAGCTGTAGTGTACGTAATATGAGTGACCTTTTTCATGTGTGCTATTGGTCGGCACTACATATTCCCCTTTTGTACTTCTAGAATTCTGCTGAATTAGTTTCTGTGGAATACGTAAAATGAATGCAGTACATAAGTTGAAGTAGGACATCGTAGGACAACAATGCTACAGTTAGTTCGTGTTTTATTTCGTTTATTGTTTGAAGCTATTGAGTTATTATTGTGAGTTGAGTAAGAATTGCAGAAAATATCATTAGGCTATTGTTTATTGTTTTCAGTTGTGATATTGATATTAATTGAAAGTTAAAGCGATCATGTTGACTGCTAACAGCGAGTGGAACTAGGACTGCTGTGTGGTGACAATCACAGGACAACAAGAGCAGCTGCAGTCGAGTTTCATCGTCGTCATCCTGGCATTAAAAATCGTTATACCAATATGTAGCCAAATCTGCAATTTTCATCTCTACAAATGTCGGCATTCACACACAATGCAAGAAGAAGAGCGACTACAGGGGCGAATATATTCTAACTGAATCACACAGCGTTTGCGTACTGATCGATCCTTCCTTTTGCCATATTCTGTTCATGTGACGAATACTTATTCTTTCTGGATGGAGTTGGTCATACACAAAATGCACGACACTGGTCTAAAGAAAATCCAAGATGAATAATGTAAAGCTCTGGTGCTCCAAAAGTTATGGTGTGATGTGGGATACTAGGTGATATGGTTATGGGACCATATTATTTCCTTGATGGGAATGTCAGTCAACACTTGTATGGGATAGCACTGTAATGGAGTTCCTGTTTCATTTGCCACTGAACAAACAGAGAAGAATGTGCTTTCAATAAGGTGGGACCACGACACATTATGCTCTAACAGTTCGCCAAAAACTAAATGAGATGTTCGATGTGAACTGGGTTGCACGAGATGGTTCTCAGGCATGGCCTCCACGGTTACCAGACCTCACCCCTTGATTTATTTCTATGGGGATTTGTGAAACAGCACGTTTTTCAGAAAACCTACGTACATCTATAATAATGACTTGACTCAAAAGATAAGCTATGTACTTTATCCAGCACATCAACTTGCATCACTATAAGCGTTACAGAAGAATATCAGGATCGAGTGAGGCACTGTCTTCGAGTAAATGGAGCATATTTTGAACGTTTGCGATAGTGAACATACAATTGTATTTCTAATTAGAGTAATGTTTGCCATTTGCCAACTGGCTTCTGTGCCACACGGTATTTAAAATCGACCGGAACGATGAGGCAAAATAATGGCTAGATTTCGATGTTTTCCATTTTCTCTCAGGTGTCGCTTGCCTGCTTTTGGATCCACTGCGTAACAATTCACAGTTCATTACCATCCTTTCAGTCACCGTCGTATCCCCCACCCATAAATTGAACTCCTGAATTCCCTAAATCAGAATCCAAAATAAATAAATAAATAAATAAATAAATAAATAAATAAATAAATAAATAAATTTAAATAAACAAATCTGCACTGAAGGAGGAAGGAAGGGGTGATTGTTTTCACAACCGCTGGAAGCCGGGGCGGCGCGGAATTAAGAGAAGGAAACTTAATTTTGCTTTCCCACTTGTTAGCAAACAGTGAGACACGAAAATTTAATACGGGATGGAGGAATTATCACAGGTGACACCACGAGAAGATGTGAGATCACTAATAAAGTCCCGAACTTCGTAGCAGTTTGACGGGAACAGTATAATCAACTGTAAATAAAATTCATAAAATGCGCATAATAAAAAAAAATACAAGTACTTACATCATTTTATGTAGACCTACAAAAGGTGTTAATGGCGTATGGACTATTTCACTGCATACTGGATAATGAAGGAATGATGATAAATTGCTTTATAAACCTTTTCGAAAACTTCTGAGGACTAAATTCATTCAACATTGGTATCGACTGCCTCCGTGGTCTGTTGGTCAGCATGCTGGCTTCCAGATCAGGAGGTCCCGGGTTCGATTCCCGGGCTTGGAGCTCGGTGAATTTTTCTTGAAGGAGAAGAATTCCCTGGGTGTCTAGAGTCTGGAAATTTGTATGAGTGTGAGTGTGCCGGGTTAAAAATGGAATAAACATATAGACACTACAAAACATAGGGCATTGATAAAAACGATGGAAACGCTGAAGATAGGTAACAAAATCCCGGAAGTCTCTCTAAATTTATTAGATAAAGTATATAACGCGGTAGTTAGATCTACAATTACGTATGGGGCAGAAATTTGGGGTTGGGGAAGAGCGGAAAAACTTAACCAGGTACAAAGCGACTTTTTAAAACGGATAGCGGGGGTGGGGAGGGGAACGGCTAATAGCGGAATCCTAAGAGAATTCGGACGCCATAGAGACTCAATAGAATGCAAGGTAAAAGTTTTAAAGTACTATTTGAGGATTGTGCATGGAGATCAGTCTCTTATTAGAGCGGTCTGTTATAGGAAGCAACTCGAGAGGAGAGACCAAGTAACCTGGGCAGGTAGACTACGCAGAGGGTTGGAGGAAATAGGCATGGGTTTCATAATCGGGGAAGATTGCAGGAACAAGCGAAATGTCTGGCGGAAAGTCAAGAAACGCCTGAAGGATATAGACAGGCAAATAACAGAAGGGGAATGTAGGGATAAGGTTGCTCTGAAGATCCAATCGATGATCAAAACAAATTGGGGTACCGAATTATATCTCTATGGAGGGACCAGAGAAGGTAGACTGGGTTTAATCTGGCTTCGTCTAGGAGCCTGGAGGGCACTTAAAATCGTCAACGAAGAGGGGGCGAGAATATGTCCTCTTTGCGGTAGAGGCGAGACATCACATCACATTCTGTCGGAGTGTGAAGCCACAGAAGCTCTGAGGAAACGATTCCTGCCAGAGTCCTTCATTACATCTAGCAGGGGGCACTTGGCGACATACGCTGTATTAAATAACGTTAAATCCTATGACAGTGTGGGGAAATTTATGGCTAAGGTTCGTCAGTTGAGGGGGGAATTGGCCGAGGGGAAGGGAGCCGATGGATAAGGGAAAGATTTATTAGTGTTGCAATGAGTAATATTAACATTGAGCGAATGATATATTTAGGGGATAATGTTTTTTTTTTTTTTTTGTATTTACTGTGTCTTTTGTATTTTATTGCGTGTGTATGTTTAAGAAATTGAATTGTTTATACTGTATATATGTGTGCGTGCGTGCGTGTGTGTGTCACTGTGAGTGTCTGTTTTCCATATCTCCCTTTTATTTTATTTGTATTATTTTTGTGAAATTTGGTATAAAGTTAGATTAGTTATAATAGTGGTAATCAATGATAACGGTAGTAATAATAATAACTATTGTTTCGCTATTTTATTATTAGTAGGCATTATTTTCGTTTTGAAGACTCAAACTGTGCATAGCTACAGCACGAATGGCCGTACGAGCTCGTGCGAAGGATCTTGTATACATGAGTTTGTATAATTTAATATGCATCAATAAATGCACTTATCTATCTATTAATTAACCAATCATCACAAATATAAAAATACATCAGGACTGTCGCTGGGCAGTAACCTGAACACACGTTTCAGCGTCATATTGTTGACAAGTAACTCCATCAGTTAGCACAACCATAAAGCATCTAGTAGATGCTATAGAGTTACCAACAACGAAAAAAAAAAAACATTCGTATAAGGTAGTGATATATTTATCAGTAGGCCTATTGATTGATAATACGGTTTTGGTTATTAATTAAATATACAATCTATTTTATTGCTATAGCACTGATATTGCTTTTCAGTAGCGTGTTCTGTTGTTTCCTTTTGTCGTTTTTGACATTTTTAGAATATGTAAATTCTTGATCTAAAATCGGGTTGAAATTTCGTTCATATTGCCCAAATATTACCCTCGTAACCTAACATATCTTCCGTCACATTAAACATGGTTTTCACAGTATGCTTATGAACATCAATGTTTTTGTGATGTCAATACCTACGATCTTTTAAAATGTTTGCAGTCGGATGAGTTGTTAGGTTATTTCTCTTTTCAATTCATAACCACACACTTCACAAAATGTTGAAACTGACTCGTACGCCTATATGGAGCTGATAGGAGTTACGAGATGATTTACAAAATGAAACAAAGAAAACCTTATTATCATATATTTATTCAGTATTTATAAATGTGAACATTAACGACGTTCAACATAAAAAAATATCTGATGTTATGAATTGAAAAATAATAAATACTATGAATGTTTCTCCTTTTAGAAAATACTTTCTCAAATCTGAATACGAGATATAAAAGTATTATGAAACATTAAAAATTTATTTTACAATTTCGAGGTATTCTTACACTCTTCTGATCAGAACTGGTCTACTCTCCGAGGAAAGAATCGTTTAAATTTCATGACTAGCTACATAGTGCAATGGGTTTCTCCTTTATATTTTCAGGAATGTCTGCCAGCTGAACGCAAGTGTGTAAAGACGGATTCAGTACCTGTGACTATGGTAATTGTTTTGAGTTTCTTCAGAAAAAAAATATTTTAAAATTTATTTTCTGAAATTGTGTAAACTTAAATGCATATCCGCAAAAACAACCTCAATGTTTGTCGTATCATACGAAGCTTAATTTTCCGTGATGTCTTTAATAAGTTACACTGGAATTAATTCTCTTTTTCCACTACCTTTGTATAAAGAGTACAATTACTCAACTGATTTTACAGACAAGATAAGGGTTTCTTTCTTTCACTGAGCTATTCAATTGTTTAGTGAGAATTCAACAATTTTATTTCACTGTTGTCTGAGAAATTAAAATTTAATTTCACGATTATAAAATAAATATTATAGGCATGAATGTATTGAAATAATAAGAATTTATTATTATTATTATTATCATCATTATTATTATTATTATTTTTATCATTATTATTATTATTACTATTATTACTATTATTGTTATTACATAGTGGTAGTGGTGGTGGCAGAATAGAATAGAATGTTTTATTTTCGCTATCAGACTCTTCAATCAACTAGCCTTAATCAATACAGTAGTGACATTCGTGTTTAAATTAAGAATATTTACAGTGCACTTTTTAACTTTGCTCTAGAGTATGCCATTAGGAAAGTCCAGGATAACAGAGAGGGTTTGGAATTGAACGGGTTACATCAGCTTCTTGTCTATGCGGATGACGTGAATATGTTAGGAGATAATCCACAAACGATTAGGGAAAACACGGGAATTTTACTTGAAGCAGGTAAAGAAATAGGTTTGGAAGTAAATTCCGAAAAGACAAAGTATATGATTATATCTCGTGACGAGAATATTGTAGGAAATGGAAATATAAAAATTGTAAATTTATCTTTTGAAGAGGCGGAGAAGTTCAAATATCTGGGAGCAAAAGTAACAAATATAAATGATACTCGGGAGGAAATTAAACACAGAATAAATATGGAAAATGCCTGAGAAGCTTTTATCATCCAGTCTGCTGTCGAAAAATCTGAAAGTTAGAATTTATAAAACAGTTATATTACCGGTTGTTCTGTATGGTTGTGAAACTTGGACTCTGACTTTGAGAGAGGAACAGAGATTAAGGGTGTTTGAGAATAAGGTGCTTAGGAAAATATTTGGGGCTAAGACGGATGAAGTTACAGGAGAATGGAGAAAGTTATACAACACAGAACTGCACGCATTGTATTCTTCACGTGACATAATTAGGAACATTA